>NC_141218.1:19949389-20479389 GCF_054856515.1 Filicampus tigris | reverse complement strand
GAATGATTAGTCATTTTTACATGTGGGCTGTTTGATCGTACAGTGAACACACTCAAAATGGATCCTCTCAGTACATGCATACCTTTGCTATACTGTTGTGTTTCTTCTTAAAAGGCTGCAGGGAGCTGGAGTCTATCCCAGCTGACATTGAGGTGAGAGGTCAGGTTGCGCCTGGGCAGATCGGCAATCAATTGAATTTAAATATTTTAATATTAATACACAATTCAGCACCAGCGTTTAGCCTCTTATGTCTTCTAATTAAATGTAATACCTGCCACTATGTAAATTGATCTTAATCTGGAATTGTACACATCAGTAATATGTACACTCTCAATGCCAGCAAGGTGCATTCAAATGAGCTCTGTGAACTAAACTTGTGAAATATGGCCTATACTTGATCTTCATTATATTGATATTAAATTATTTGTACTGGGTTATGTGGAATACGCAGAATATCAACTAAATCAGTTCGCTGCAGGCTTCAGAGTGAATCACTTGAACATGAACCTTCGCATTCTACGTTTTGCAGCAGGAGTCCAGTAGCCTATCATTAAGTGTGAAATGCAGCTCCCGATGATGTGGTTGCCAGGCAACACTAACGACTTGATTATTTGATGGACAGAATAGAATGAGGCAAGTGTGCGTGTGTGTTCGTACATATTTACATTTTGTGTTTCTGCTACTTTTCCTCTCTCTGTGGAGGAGAGAGACTATGTGATAGTCAGCCCTTCTCTGCCTATCGAGATGATGAGCTTCGGGGCTGACAGAGCTCAAGGCTACACTGACGAGTGCTCACCCTGCGAATGTGTTTCTGCATCTACATTGCACAGCATGGATGTGTCAGAGTTTGACTATTTGGTAAATAATCACACGAAATGCTGTATAACACCCACTCTGTCTGCCAATCTGTTATCGCGCACATCGAGGATAGAGTCCAACCGCTATGTCATTACAGCCTTTTCTCCAGTTGACCTTAGCTGAAGGTTTTGTCGGCTGCACCATCGGTAAAGTGCTTAATGCATGCCACATCCATTTCTGGAGGCAGCAACCTTATTAGGCAGCAGCCGTGTCCTCAGTCCCCGCAATGCAAATAGTTTGAGAGAAATGTAGGTCAAACCATAACCAGCGTCCAACCCCACCTCCCTCCCCCTTGCTTAAATCCCACCAAAGTATTTGAGGTAAGTGAAGTCTCAGGCGGTGTGTACTAATCCTTCCGGTGATACTCAGTTTAAAATTCTCACTTTTGTCATTATAGGTTGTAGAGATACCGAGACCTCATATTGGTCCAGATGTAGTCCTGGCTAATCTGATTTGAAGGTTTTGTGGGAGCACAGAAAGCATTAATCCTGGATACTTGGGTTAGGGAAATGAACAGAATGAACTGAGCAGCTGCTGAAACCCAAGTAGAAAGACAGAGGGCCAAGGATCTAACCTTGCTCATTGTTATTTGCATTGATAGATAAATATCAAACCTAGGAGGGTTAGTTGTCTTTTAGAATCCAAACTATGAACGTGTAACCATATTTTAAGTGGCACGGCAGCTGTAGCATTGCCAGAACATTTTCAGTGGGGTAGCCAGAGTGACGCAACACCTCAGTGATGAGTGGCCGTACGTGTGCGCTTGCTCATTCGCATGCTCGTAACTCCCTCTGTAACTGAGAAGTCATTGTTTGCCATACAGGCAGGGTTTCATGAAATAAAATGCACACATATACAGAACCTTTCACAAAACACTCATAATACAAGCAAGAGCACGTCTAAGAAAAAGCAACATTTTTCTGTGATTGACTATACAATTTCTTTTTCTTTCCCATTGCTTTTGTGTACTGTCTCATACTAGGCAGCTGTGGCTACAGAACACAGTTTACCACCACCAGAACGTGAATGTGTGATCGCATGAATAATGTATCCACTGTTAAGCGGCTTTGAGTGTCCATAAAAGCGCTATAAAAACACGGATGCATTATTATTTTTATTAAAATGCAAGTGCCGTTAATCTGGTTATTTTATTCAATGAAAAACTAAGCATCGTGTGTTAGTACATTTTAACCTTTGCTTGTCCAGGCATTTCGCCATCGAACTAGGGCTGCTCGATTAAGCGATTTTGAACCGTAACCGAATTTTCTGGATAAAACGATGTTAAAAAGGTTCAAATCGGCACGTTCGATTTTGTTAAATTCTGTGTATCTAAATCACCGTAGTTTCCTCTGCGTTTCCTCCCACGATCGCGCAGTCCAAAACAACGACAACATCCATGGATATACCGGCGATTCTGCTATTTGCTCCGGCAAGTGAGCGTTTAGTTAATAAATCGGGCAACAATAGATATGTAGTGTAGTGTGTGCCCCGCATGGACAATACAACCCGTGAGCAAGTAACTCAACGTCTGAAAGTCGTCCCTTTTTTTTCCCTCTACAACAGACCTCTGGCCAGCCGGTGGATCCGTACTTATAAGCTTGACAGTGCATTGTATTATTGAATGACAGTTTTGCACTAATCATTGATTTATGTTTAAGTAAGACCAGGGAGAAAGGTGAAAGGCTAGTCACTAGCTGGTTGGCAAAATGACTTGCTGACAGATTGTTTGGTCTACAGACTTGACTGTCTACCTTCTCTCATGTTGATGATTTAGTTTCAGATGGTATATGCATTATGCACTTTCTTCTTGCATTGTTGGTTTAATTAAGAACAGATCTGAATGTAAAAGGCTGTTAATCCCAATGGATTGTTCTGTGCGTATTAAGTTAAATTGACTGGCATTTTCCGTTCAATGAAAGAAAAATTAAATTTAAATAAAAGACACTCAAAATACTTCATTTTTCATTATTTTTTTATTTTACAAAGAAATCCTAATCGTAAAATCGGGTTTGAGAGAAAATAATCGGGATTTTCTTATTAGGCAAAATCGAACAGCCCTAAGAGACACTATATAATATTGAAACTTTTAAATGTCTAGTACAGTACTCATAATACATTACGTTTTGGGACATCCTGGACTGGTCACCAGCCAATCACAGGGCACATACAGACAATAAAACATTCACACTCACAATCACACCTTTGTATAATTTAGAGTGTTACGTTTTATCAGAGCTGGGCACTTGACCCTTTTTTGCAGGTCCGGCCACGACCCTCGACCCTTGACCTGGGTACGCTTCCGGCCTCGACCCCTGCCCTTATTCATCACAAATATCACCTCCCCGCCCCCCCCCCAAAAAACAAAAACAACAAAAAAGTGCATTACACCGCCGCGTGAGAGATGCTAACGGAAGAGGTTTATTTAAAGGCCATTAGTTGGCTAATTTACTATTCAAACCCGCTGTGGACACGCTTCAAACATGCTCAAACGTGCCACTAGTACTTACCCTGCTTACTTCCATTGCGAGCCCTGGGGTTAGTTTTGTCGTATTGTATAATTATTTGGGTCCAACAGACGATAAGGCTGCAAGCATTCAACAAGTTACTTATTAATTTTCCACACTTCCCCTCCTTCACACTTCAAGGCCTTCAAAATAAAAGCATACCAGCAAACTTCTACATAGACGGTTTGCTACGGCGTATTTCCGGAAGTAGGGAAGACATCAGAAGAAGTGCATGAACTCCACCTTGTTGTTTTGAAACAGTTGCATTTCAAGTCGGGGGGCGTCGCTTCAAAAAGATAGCGACAACAATGGATATCGTGCCTGCTACAACTGACTAAAATCCACTTCTGGCCATGCTTAGTCCAGCCATTTTTTAAAATTTGTCAGTCAGACCGAAGGGTCCGACCGGTCCGGCCCCGGGACGGACTGCCCTGCTCTGCGTTTTATCTTACCTGCATGAAGTTAGAGCACCCAGAGAAAACCTGTGCAAGGCCAGGGAAAACATGCAAACTCCACACAAGAATGCCTGACCTGAGATTCAAACCCAAAACCTCTCAACTGTTAGGCAAAAGTGCAAAATGCTCCACAACTATGCTGCCCCTAATCATGACAACTTAGAACATTTTTCAATTTCAATGCTGAGCTGTGTACTTGTGGGAGGATTGTGTAATTGTCATGTCCTCTTGTAAATTCAGTTAAAGATTAACCAAGAAAGATACAGAATATTGCCATCCAAAAACACCCTAAAATAATCGTCTCTGGTGAGAAAACAGTGCAGGAAATGCATAACCGGCTTCTAATACTCAACATCTCACAAAAAGTTGGACATTTGTTCCAACAAGCTGATGTTAAAAAAAAAAGAATGACGGACACAAGCCTGTATTGCAAAATCCAAACAACACATTGTGCCTGGCTACAGATAGTGATGTTCTGTCACTGGTTATTATTTTTTCACAGTCAATTTAATATAGACAAACATTGCAAGAGCTGGGCAACATCTGCAGCTCAGCACATGTGATGTACACACACAGAACACAGAGCGATGGTGGGAAATTGTTTTTGGAAAGCCCAGATGAAGTTATGGCTTACAGCTGTTCGGCATTCAAACACAAAAAGTTGGTCCATTCCATTTAGTTTTGGACACACAGAAAGCCTCTAAAGTTATTGCTTTGTATCCTCATTTGTAATTACAGTCGCTGGGACTATCAGGTTTTCCCTCTCTTCCTCTGGTTTCAAGCCTTCCGGGCTCATCTCCAGCAGGGTTCTGACCCATTTAGGGGAATTTAAGGGGAGGCGTGATACACATCAGTGGGCTGTTGAGCACAGGCTGACAGACCAAAACTCTCCCAAAATAGAACCACATCTAGGTTTTCACATGGAGTTGATTTAAGATACTGTGTGTCCCAGACGGTAAAAAGCTGAAAGTTGTGTATCACAGCTGGACGTTACTGGGTAGAAGGTCTCACAAATGGACCAGCGTGGGCAGATGTGTTATTCGGATTCACACTCATGGAGGTAATCACAGAAGTAATGCAAGGGTGGATATGGAACATGCACTCGGTGGAGATCATGCAGATACTCTGGGAGAAATGAGAAATCTGAGCACAGTTGAATAACAAAAGACAGATCTACATTGTGTTTTAGGCAATATATGGTGGATTTGCATGATTTTTTTTCTATTTGGCCTTTTTAAAGCATCGTTTTAACAGAATTTCACCCTCATTCAATTGAATAATAATAGCCATCCATATAAGAAAAATGTTTTTTTTCTTCCCCAAAATAAAACAAAGCCATGTTTTGGAAAGCTCACAAAACACACAGCTGCATATTTGGCAGTGTTATTACAGTTTTCATATTGCTCAAATGAAACGGGCCTTTTATACTTAACTCGTTGCTGTTGTTCCACCATGATGCATAGTGTAAACACGGGAAAGCATTAAAAACGGTTGGCCATCTTATACAGGGCCATCATTTAAGGAACCATATTCAGCATACCAAACCTTTTATAATGTTTAATCATCTTACATAATATTTTGGATACAGGTAAATGTGTTTGACTGGATTAAATGTAAGCTTGGCCTGTAGCAATGTTCACTTCAATAACCGATTGAATGCAGTTGCGCTATGCCCTGCCTCTGCCAGACAACGACGCGTCTGTATTATCTAAAGCAGGAGTCGCCAACATGGTGCTCACAGTCACCAGGCCGCCCCCAAGCACCACATAAGTAGTCCGCAGGGATCTTCTAAAAATAGCTCTCCAATGATGTAACATTGTGATTTGTGAGAGGGGTGTTGTCAGTGATTGTTTGAATATGTAAATACTTGTAGAGATCTATAGAAACAAAATACAGGGTATTGTTAATATTATTATTTTGTTTTCTGCTGTTAAATGTTGGTAATTATTGTGAGAAATCATTCACATGATTAGTGTAGATGAATATCATTAATTTCTAACAATAACATATGCAGTAATTAGAGGTAATTTGAGTAAATGTGTTGAGACGTGAACATCAAACTGGTAGCCCTTTGCATTAATCAGTACCCAAGAAGGAGCTCTCAGTTTCGAAAAGGTCGGTGACCCCTGATTTAAAGTAGCGTCTCAATTACGCTCTTATGGTTAATTATTTTGTAAGGAAAAAAAAAAGTGAGAATTTCCATTACAAGTAAACGTCAAGTCTCTAACTAAACCATAGTTGCGAGGGACATTTTGTGATTGAATTGTTTTTAAATGTTTTTTTTATTTATTTATTTTTATTTTTCAGAAAATTGATTCTCCACTTGACAGTGACAGGTGAAGTCTCCCAAGATATAAACAGTGACCTTGTGCAGCAAAGTCAAAGTCATTCTTTTGGAATAGGATGTTCAAATTTCATCTTTCTGTTTTTGGCCGCTTATCCTTTTCAGGAGTCCCGCGTGAGCTGAAGTCTATCCAAACAGATTTTGGGAAGAGGGCAGGTACCAGTCAACGTAGGGACATAGACAGAAAACCATTCGCATTCATACCTATGGACAGTTTAAAGTTTTCAATCAACCAAAAGACCATGCACACTGATATTATAGAAAGTCATCCCTTCAAAGAACCACATGCTCTCCAGGCATGCTCTCATTCAAAGTACAGAGCAATACAGCTTCATGAAAGGTATTGTTTTGCCTTTGATTAAAGTCCCAACCATATCCATTCTAAAGGCTTGACTTGTTTGTGATGTGCTGAGTGTAGTAAGCACCGCATTAAAGCCGACTTATCTCCAAGAGGCTGGCCCTGCTGATTAAAGGGGCTTTTAAGACAATCACCTGTTGGAGGCTAAACCCCGTTTATGAGCTACCTGCTGGTGTATGCAGAACCGTGTGATTAAACACACCCGCAGATCCATTGGTCCATGTTGACCGAGAAGAATTCCGTCGGCAACAAATCTGGTGTGCTTAAGTGCACCGCTATGGATTCAGCTCAGCAGCACCCTGTGATTATGCACTGTGTGAGGACAACCTAAGCATGACTCCATTATAATTGACTTGTTAAACCAACCGAGTTGCCGCTTTTCATAATGGTGTATGGACTTTTGGGTCTATACTGGATGCATGGAAAGCAGTCCTCAATTAATGGAAAGAGGCTGACCTCCTGCACCTTTAGACTCAATTATAATATTTTCTTTGGTCTCCTAACAGCGCTTATATCATTGTGGTCTTGGGTAATTCCTGATGTGTTTCATTTGTCTCCTAGTAGAAAGTGCAACATTACTTCATGCCCTCTGGTCTCTTGTTAGTTCCCTGGCAAGAATAATGATGATTTCATGGGGATAGTATGTGGCCTGGTCCAATCAAGCTTTTGCTTGTCGCACATTACAGCAGCAAAGCTGAAAAGCAAATGTCTTGCAAAAAGGCAGATTTAGTCCATTACCGATTACCTCAGTTGTGAGGTTGTTGTTGCATGGTAGCTATAGTTGTGCATTTCACCCAAAAAATCTCATGCATTTGGTGTACGACGCCTGTCAGTCAAATGCCCATGACCCTTCCTTCATTGATTCCATTTTGCATCTTAGCTGATTTGATTTTCTGACAACGAGGGTCAAGATTGTGACGCTCAGTGACAACCAACCTTCGTGAGTTGTTATGGATGAGTCTAGGCCGTGCTCTTAGAGGTATAATTGTCAAAGCAGAAATGACGGAGTGGTGGCTGCTAATAAATGAGACATCTGAAGGCAACAACGGCCAATATTAAATGAAAAGGAAAAGTATCTCAGTGGTGGAATATTCCTCCAAACTACAGATTTTATGTGGGCTCTTAATGTTCATACTGCTGGGCCATTCCGAAAATGTTGGTTGCATTTGTTATTGGGTGGTAAATAGAACATTTTAATATGATGATGATGCTCTGACTTTATCTACTATTTAGCTACATTTGCCTTATAAGATTTTAATTGGCATCTTATTTGTTTCCCCTAAGAGCACGTTCCAGATGGTATTCTGATTTAAAGTCCTAAGTAAATACTCTGTACTATAATGGTGATATATAGTTGATTTTTGATCTGTGGCCATCATCAGGAGGAGGCTGCTCTAACGCATGTTGCTCATCTCGCGTGATTGATGATCGGGTCTTGCTCCCTGTGGTCTATGACAGGCCCTCGGTGGACTAGTCCCAAAGCAACTACTCAAATGTGACAAGTAGTCCAAGCTGGCAGACCCCGGCCAAGGTGAAAGCAGATGCAACACCTCTCGCGAGTGTCCTCTATAAAGCAGAACCACATCAATCCCTTTTGAATTCACTTTGGATTCTTTTTCCATCAAGGGGTCGTCAGCACTAGAGGGCATTTCCGATATCATGTTATGTAAATTTAGCAATGTAAAACTATTCTATTTCATATAGTAGAGGAATTAAAGATGTGATTTATTTTTCGTAAAACTATTTCCAACACTAAGACTAATGTAGAAAATGTGTTATTTTGATAAGCTAAGTCTGGATTGTATAGTTTTATGTTTTCTTATGTCAACTTGAGATACTCTATAGTGACAAAATTCTTGTGAAATCAGTTTTTTACAAATACTTGAAGTGAGAATGGATTAAAATCTAGAATTTGTCTGCCCTTTGCAGACAGCCTTGTAGCTTCCACTTCAAGGACATTTCGTTGTGCTTGCTGGAACATAGAAGGGCCTTCCCCAAACTGGTCACACAAAGTTGGAAGAATAATTATCCATGATTCAGGTATTTAAGGCTCGAACCTAACCCCTGAATAAAATCTGACCATTGGCTTCTGGTAAAATTACTAAAAGATCCATTCTAGTTTTATCCATATAGAGAGGGTTTGTCAGTCCATGGCAGCACTTGAGACCGTAGGGTGGAGAGAAGGCCAACCTGATTGTTGTGACAGTAGAACTTGGAAGTTCCTAGAGGACTAGGACATTTGAAAGTTTAGGAAGCTCAGTCTAGGAAAAGTGCAATAGAATGCCACAAGTTTGTGTAAAATCTGTGTAGGTCTACCTTGACTTGACATACAGTAGATTTCGTAAACTGACATCATCACATAATGATAATTAGGCCAAATAAATTGGCATTTGGAGGGATTTCTGGTACCTACAAATTTAACAATCTTTGCCAATATGTGCATCCTGGTGAGAATCTATGACCGGTGGAGTTCAAAGGCATGACCTGTAAAAATTTGTTTGGTCGCGCCCTCGGAACTATTTAAAAATGCAGCCCCAAAAGCCTGTTTCACATACCATCATGAAATTTTGAATGTCTTTTATGAGGAGTCACAAAATATGTGCAAGAACTAATGCCTGAAGATGCACAAGAAATATGCCATTTTTGGTTTGAAGTAGCCATTTTAGTATATTTGATCACTTCTAAGGGTGAATGGAATAAAAACATCAATCTTCATAATTTGTGTCTGATTGCTAACACATTTCAACCACATATACAAAAAGATCGGTGGCAATTACCGTATTTTACGGAACATTGAGCACACCCCACTATTAGGCGCAATATCAATGAATGGGTATATATATTTTTTTAAAAATCACACATAAGACGTACTGGCGCATTCGTTTTGGTGAAGTATTGTATGTGAAATAGTTTATTGTAATTGTACTGTATGTTTATTTGATAGATTTAGTGCTATTATGCTACGTCTAGACCGGCTGAAAACATCAGGTAGCGCCGTGTGTCTCGCTTGCTCTTGTTCGCTGTGTATTTACACGGGGGTTGCTTGAGGCAGAGGAGGGGGCCTCCAACAGACGAAAAAAAAAAAAATGAACATCTCGAGTCAATATGGTTGACTAGTGGTTGTGTTATTTCTTTGGTTAATACTGCATGCTATCATGATTGAACGTTCAAGAGCTGTAAAAATTCAGGACACTCACCATTGCGCCGATCCGGTCCCACATTGTAAAGTTGGAAATATGCAGCCAGAAAAGCTTTGGGAGTACCGGCGACCGCAGTGTTGGACTAATAGGACTACATTTACCTTGCTTGTCGCACACGACAGCAGGAAATCCTTCTAGTTCTGGTATGACGAAAACAGATGCCCATGAATGTGAAATAAATAGGAAGGAATTTATCTTAAGGTTTACCTCTCAGTCTCACAGATCACAATGATATTACCGCACATTGTAACATTGAAAATACGTAGCCAGAAACACTCATCTGACCGCAGCATTAGGCTAATAGGACTACATTTCCCATGATTCTGAGACAGAAGCAGGAAGTAGTCATAGTTCCAACAACGAAAACACAGACGCCTGCTAGCAATTAGATGCACATGAGAATGACAACACAAACGTAATAGGAATGAATTAATCGCGACGAACTGAAAAGCTGACTAACCCATCCATAGGGCGCACCGCATTACAAGGCGCACTGTCGATTTTTGAGAAAATTGAAGGATTTTAAGTGTGCCGTATGGTACGAAAAATATTGTATATTCCATCATTGCGTGGTGCTGCAATGAAGTTAGCCAAGTCATTATGCTTTGTTTTCTAATTTTGTAAACAAACTTCTGGTTGTCACTTTACTTTACTTATTTAATTCCTTCACTGATATTTCAGCACCGCCAACAAATGTTCACATTTGTTCAGACACCAGTGCTCTTTATATGCCCTTTCCGCTTTGAGCAAGTCTTCAAGGCAGAAGAATCTGGTAGTTTGTGTTGCCTACAATGCATTTTTAATCTCATGAAAAAGTACTGCATATCACAAAAGAAATGTTCTGTCTCTCCCAGGACTGTGGTTTTGTAACACTCTTAGACAGTGGGAGCTCTCCAGTGATTTGCTGTCAAACTTCACAGCGGTGGAGAGGCATGTGTGGGCGGATGGCAGTCACCTGAGAGGATGGCGCTGCTCCTCACGCCACCAGTCAACCAGGCCGGGCTCCTCTTCTTCACGCATGAACGGCACCCTAAACATGGCTGTGTTGACCTTGTGAGCAGCCATTAACCACCTGGAGGAATTCTCCCTATCTAATTACATTTGCTGCTGCCAGCCCTTCAGTGAAAGCAGACGGCTCCCCGTAGAGGTATTCAAAAGGTGAATGGTGTCAAGTTGAGTTTAATGTTAATTATTCTGTGATAAATTGTGGCTGGTACACTTTTTGGGGGTAATTTATAAACAGTTTCAGTCTTTATGTTTTGAAAGCCCTTACGTGTACAAAATCATGTATTATGTGGGTGATGACAGTGGAGAGATTTAATTAAACCAAACTACACATGCTATGTAGTAAACGGAAACTGATGAAAAAAAAATTTAACTAAAATTGAAAAAAAAAATCATTAAGGAAAAATAAAATAAAAACAAAATGCTTAAAAAACTAACTGATACTACTTATGTTTATAAAAGTAACTAAAACTAACTATAATTATAGAGAAAATGTCCAATTTTTCAACTGATATCAATACATAAGCTTTTGGTTTAATTTTTGAATATATTTATTGCTCTCCGTACATCTGTACAGAAGAAGAAAGAGTCAAACAGTCATTACTTAGTACTTAATATTTAATACTCCAAAACCTTTTTTTCATCCTGCACTCGAGAAATACTCCATATATTAAAAAAAAAAAACTCGAATAAAAACTAAACTAAAACGATGTATTTTCTGAAAGAAAAAAAAAAGACAAATTAAAACTCCCAGAAAAAAAAACACAGAACTTAAAACAAAATAAAAACTAATTAGAAAATAAAAAATCCCAAATTACTATCGCCCTGCTAAGTAGTGTTACAAAATATTGATTAATTTGTAGATTTCACATTTCCTCATAAATCGCCGCATGCAACTCGGCAGCTGGAATTGTCTTTACTTTGTTATCTCATGTTGCGATGTGTAGACATTCCCTACAACAGCAACACACGTGCACAGCAGAGATGGCATCTGTAAAGCTGAAGCTTACAGGGTACCAATACAACTAAGTAGTTTCAAGTAAAATATTGAGAAACAAAGATGCATATGTACGGTAAAAATATAGAATACACAATATATATTGTTAACCTTCTGTGTGTTGTACTGTCTCTTATAGTTAATATACATTATTTTAATTCATCATCGATAAACATTAAAGAGGAAATGCTTTAATGTTGAAAATAAAGAAATATGGTCATCTATATAAAAAAAAAGTACAGGAATTGTCAGAAAAAGATAGTGGCTAATTGTAAAAAGATGTGGCTATTATCTATTTATTTGTTGGTTTATTTTCACCAGTTAAATCCCAACATGATCAAATGCACAACCTAAAGCCAAACATGAGAATGAAAGGCAACACATTGTCATGATTGTAAGGATGGAATGCACAAGTAGCAAGCAGCAGCATTTCTAAAGCCAAATGTTATTAGTCACAACAGGGCGCTCCACTAAACTTCCATTGCATACAGGACACCGACTGCACTCAGTAGGTTAATTAAAAAAATATTATGCAGAATGAGAAATGTCATTTTCTCCATTTTTCACAGAAAATTTTCCAGCTATCAATTTCCCATCTAGCTGAAATTATCCTAGCTTGTACAGATACAGTATGGTATTCATATGAGCCAAATCAAACATGAAATAATATTTATGAAATTGATGCGCAACTAAGCGCACTCAATATGGGCCTCTTTTGATTGCACAATTAATGCATAAGATTCAGGCTGACGCCATTAGGCGCATCTAACTGCGGTGGAGCAATTCCAAATAGACCTCATGCTTGACTGAACGAGCGGCATTGTATTAATAGCACTTCATTGTAGACAGACAGGATGGTCAGGCGGATGGAGTGCAAGGCGGAGCAAGGGATGGGTGTGTATTTTGATATCATTTAAAAGCTCAGTCAAAGCAATTACCTCAGCATCATTGCGGAAAAATGGGATGTCAAATTCCTATCTGTAGAAAGAATGCAATTACGCCAACACCTGGCAGGAATGACTGAAAGAAATAACTTCTTTTGTTAACATATTGTCGGGCAGATGCCTTTCATTTGTTTGTATCACAAAAAAACGGTGTGTGAATTCAGGCTAATTGAATAACGGGTGGATATTCTGTTATCAGTTGAATGTTCCTTTCAAATGGTTATTATTAAGACTCTTTTAATTAAACCACTCGCTAGGTTTCATTAATTACACTTAGGATGGGGTGCCGGTGTATTTCAACCACTAACTGCCTTTCATGTAAGCACAAGAGGGTACCTCGCTATCAGATAGTACCAGGGAAAAATATTATTATTGCAGGAATGGGTTTAATCACTTCAGGCCTACAGGGGGTGAATATATTAAAATAATTCAACATTCTGGCATACAAATCTCTGTTTGCAGAGTAGGCACTCCCCTTGGAGATCATCAATGTATACAAGATACTTCCCAATTTGTATAGTACTCCACTTAAAACGAGTGTCGTGCCGGGGACCTGAACGAGGAGTATAAGAAATGAGCTCATAAAATATAGAAACTAACAATATGTCAGGTCTGTGGTACAATGAATTATTCAAGAAAGAAAGAGAACTCCAAACAAAGCAGAAAAAGTCAGTTCACTTACGCTTGCAAAGGAGACTACACCAAGTCAAAAGTGTAAGCCAAAGTCTGTATGCTACTATATTGTTTCTTTTCTGTAAAACTTTATGAAAAAAGAATTCAGTATGTATTTTTTGAACACCAGTTTAGGATAAAAAAAACAAACAAACAAACAAACAAAAACAAATGCAAAGGTGGAATGAGGTGATTCATTAGCTGACATTCACTCTTCGAATGCACTGTTTCTTGGGCAAAGCTTGACCGTGCCCATATTGAGTGGTCTCACACTTCAGGCATGAGAGCAGCACCACCATCGATCAATTGATCGATTGGCAAACTATAATATTACAACCGATCATTTTGCATATAGCGCAAAATATCTGATCCAGTCGATCAGATTGGTGTAAAGTCTAGTTTTCGGCATGTTGCTGTTGTTCAAGTTAAATGTATATTGAATTCATGCTGATTTTTTACATTGAATGAGCTTGCCTCAAGTAAATAAAACAGAACAACAGTTTTCTATACAGTGCTTCTTCTGCCAAAATAAACACAACTCAATAGTAACTTCCTCTTTTTTTAGGGAAACTTTTTCCTGTTTCTCTCCTCTTAGCACTTCTTTCAGGCGAAATGTGACGCCGAACAGTAATAAGGTCAAAGGACACAGTGGACATGATAGCAAACAAAACAGTCTGACGGCAACAATACACTATTGTGGCTATAAAGTTAAAGCCACAAAGGGCAAAACTGGCGGTGGGCACATGCGATTTGTGATTTCTGACAGTGAATTCGTCCCTCGGCCAGCATGACTCGCGTGATTTGGACTTATTCACCCTCTAAAGATACGACCAAGGGGGATATGACCAATTCACTTGCAATTTGGAGTTGCTGATGCATTGATGTAAAACAGACTTTTCCCTGCGGATACAGTAATTCTCCTTCCTACTTCACTCTCTTCAGAGAATTCAATGAGAAAACACATGCGGACAAAATTTTCAGCCCCCTTCTGTTAAAATTGGAAATAAACACAGTCGTTACAGAAGTAAGTGACTAACGAAAAACCTGACGATAACAAATGAAAATGAGGCACTCCTTTTTTTCCCCCTAGGTTGAAGGTTTGAAGGATGGGTCTCTTCAGAATGTTTTCTTCTTAGCCATTCTCTAGTGGGTTGGTTTATTATCCTGTTGAAGGACACATGACTTACCACTGAGAGCAAGATTTCTGACATGCAAATTTCAATCCATGATTCCTTGGTAGTCTTGAGGTCCATATACGCCACACTGTTTCTTGAATAGCTTACAAAATATCAGCAGAAACGAGGGTCATTATTGTAAATATCCAAACTGGTATTTTGGGGGCGCCACACTGTCACTTGAATAGCTTACAAAATATCAGCAGAAACATTGCTTTGGAGGGTCATTATTGTAAATATCCAAGTTGGTATTTTCGGGGATCTTGTAAATGCGGGACAATAACAATGTTTTTTAGGTTGTTGGTTAAAAAAATTCCCTATTTGATACGAATTGCAACAGCCTTCCTTCTGTGCCAATTCGACCACTTTATAGCCTTGGCACTAACATCATTGTGTTGTAAAGACAAATTGGCTGTTTGCATACTGCACAGAATCAATGTGACCATGACCACTTTTTTAGATTTGTAAAATAATCAGAAAACTTGACAGACCAGAGTTAAAGAGAAGGCATCTTGTGTGGAGATAATGGAACCACTAATTGATTCATTCATTTAACATGTTGACCTTTACAGAGACTGGCAAATTAGCATGCGCTGATAAAAACCTTCCTCAAGATGACCTTAATTTGGAAACAAATATTTTGCATGAAATATTATCATGTCGTATACGCCACACTTTTTCTTGAATAGCTTGCAAAATATCAGCAGAAATGATATATTTGTCTTTAATGCATTCTTGTTTGCCAGATTCCAGCTTGTGTTAGCAAGCACAGGCTGATCGCCCATCCACGAGTCGTAAAAAGCTGAATGGGCCAGTGGCTTCGCGCACTGGCACGCTCGCTTTTTCATCGCACTCCCCAATGGTCAATGACTCTGTCCATCATTGTTCCACGCCATTGTGCAGTCTTTGATGGGAACAGCTGCCACCTGCCCTCAACACAACATTATCTAGCTAGGGAACAGCATTTTTGCACTATTACAGCAACCAAACAACAGTCATTCGACAAGTTATTTCAGACACAACTCTCTGCAACTTTAGTCTTATGTCCTCTATTCGTAGGAGACACTGGATACGTTGACATGGACACATTTATTCGGATTAAATGCCTGATTGGAATAAAAATGCTTCATGTACACAGCCCATTAGGGTTATTCTGAGCCGATCAAGCCTATTGCGATGAAGATTTTATTCCAAACGACAGAGCTAGTTTATGTCGATTGTTAATCCGATCGGCACGCACGAAAACATTTATTCTGATATTTCGGAACAAACAGTATTTACCACGCACGTCTGTGACGTCAGTATATGTGTTTCTGTAATTCCCAGAAGCAGTAGAAGCAGAGTGAGGGTTATATTGTTTGTTGTTTGATTCAATAAAGTTAAAAAAAGCTCCCTGAGGAAGTGTTAACTGTACGTCAGGGCGCAAACGTACGTCAGGGCGCAAACGGGAAAAATATGCAAAATAACGCTAATGTTTAAAGTAGAAATGGACGGATCGATGTTTTGTTGACCTGGAAGTCACTACATCTTCTACTATCTCCAGTACATTTGGTCAATCTGCGCGTCAAAATAATTTGTTCCGCTCGAAAGTGCCATGCATGAAGATGCAATTCCTAATTGGATCAATATTTTTAATGTCCATGAAAACAGTGCTTCTGATCATAATTTTAATCTGAACTCTGATCGGATTAAAGAAATTTTGTCCATGTATACATAGCCAGTGTCAAATTAGGCATCAGTGGTGGGAATCACAATGTGATCACAATGCAATATTACACTGTTGGCAACAGTGTGAATTTCATTTATTAAAATTTGTCATTCATTTCATCACATATATTTTTATACAGACAAAAACGAAAGGGAAACTAAAATAGAAGTCAGTCATTGAGATGATAACGATAACTACATTAATTTGACAATCTCGTCAACGACTAAAAGACGAAACGAAAAACACAGTCACGAAATCCAGTCAGAAGAAGGAAACATGCGTGTAGGAGAAAAGTAGCACTCAGAAAATGGAACAGACAGGACAAAGTGAGAAGAGAACCAATCAGAGGCCAACTTCAGCGGTCACCCGGAAGCAGTCGACAAATGAGACAGATACGATAGTGAAAGTCAGAGATGATGTCCATTATATAATAATAATGCTTGTAGAAAGCGACAAAAGTATTTTTGGGCCAATTTCACCTTCAACAATAAAGAAAAAAGACAGAGTGTAAATAATGTGGAACGGTCATTTGTGGAAAGAATACGATGAATTTGAACTGAAGCAACATCAACAGAATGTACATCGCGAGATGTTCTCAAAGTTAAATTTGTTGCCGTTGCTAACGTTCTAGCATGAAACTGCGAAGAACTGAAAATAATTGCGTGCATATTACGCTGTGGTAAATTACAGCAGTTTGACACCATTAGCATTGGATCTGTTGACAATGCTAGCTTTAGTCGAAAACTAATTTTTAAGTTTTAAGATGGCATAATATTGTCATTTCAATATTTTTAATTGAAACAAAGTTTAATAATAACCAGTGTTGTTTTTGGAAGGGCATTTGAGATTTAGTCTTAGCCTTAGTCTTTTGGACGAAAATGCTTATTAGTTTTCGTCACATTTAGTCATTCCTATTAGTGAGTTTAAGTCTAGTTTTAGTCGACAGAAACCCCCCAAAAATGTTTTAGTTTAGTTTAGTCGATGGAAATTCAAAAAGATTGTAGTCTGTTTTAGTTAAAAATAGGCATACAAGGTTTCGTACATACATTCCATACATACAGGCATACATTTTTTAACTGATTCATCAAAAAATTTGGCGGCTAACTGCATTGCTAAGGCTAAAAAGTCATTCAATATTGGTGAAATAAAAAAACCTGTGGATTCACATTTATTATTGTACACACACACACCCCAACGCTGACCAACAGGTCCGTGGTAGAAAAATGGTTGGGGACACTGCCTTAACCTACTCTTAATATTTGACTTTACACACAACAACTGAATGAATCGATATTAGCCTTGACGTTAGCTCAACCAAAATAACTTATGCCATAAGCCAGCCCATTTGCGGCACGAGTTACGTGGAAAACTTTAAGCACAATGAAATTGATCACAAGCCGATTGTTGAATAACAGAGTGCAAGTAAATGTATACAGTATATGTTAACAGGACGAGTTGGGACAAAATATGAGCATGGTGAGCCCTCAGATGTCGCTTGAGATTTGTCATTCTTTCCACTTAGTTTGTGGCCACATTCACCGTTACCGCTGTCTACAATGCATCGTGTTGTTCTTCCTGCTGGGTTGTTCAGAAAGTATGCCCATATCTTTCCTTCGTTTCCGACCAACAAGCCCATTTGCTGTCACTGTCGCCATGGTCCGTCAAAGGAAAGCGTGTCAGTGTGCGTGAGCCGAGACCAATGACCGCAGACCTGTTCGTGTTTGGGTGTGTAGGTGTGTGAAACGCGTGTGCTCTGCGTGCGCCTCCTGTGCTGTCCCGGAGGTGGGCGTGCCCAAACGAGGATAGGTTGCACCAGCATTGCAATTTTTGAAAGACAGATTACGTGTACAATAGGAAGGGATGTCATAAATTTTGAACGTCTGATGGACCACACGCTAACGTTCATCGTCATTGTTGACGAAAATAACACTGATAATAACAAAGTTGTGTTAAATGTGTGTCTTGTGTGTTAAACTAGAGTTACAAATAGGTGTGTTATACTTTCTGTATAAAAGTTTAAATGTATGCTGAAGGAAAACATAGACTAAATTATTAATTTAATCGACTAACATTGCCCTTTATTTTCGTAGACAAAAATTGGATTAAAACCTAAATACAATCAGATTACTAATTTATGACAAAAATTTTTGATAATTTTAGTCAAAAGATTGTAACTAAAACTAAATTAAAATATCTGTCAAAATTAACACTGGTTGGCAACAGTACCAATAATATCCAGAGCTGGGCAATTTTCCCTTTTTTTTTGGTCCATCCTTCGTCCGCAACCTTGGTACCCTTCTGTCCTTATTCATAAAAATGAGTGTCCTCCGAACCCGTCTGTCCTCGCCCCTTTTAAAGCGCTTTCGTCCTTACATTAGGTCGGTCCGCCCCCCCCCACCGCCACCGGAATAAAACAAAACAATGCATCTGTGCATGACATTATTTCAAGATCATTAGCTGGCTAATTTCCTATGCACATCCACTTAACTGGCTGGGAGTATCGTGAGTGGATTGAGTCGTTTACAACTGTTTAACTAAGACAGCTTTTTAGCTGCCAGCAACCCCCGTCGTGATGTAATGATTATTATGATGATGATGACGCGGACCAGAGCAAGCCAGGGGAAATCAAGAGAATATTTAAGATTGCGGTTTTGTTGCATGTTTTCACTTTTTATTGCGTTATTTCGCAATAAAAAGAATTATTGCCAAATAAAGCAATGTTATTTTAGGAGGAGAACGAACATCTTTCACTTCCAGGTCATAGCTTTCAGTGGGGGTTTTTTCCCCTCTTCAGTGAAATGGGTGTCCACTAGAGTGCAGACTATGCCTGTGAAAACGATACTGCAGGGAGGGAACGCACATGAAAAAGAGCACTCCAGTGTTGTGCAGGCTTAGCAAGGCAGTCTTTCTTTTTAAAAGAACCCAACACAACATGTCAGCCGGGACTTCGCCCGGTTAGGGACGATTAGAGGGATGGACGAAAACGTACCTTTTTCCTTGCTTAGTCTGTCCTTTTTAAAAGAGTTCTCATCCTCAATCTGACCATCCACAAAATGGGCGTCCGTCCGGGAAGGAATGCCCAGCTCTGATAATATCTCAACATTAATCAAAATATATGGAGGGGAAAAGGAGTATATTTCATTTTGAAACATACTGATCGTGAGAAATAATATTTTGGGGGATTGATTGATGAATTAGTCTTGTAAAGTTGGACATAAAAGACACACAAACTCATCATTGTCCAAAATTAGCAGCGCAAGACGCACTTATCATTTCTGCATGAAGGCACCCATGCAGACAACAGTATAAAAGCAGTAAAAAGGAGCTGCATTTTGTGAATGTCACCAGGTGAACACGTATAAATCATTTTAACAAAAGGGATTGCATAGAAAGTTGATTTGAGTAAACTGGACTTGTTCTTCTTTGTTGAAGATATTTCACCTTTAATCCAAACAGCTTCTCAAGGTCCAAACTTTTAGGCTGGGAGTCTCCTATTAATGCCCCGGTGGGTGTGTCCACTCGGGGTGGTAAACTATAGGGTGTTGTTGTGTTTGAGATATCACTGATGGTCTGCCTATAACGATGTCCTGACATCCCTCCCTCCAAAGATTGCCTCATTCCGCGGGAATAGTGGCCTTAATGAGCTGGTTTGCCACAAGGTGAGAGCACAACCAATTGATATGCAGGACAGTGGTCCCTCTAACCACTCTTGGCAACAACAATAACAACCTATTGTTGACCACCCTCGGGGGACACACCCACTGAAGCATCAATAGGGAGACTCCCCACCTAAAAATGTGGAATTCAAGAAGCCTTTTGGATAAAAAAATTAAGTGTCCAGTTTCCTCAATTCAATCTTTGCGGATTACCATGACCTTGATGAACTTTTTATTTATTTTTGATTAGATATTTATTTTATTTGTATTATTTGACCAAGCTAAAGTGTTGAAAATGGTTTGTTTTATTTGACAATGTTAATGATTGAACAAACATGCTGTTTTTGGGGTCTCCTAAAAAGTGACTATTTTGGTAGTATGATTCCCCGCCTAATGCCAGCAATATACGTTTTTATGTATGCAACCCACCCATAATAAATGAATTAAAAAAATTACAATGAAAAACCCGAAACTATTTTAACCCAGGTGCACTCTGGCCCTTTAATCCTTCATTTATTTATTGGAGTTTGATTTAGCAAACAGCAGGCTACAATGCATAGTATCACCATTTTATTATTTTTGTCATTGTCTGTTTTTCCTCTTCAAACATGATTACGGTGACTGATCATTTGGTTACACTTGCATGAATTTGATTTCACCAAGATGAAGCTTGAGTAAGACGATAGCGTGGCAAACACTCGTGGCACCAGGCTCTTATCACAGTCATGTAGCCGCAGTGCAAAATGCCTACCTTTTCATAATGCCTCAGATCCTACGAGACGGCATTTACACCCTCCTATTCTCTGCCACGTCAGCAGGCGATTGTCATGTTTCCTTCCATTCAGCCGTCAATTAGCTAACACTACCTGCTGCTCTCTAAAGAGGATACGCCCCGCTTCGCTCATTATATCTTTTGCAGTTCACAATTAGATATATCGGTAGGTATTGCATACTCTACGTGAGAAGGTTGTTTCCTATCTCTGTGTTTATTAGTGGCACTGCTTAGTAATGAGGTGTTTAAAGTTGAGAAGTTCATTCTAGTTGGGCTTTTTGATTTTAAAACCCAGAAAGCTGGCTCTCTCTTTGTGCACGCATCGCAATAAGTTAACGGAATGCCAACAGATGGCAATTATTTTCTCCACTAAAAGGAAATAGTCAAAGAAGAATGGTCTGTGTTTCTGGTCTTGTTTAACCTCTGTCAAGGAGGCTATGTTTTTGTCTGTTGATTTGTTCTGTGTTTGTTGCATTGCCATTTTGAGCATCACTTCCAGCATTGTAAGGCGCAGAACTGTCAGGTTTTTTTTCTTTTTTTTACAATCGATTTTGTGTTCAAATGTGCTGTGTTGATTTGTGCATACAGGCAACAGTGATCTGTATTGAAAGTTAACAGATGCATAAATATTGTGAAATGTATTTTCATTCAATGAATTTGCTATTTTTGTACATAAATGTATATCCACATAAAATTATTCATGTTATTTATCAATATTTAAGGGGAACTATTCTGACTATACAAGGATTACTGGACTATTTATCACCATGCTGTTTCATAGTCAGACAAGACAGATTTATATGCAGTGGGTCTTGAACCCATGACCCTCCCCTCCTTACAGATCGAACTACAAAACCCAAATGGTTTTGGAATGCTTAACACATTTATTTGATGTCTTGTTTTTGTGAGTGAAATGCTAAGTCAAAGGTAACACTGGCTCTGTATTTTATTACCTTCATCATAAGTGTTATTTGTGGCAGCTGCAGCACAGCAATTTTTGTTTTATGTGTTTCAGCACTGGGGGCACATAGTTGAGATTGATTTGTGTTGTGTCAAGTTCATGTTTGTGGAAGTCAAAGCATAGGAGGATGTTGGAATGGCCGCCATGCGGAATACAAACACACATAGCAAACTGTTGTCACTAATCTTCTCTACCCTGGGGCCTGGTCAATCTTTAATAAAAATATATTTACCTTTGAGGCCAACGTTGTCATCAAGACCATACAGCAAGTAATAAAATCTGCAAAAGCAACAGTGATTATGCACTGTATGCAGACAAGGCATCTAATATTCACTTAGAGGAAAGGTTTTATGTGTGTGTAACCCTGAACTGCTCTCTCCCAATCTCAGCAGGCCTGTTAGAGCTTGTTTAGATGGCTACCGAAATGACCCAAATTAGGTTGTTAGAAGAATATCTTCTCTGTGCCAAAGTGCCCCCAGTGGGAGACGCATGAACGAATGCATGCACACATTTCAATCTGGCAATAGGAAGTTTTCCAATATATCATCTGGTCTGCTCTACGTGCCAACGGCTCAATGGGAGCTTCGATTCACTGCGCTTCGACAATGAAATCTGAGCAGACAGACTAGACTGCAGTCCAACTAATTAATGTGTGTTGCATTTTTGATGTCAACTATGTTAAGTTTATTTTTGTAATCGAACAATGGGACACAACAGTCAGCATCTATATTTCATATTGTCACTTGGATGAAAAACCTTGCATCTCCACTTCATGACGATTTGCACTTTTTAATTCAATGAGTTCCTCTACGTTCTACGTTCATGTTTTGTTTAATTATGTACGTAACTCAAAGATTATTATAACACTGTGTTTTTAAAAAGTTGCTACATTGGATGCCAGAACTGTCCTTTAATCACAAGCATTCTGGACCACACCTCCCCCATTCACTGTATTTTGAAGAAGATCCACAAGACAATGAAGCAAAAGCCATTTTCCCAAATTTTGTTGTAGTAAAAGTAAATTGGCAATCTTGCATAACAATTGACAAAAGAGGATGAATTAATCTAGGATCAAAATTGAGTGGCTAAATTATCCATTAATCCATATGTTCTCAAACACACACACACGTACGCATGATACGGGGGTGGAAGGCTGTCTCCAATCCATCCACAGCGGTCAAATTTACGTCATTCGCGATTGGAGATCTTCTTGCAGTTCCTTTTAAATGTACAGTATTTTGCGTGCACCGATATCCTCCAACTACAGTACAAGCCATGTCACTTTAAAGTGAGAATTCTGACTTTATTCTCAGAAGGATAGTCAGAATTCTCACTTTTCAGAATCCTCACTTTAAGGTCAGAATTCTGATTTTAATGTCAGAATAATTTCTGACTTGAATGTCAGAATTCTGAGAATAAAGTCAGAATTCTGAAATAAAAGTGAGAATCTTACAACCTGATTTTTTTTCTCCTCCACTGGCCATAATCATCTTCCGTAAATTTCAGTTAGTTTTTGTTTAAAAAAAATAATAATAATAACGAAATAACTACAACTATAATTTATATATATATATATATATATATATATATATATATATATATATATATATATATATACATATATATATATATATTCAATTATAGTTGTAGTTATTTCATTAGTTTTTGTTCCCTATAATAGCTTTGTGATATGCACCTACTTTTAATGAGGGCATGTTACATTCTTTGAATGCTTCACGTTTTCAGGTTTGAATGTGAGTGTGAACGTTTCTTTATGTGTGCTTTGTGACGAGTCCAGGGTGTACAGTGCCCAAAGTCAGCTGGGATTGGTTCTGGCTCACCTATGACCATAATGAGGACAATTTGGGTAAAAAGAAGTTACGAAACTGGTTACAGGTCTGACTGCCACTGAGAACAAGCCTACATCTGTAGCTTCAACAAAGTGCATGAAAAATAAAACAGACATCCTTTTTATGTATATTTATGGTCTCATTTCACCATTGCAATGAATCATTATAATGAACAGCTCACCGTGTAGTTTAACTGAAAAGCCCTGCCAATTAACATTAAAACCTAAATGCATGAATGCCAAAAATAGTGTTTTACTCTCATTAGAGAAGCTTGATATATTGAGATGAAAATCACCCTCTGCCTCCAATATGCACGGTTGAAGCAAAGATCCATAGATTGATTTATAGCTGTGTAAAATTGACTGTCTGCTACTGGCGGGGTGACAGTGAACGCTCTGTATTAAACGTTGCTTAATTTTGAATGCACGAGCATGCCCGAGCAATTACAAAGTAAGTCCATAAATTAGCCGCTGAATCTGTCTTCAATCATGTGGGAACGCGTCAAACACTATCTCTCCCCATCCGCAGTGTTGTCTGTATTATGATGGTAGTCAGCTCTCAAGACCCTTGAGGGTGAAGACAGAGCAGAGGAAAACTGAATTTTACCGTTTCCCTCAGTGATTTGTCTCGCTACTGTCGTAGACCCTCACTCCTGTAATTAATAGAACCCAGTCGTTCATCAGCGAACCTGATTAGTCTCGGAATGGGAAGTGCGCGAGAGAAGGCTCTGAGCTCGCTGATCTGTTGTAGAGGCGTGCACATGCGATGTGCGGCATGACAAAAGTCAAGTAGGATGGATTTCAAAGGGCCTCGTAAAAGCCTGTCGGATAAAGTGATATGATTTCAGCCTGTTCAACTTGTTCACATCAGCTGCGTAGCACACGTTTTATCTCGTAACGTCTTACATAAAAAAAAGGCATTCCTTCGTTTAACGGCATGTGCATAAAGTTTTAAGTCGCATTCTAAAAGATATCCGGAGGTTGAGCATAATGGCCCTAGATGTTAATGCAGCAGCGCACTTTTGACCACGGCCCAATGGAGCAGCGCTATTTTAATGTGAGAGAGCCTGATCTCCATTCTTGTGAAGGGAGATGGCAGAATGTGGCTTTTATTTCATCCTGATGTCCCCTGGGAACATTTCCATTTTGTTACAAGCATTCCCCCACACACAGGTGTGTGTATGTAAGGATGTTTTATAGGTCTTCGGCGTGGCAAGGACAGAGGAATTAGCCTGATCCACATTCATTAACCTCGTTCTCATTCTCCACGGCAACAGTGCTGTAGAACTATCTGTCACCACAGCACAAAAATGATGAATTGGTAATCAGTTGAGAGCTGTCAAGAGAGCCCCGGGAATGCAAAATTTACACACTTGTTTGCCCTTGCATTAACCATTTGTAATCAAATCATTATTTATCGCGGGGTCGGTCAGACATGTTTTATGGCCCCGTGTTGTCATATAGAGGTAGGGAGACAGTGGCAGGCAACATTGGACTCTGGTGCATGGTGGTGGTGGTGGGGTGGGGCTTTGGGCAATGTCAATTTCTTATAAGCAGACCACCCCTGAGGTGTAAAGAGGTTTTCTGCTGGATGTTTTTCATCATTCCTTATTTAATATTCTTTTTGAATTCCATTTACTTTATCACTCTTTGGAAAAAAATTAGTCGACTAAGTCCGATAAAATTTCAATTACGGGGAAGATGTGATCAATTGATTAATAAAAATGTACATGTATTCAATGGGATGGAAACATGTCTATGAATGTTCGGAACTAATGTTTATATACTTGTATTTGGCCCTCTGGAGTAGCTCCACATCTATAAAGTTTGTAATCAGGTACTCTTTTTTTTTTTTTTTTTTTTTTTTTTTTTGGAAGCTGCCCAGATAAGAAAATGTTTTGAAGGAAGCCATTCAGATTTTGGCTCGAGTCTGACAAAATATTTGTGCCTGGCAGTCTGCACTGTCCACTGCTAATTGACAAAAGTAATTCAACGGCTTTTTAATGCTTGCCTTCACATATAGCACCATCTTTATGAATAAAAATAAACCCTGTCTGGGAGGTAAGCACAATATACAGTAAGTGTACTGACTTTGGCAAACCATGCTGTGTGTGCGTGTGTGTGTGTGTGTGTTTGGGGGTGGGGGCTACGCTGAACTGCACTGTGACATCAGATATAAGTTATGTGCATGTACCATATGTGTTATTAGATATTCATGATTTGATACAGCCTTTAAATTGGAGACTGGAGAGACTTGCTGTTGTAAATCCAGACACAGGAGTGCATACTTCAAAAGTTCCTGCTCTAGGTGTGTACTCAGGGGATCGTTGCATACTGAAAATATATTTCATCCCCAGAATTGTGCTTTAACATTCCGACCCAACGAGAGGTTACGGAGGCAAGCCGATGGGTAGTCTACCAACCTGTTGTTAATGGTTCACTTTTAAAAGTTAATGAGAGCTGGAGTTAAAAGCAGCATTAGCTAAGGGCTACGAGAAGTTGAGCTATGTGGATTAACTTTTCATTACCTCCTCATTAGGTGAGCCTGGGGATTAGAGAGAGGCGCCCCATATGAAATGAAGCATGAAAATATCCAAATGCGCCCGCATGAAGCCGTTAGGTAGGTTGGGGCAACGTGGTGGAGTTAGTTTAAGTGATTGAGCTTTTAGCCTCTCGTTCTTAATATTACTGAGAATCCTCTACAGTTAAAATGACCTGAAATGGTCTTTTCTCGCCAATGAGAAGGCTCACCAGGCCAAGAGGAAGTCTACCTGTTCCAGAGGAGGTGACTTTGAAAAGTGAACTGGGTCATTAAAAGTAGAATAAGAAGGCCATTATAATTCTAACACCGAAGTTGCCATTTGTTTCCATTGCATTGTCCCCAGCGTACCAGTTAAATGTCACTTCCCAACTTTTAACGGCAGTAAGTTAGAGGAGGCGGCCAGAGCTGATTAGTGGATTTGACAGAGAAACTCTTCATGCTTCCAGTTGAATCCAAAGGAATAGACTCCACCTCATTTTGGGAGTTGGCCATTTGAGATTGTGATCTGGGTTAGGGCATTTATAATCTTTCAGCCTCAGCCCTAAACCTGTCAGCCAGCAAGTGTGTGTGTGTGTGTGTGTGTGTGTGCGGGTGTGTGGGGGGGTGGGGGGGGGTCTGTGTTATATATATATATATATATATATATATATATATATATATATATATATATGTATATATATATGTATATATATATATATATATATATATATATATATATATGTATATATGTATATATATATGTATATATGTATATATGTATGTATATATGTGTATATATATGTATATGTGTATATATATGTATATGTGTATAAATATGTATATGTGTATAAATATATGTATATATATATATATATATATATATATATATATACATATGTGTGTGTGTATATATGTATATGTGTGTATATATGTATATGTGTGTATATATATGTATATGTGTATATATATATGTATATATATGTATATGTGTATATATATATGTATATATATGTATATGTGTATATGTATAAGTGTATATATATATATATATGTATATGTATGTGTATATGTATATGTATGTGTATATATATATATATATATATATATATATATATATATATATGTGTGTGTGTATGTCACATTTTTTCCTGAAAAATTCCAAATTTCACGATCCAAGTGTTCCATTTCCAAGACTTCACAATAGCTCGACACCAAGATGGAACTAATCGGGCCCAATGTAACATCAAATGGAGTTGTTTCCAATGCCATACTTTTCCTACCATAGAGTTACTTTGACTATTAGTACATACTCAAATGTCATTGTTTTCATAATCATTTACAGCATGCACATTTTGGGGGGTTACTTTCAGTTAATATATTTTTCTATATAACTGCAAACCAGTCTCATTCCATCAGGTATGCATAATCAGGTAACTGGAGAAGAATCTTGCTATAAAAATGTGTTTCGCTGGAATCTCAAGATGGACCCTGGCTACTTTTTAAAGTCAGTTTAGTTTGAGTGGATTCATCCATGATTAAACTTCAAATTCAGCTTTCTCGTGGCATACTCCATTATGGAAGACTTTAGTGATGGCATTCATTTCAGAGAAAATGTTAAATGTTACAAGTGGAGTTTATTGTTCCAAAAGCAATTATTCGGATGTTAATTGGTATCCTAGATAGAAATGAATGTAATACTCACAAGTACTGACATTTAAATTCTTTAGGGCAATGAAGCATTTTGCATCATTAGTAGTCAAAGCCCTTTCTCACAAAAGAATCCACAGTCATATAAACATTATGGCGATGCAGACTGACAAATAACTTGTTTTTAAATACGGCAAAATATACAACCAGCAACTTTTCCTGTGGTTATTTGTGACCCAATGACCAGCCAAGAACAATCAACACTTGTAGCATTACTTAAAAAAAACACACACATTCAACACATGCATACTTCCACACTCACTCTAGTGTATTTGTGATTGATGTTGCTATAACCTGACAGAAAGAAAAAAAAAATGTGTGAAAACAACTGAGAGGTGTGAATGTAATCTGAATTAATGAGACCGTATTCTATGAGGGGAACCGTCTGGACTGACTGTGGGTGAATTCAAATCACTCGGGTAATTATGATGACTATAGCGCTGACATTTACCACACCTATAACGTGGAACGCTAATCATAACTGACACAAATGTGGGCCTGAGAGATTGTGTTTATGAGTAAAATATTGTCTTATTGTATCCTGCTCTGAATATGTGAATAAAGCATCAACTGGAAAGGACCTGTTGACAAGAGGACACTTTTTTGCTACCCATTCTACCTTAACATTGATAATATGGTGACCTTGTCCCATAGAGTGTCATAATAAGACTTTAGCTACAGTCTGGAATGATGTTCTTTCACATTATTTCATATCAATATCAATTTAAAAATCCAGAATCAGAAAATGAGAGCAGATTTTGGAAGGTGCTTCTTACGCTGGCCCTGATAACTACTCCTATCCAATCGCTTACTGCGGTAGAACACATTGAGTATGACACCATTTCAGTGGCTGATTTCCCTTGCCGGCCAATTAAAGCGATGTAAGAGAAGATGGTCGCTGCGCTCCTGTTTTCTTTCCAGTAGTGAATGGACATTATCGCTCACGAGCTCCCGCAAGCAAGTGACCGCATTCTACGTACTGTAACTGTTCGTGCCTGTGATGTTGGGAATCCATTCCACCGCCAGAAATATACCTTAGAGATATCAAGTTGTCCATGGTGATTGATTGGCAAGGTCACTTACGAGCTCTAAATGTCCATTTAAGAGAAAAATCAACCCAAACACATGTTTTTCAAGAATGTGATCCCAGCAGGCCCACTAGTTAAAACAAGGCATTCTGATTAATCTTGCGTTTGTGGAATATGGGTTAACCAGCAAAATCCACTCGTTAATAGCCATCTCAGGGGGCGGCCATTTTGTCACTTCTGTTGACTGAAAATGACATCACAACTGCTCAGGGCTCAGGTAACGATCAATCACGGCTCAGCTTCAGAAAATAGGTCAGCTGTGGCTAAAACGGGTGGATTTTTCTGCTTAACTCAAATTTCATATTACTTATATTACCTTGGTTTAACTAGTGGGCGTGCATAGAACATATTCTTGAAAAAAATATATGTTTGGGTTGAATTTCTCTTTAAAGTTGCTGATCAGCTGTGGACTGTAAAGATTAAGGTTCACACACTGAGTGGCATCACAACCAATAATTGTGGTTCTATAATGATTGACATTTGAGACCATTCATTGACTACACGAGGTGTTAATGTCACCTGCTGACAGAACAATGCAGGAAGACAGAAAAGTGGACCAGAAGAATGCTTTCCTCTCTAAATTTATGCCACAAAGTAAGTTATCGATCGGGTTGTGGCAGTGATTAATATCGTCGCTGTCCTGTGAAAAACACTTATCGCCATTTTTTTCATTTTTTCTTATTTTTACATGAATGGTGTTTCCACATCACAGGCATTGCATTAATGTGAAAATTAAGAAAAGGTTCCCAAAATTGGAGATAAGTGTTTGTCACAGGAAAGTGATGAAAGTGATATATTCAGCCATTTTGGTCCTCACCTTTGGAATAGCCTGCCAGAGGAGGTCAGGTCTGCAGAGACTGTTGATATTTTTAAGAGGAAGCTCAAGACACACCTTTTTAGTTTGGCTTTCAACAACTTTTAAATAATTTATCTTTTCTTTTGATTGAAAATAATTCTATGTTTTGCTTTGAATGTTTTAAAGCACTTTGAGTTGCATTTTTATGTATGAAAAGTGCTATATAAATAAAATGTGATTGAGTGATTGATTGATATGCAAACACATTGAGTGACGTCATGTGCGCGCAATCAGTAGTGCTGCCACAGATGGTCCATATGGCCTAAACTCATGTCACAGTATAAAAAGAATCCCTTCACCGAAAAGGTATATACAGTAATCCCTTGTTTATTGAGGTTAACGGGGACCACAAGAGAATACATGTGTATGTGGATATGTAAAAACATATTACAAAAATGTTGCACAAAGTTCATTAAAGGACACTAAAAAGACAACAAGAAGAAAAAGGGGACATTATCACAGGATGCAGCCTTCCTCTTCCTTACATTACTGACCAAAATATAGCAACAGGTGGTTTAGCAAGAGTGAAAACTGATTTTATTGGAGCCCTCTACAAATTGCTGTAGTTAAATGATCTTTTTACGTAAACAGAATTTAAGCAGATTTAGCATTATTATCATTAATTACCCATCAGCGCTTTCATCAAGCTGCAGCATAAATGTCGCATTTAGTATTGCAAGCACTAAATAAAGAACTCAAAGAGCCTCACCGACCTCCCGCGTGCGACGCACAAATACAACAAGTTAAAACAGTTCATCATGGTTACTTGTATGTATGGTTTAGCTGCCGTCGATGTCAAAGTCAGTGAATGACAAGCAGGGGCGGAAAGGGATCAATTAGACAAAGTAATTGCTTTTTTTTTTTTTTTTTTTTAAAGAATTCCAATACATTTTTTGTTACATGAGAGTGACTACTTGAACAGAAGCGCTGGACATTTGAGCCACACACACAATCACAGCCGTGCACAGACAAAAATACAGATTTTAACACGATCCAAGCAATACTTGCAATAGGACACTGTCATGACAACCACATTTTTTTGATTAGCTTATGATGAATTACATCTTTTTTTAAAAGCCATATATAATAGAAATGGTACCAAATACATAGGGTATACGTCAGGGGCGGAGCCACGGGTGGGCCTGGGTGTGCACAGGCCCACCCAGATTGACAGACTGCCCACCCAGTGGGATTCATGAAAAAAATATATACTTTTACATTTTTAATAAATGATTATTAAATTATTTTTGAATTTGTGTTTCGTTGTGTTTTTTTTATTTTATTTAATATTAATATTGGCATAATTGTGGTTGTCTAAGGAAGATCTGAACTTCATATTATTCAGTTTTATTTTATTTGAATATACGATGTGTTGGGACAGGAGGATTGTGCTTAGTGAGAGAAATATTCAGGCCCACCCTTATTTTTCCAGGCCCACCCATTTGTCACATTCTGGCTCCGCCCCTGGTATACGTGCTAATTGAATCATCATTATATAACAAATCAATCAATCAATCAATCACATTTTATTTATATAGCACTTTTCATACATAAAAATGCAACTCAAAGTGCTTTAAAACATTCAAAGCAAAACATAGAATTATCTTCAATCAAAAGAAAAGATAAATTATTTAAAAGTTGTTGAAAGCCAAACTAAAAAGGTGTGTCTTGAGCTTCCTCTTAAAAATATCAACAGTCTCTGCAGACCTGACATCCTCTGGCAGGCTATTCCAAAGGTGAGGACCAAAATGGCTGAATGCAGCCTCGCCATGCATTTTGGTCCTCACCCTTGGAATAAATAAAAGGCCGGCGCCAGAGGACCTCAGGATCCGCGAGGGCTGGTATGATAAAAGCAAATCAGATAAATAAGATGGCCCAAGACCATTAACACATTTATAAACTAATAAAAGTACTTTAAAATCGATCCTGAAACACACAGGGAGCCAATGCAGCAATTTCAAAACTGGCGTAATGTGCTCCCGCCCTCTGGTTCTCGTCAGCACCCGAGCGGCTGAATTCTGCAGTAGTTGCAGTGGTGAAATGCTCTTTTTCGGGAGGCCAGAGAGCAGGGCATTACAGTAATCTAAACGACAGGAAATAAAGGCATGCATCAGCACTTCCGTGTTAGCCTGAGAGAGAAACGGGCGGACTCTGGCGATATTCTTAAGGTGATAAAAACCAATCTTGGTTACATTTTTAATATGAGGAATAAAACTGAGCTCAGAGTCAAAAATGACGCCAAGGTTCTTCACACAGTGTGAGGGATTAAAAATGTGTAGTTTTGGTAAAAGCTTCTCTCTCTGACCTTCGGGACCGATAACTAAAACCTCAGTCTTGTCCTCATTGAGCTGTAGGAAATTATCTGCCATCCATGACTTGATATCTAAAATGCAATTTAAAAGGGTATCAATGGGTCCTGTGTCATCAGGAGACACGGCAATATACAGCTGCGTGTCATCAGCATAGCTGTGAAAGCTGATGCCGTGTCCCCTGATGACATCTCCGAGGGGAAGCATATAAAGATTAAAAAGTAAGGGGCCTAAAATCGAACCTTGAGGAACCCCACATTTAATTTCATGAGTTTTAGAGGAACAAGTATCCATACTTACAAAGAAATATCGGTCTGTGAGATAGGAATAAAACCAGTCAAAAACAGTACCAGAGATGCCCACTAGATTTTTAAGTCTATTTAATAAAATTTGGTGATCTACTGTATCAAAAGCAGCGCTTAGATCCAGTAGCACCAAGACTGTGAGTTTTCTCACGTCTGCAGTGCACCTAATATCATTTAAGATCCTTAAAAGAGCAGTCTCCGTACTGTGGTTCATCCTAAAACCAGATTGATATTTCTCCAAAATATTATTTGTATTTAAAAAATGATTCAACTGGATGAAAACCAGTTTTTCTAAAATCTTACTTAAAAACGGTAAGTTGGATACGGGTCTGTAGTTATTAAAAACGCTCGGGTCAGAACCGCTCTTCTTCAGAAGGGGCTTCACCACCGCCGTTTTAAAGGCAGCGGGGAAGACGCCTGTCTGAAGAGAGCAATTGACTATATTTAAAATTTGTTCTTCAAAAAATCCATAAAATGTCTTAAAAAGAAATGTGGGAATTGGATCCAAAAGGCAGGTTGTTGGGTTTACCTGGGAGAAAACTCGAACAAGTGTCCTTGCATCAACCAGGGCAAAACTTTCCAGTGTTTCCTCATGTAAATATGATTGTCCGGGTTTATTAAAACTTGTGTTTTGACGGGCTAAAAGACTGGATCTTATGTCATCGATTTTACTTCTGAAGTGGTCTGCAAAGTCCTCACAGAGAGCATCTGTTGGTCTCTGTGGGGACTTATTAAAATCAGAACTAGTTAAAAGTTCAAAGGTGGAGAAGAGAACCCTGGGGTTGTTTTTATTGACTGTAATGAGGTTTGAGAAATAGGAAGATCTTGCCAGTTTTACTGTTTTATTGTAAGATTTCAGTTGTTCGCATAAAATTTCATAGTGTACTGTAAGTTTACTTTTTCTCCACCTCCTCTCTGCACTCCTGCATTTTCTCTTTGATATTTTGATGGCATTGTTTCTCCACGGGGGTACAGTCTTTGTTTTTGTTGTTTTAATTAAAAGTGGAGCTACTAAATCTAATGATGATTTAAGATGTAGGTTAAAATTGTCAACAATAAGATCACAGGGTGCAGGTAAAATGTCAGCAGGAGTGTTTTTTAAGATCTCGATAAAATTTGCTGCCACCTCAGAAGATAGGTAGCGTTTCTTCACTGTTCTGACCGGGACTGCTAGATGGTTAAAACTGGCGATGTTAAAATAGACACAGTAGTGGTCTGACACTGCCAAGTCAACAACAGAGGACACACCAGCAGACAAGCCATAGGTTATAACCAAATCCAGGGTGTGTCCTCTGTTGTGAGTTGGCTGCAAGACGTGCTGTTTAAAATCCAAGCAGTTTAAAAGGTTTGAAAAATCTCTGGATAGTGGGTCCGAGATGTTGTCCATGTGTATATTAAAATCGCCAGTTATTAATATCCTGTTATAACTGGAATATAAAATGGATAAGAATTCTGAAAATTCTGTAATAAAAGAAGTGGAATGATGGGGAGGTCTATAGACGGTAATGCAGAGAATAGGGGGACTGCTAAAAACAAAGGCATGGTGTTCAAACGATAAATAGCTGCTAAAAATGATCTCCTTTGATAAAAGAGTATTAATAAAAATTGATGCAGTCCCGCCTCCTCTTTTGCCATCCCTTGTAGAAAATAAAAAGTTAAAATTCGGTGGGCAAGCCTCGTTGAGAGCAACTGGAGCATCTGTACCAAGCCATGTCTCAGACAAAAGTATACCATGTAAATTATTGTCTAAAATCAGGTCGTTTATGATAAAAGTTTTGTTTAAAAGGGAGCGCACGTTCAGCACGGCCAGATTAATTATTGTGCTGGACGTGCGCTCATGGTGGTACGAATGAGCAGTATTAACATATACTAGATTACCACTGTTAAAACCACGTTGTTTGTGTGTGCAAGGGAAGCGTCTGCCGGTGATGGTTTCAATGGGAAAATTGTCCGATAGTGGTAAGGTGATGGTTTCAATGGGAAAATTGTCCGATAGTGGTAATGATAATGAGGGCCTGCAGGGGGAGCTAGTGAGGGTGGTGGTACTGTGAGCAGCTGGTATTGGCCTGTAAGTGATGGTAGTGACATTGTCATTGCAGCGTTTATGAGTAGAAGAAGAAATATGATTGGTAAACAAGAGTCAGCTGGGAGTGGAATTGGTTACGACATGGTGGATGTTAGCGGCTAAAATCTTGCTACCAAGAGAGTTCGGATGAACACCATCCGGCTGGTAAAAAGACGGGCGATTCCAGAATAGGTTAAAGTTGTCAATAAAAGCAAAGTCAAGGTGGCCACAAGTGCGTAGGAGCCACGTGTTCAAGCTTAAAAGGCGGCTGAAGCGCTCGGCTCCGCGAGACAATGCCGGCAAAATGCCACTCACCCAGACCGAGCAGTACTCAAATGCGGGCAGTACTCAAAGTACTAGGGGTGTAACGGTACACGTGGGTGTATTAATATGTTTCGGTATGGCGTGTTCGGTTCGGTCCACTTGCGTTCGGTTCGGTCCACTTATTAGCACGAGTTTACGCACGGGCGCTACTGACTGTTGCACGTGGGAGAGGAGGGTAGCGGCACAAAAGAGAGAGCCAGAAAAGAGCCAGAGCTCGAAGGTCCCCCCATACACTGTGGTCTCCTGTTTGGGAACTTTCTGGCTTTCCTGTTAAAATGGTCGATGGGGAAAGGTACGTGGAGGAGACCCAAAGTTGTGTACCGACATTGCTACATGAGATTGGCGGCTATGTTGCAGATAGCACGTCTAATATGCACGGCATCATCCGACTGTGAATGTTTCTTACACGAGGGAGCAAAAACATCAAACTTAAATAGCGAGATTTATCATATTGTAGCGTCTTCCAGGAACACGCCGTCAGACATAGGTTAATTATCACGTTTTTATTAATCCAAGTACAACTGCTCGCGCTCTTCTTTCTCCGCTGCTCCACTCGCTTGCCGTACGATGCATTCATGAACCTCGGAAACATAACAACTCAGCAACACACAAATCCGACCACAACACAGATAACCCAATTCGTTACAATGTGCTGTTCAACATTCAAAGATTTCAATGCCTAAAAAGTGTATACAATTTCATCTAGACTTTTTAAAGTTACTGTATTTTTTTCATTATAAAAAGTGTTTTATTATACGTAGTTAGCAATAATTGTAACTGTTATTGTATGTATTTTTTTTTTCATCACAAAAAGTGTATATATGTAGTGTAACGACAACTTGTCTTTAACTTGAATACTTAGATGTGTCATAGTCATAGGCTGTTGCTGCTGAGTATTTAAAGTTTTCAGTATCTTAATAATTTATAAAATTAAGAGATCTTTAAGTGTATTTTTTACTCTGGTGTAATTTGTTAGAATATCACCCGAATGTAGTAGTACCATTTACTTGTCATATTTTCAAAATAAACATACAGTATTAAAAAAAAACAAATCTGTTTTTTTGTACCAAAACTTCCAGTTTCAAAAAAAACAAGCCGAACCGAAATGTGATTTAGCGTACCGTGACACCCATTCAAAGTACTTGTGCTTCATGGTGTCTGACTTCAAAAGAGACATTTGCACTATGGGAACAATGGAACCTGAATTTGTGGGGGTAACATGATGTTGGAAACATTTGTATCTGACAATAAACCAATATTACCTACCCCATTTCCTCAAAGCCACAATTAATGCTTGTTAGATTGTCTCTTTGAATAACGAAACAGCCCATCGTTTTACCCTTGTGTAAAAAATAGTAGGGGGTGGCACTAGGTGTCAAAGCTACTGACTGATTCAGCACGGCAGGCATCATTATCAACAACACAAGGCGCCGGCAGAACCAACATGGCATCTGTGAAGCTGAAATATACAGTATGGTGGAGAAATGTGCACGTGACCTGTGAACATACGGTGATCGGAGGAAAAAACTATTAGGAGTGACAGAGTTTGTTATATAATATGGAATAATACGTATTATTAATAACATATTATCATTATTAATATTATTACTATTATTATTATTATCATTGTTCGCAGTAACGCACTTACCAGCTGGGAGTATTATGAGTGGCAGAGAGAACCCTAACCCAGAGAAAGCATTTACCTGCTAACGCAACCACAATCGGTCACCAGACTATGGAGCCGCCAGGGGACATCAGGAGAATATTCAAGATTGCATTATAACGCAGTACTATTCCGTTTTATTGTTAAACTTTTGCGTTATAACGCAATAAGTTGTCTGGTCAAATTGCGTTTTTTTTGCAATTAAAAATAATTATTGCAAAATAACGCAATTAGTTTTTAGGAAACTGCATGCCAGTAACATGTTAATCAAATCAATTTAAATCATGGAACACAACTCTTTGTCAAATAATACTGTCAGAGGTTTTTATTCAAGCATAACTGAATCTATCAATAATGTATTCAGCGGCACTGAAGTAGTACAGTCCTTTGTGTGTGTGTGTATTTGCAATATACTAGAGCGTATGGTTTATGCACAATAAATTAGAGCTAGTGCTGGTACTGAACTTGTTTGCCTTTGATTTGACAGACATCGGAACACGGACTGACAATTGCAGACACAGACAGACATTAAGACACATAGTGAGAATCACAAAAAACACTGAAAGGAAATAGAATAAAAAGAAGAAATAGTTATATTTAGACCATGTGACATGAGTTGTTTCTGTCAGTGTCAGGACTGTAGGCTTCCTCTGGGGTTTGAGGATGGTTCTGTACACTTGCCAAAGATGGATAATTGGTTATTTTAAGTAATTTTATGAACAAAGCTCAGCTGCCGCAGCTCAACCTCAATAACGAACACACCTTGGGAATTGCCTCTGTTCAGCTGGCTTGTGTCTGCACATTCCTGTCGGCATGCATGTTTTTGTCTGCCAGATGTAAGGAACAGGTCTAACCCTTTTAGCCTCGACAGAGCTATTTTGATTCCTTCTGATCTGCATATCCAAATCAATAGAAATGCAGATTAGTACTAAAACAATTACATGGGGAAGGATTTTTTTTGCATTTAGGTTATGACAGGACAGGGTTTATTAATTTACATTGACGGCTTCTCGAATAAAAAGACAGACAAGGGAGGAGAACGTGGTTATTCTTAGTAAGCAAAGCAATTAATGATGCGGGGTTTTCATTAGATTTAGCATTTGACCGTATATTTTTAAAACTACAATCTATTTTGGAAAATGGAGTTGTTTGAAAAATGGATGCTCAGAGAACATTAAGGTATTGTATGGCCCCAGAGAGCCCGAATATTGCTTAAAAAGACAAACCTCTCTTGTAGGTCCAATTGACAACCAATCCCAGGTTGATCATTGTTAACAACAAATGAATAATTTAATCTAATTGATCAACAAATCCAATATAAGGACAAGGAGGATACATCAATTACCTCAGACCCGATCCCACTTGTGATATTCCACCTTTCCTCAGAAACACTAATTCCAGATAAACATCTGTTTGCACAGCTGCTTGCACGATCGAGATCCTTGAAAGATATTATCCACGGGATATATCTGAAGCCTTATATTGTTTCCTTACAATGTAGCCATAAGTAGCAACCCGATAGGTACAAGTGAAATGTTACATTATATGAAAGTTGACAAATAAACATTAATAGCCCATTTCGGTTGATGCTGTCTCTGCTCTCAGTTTTAAAATGTGATACTAAACATTTATGAGTCCCTGGGTAATTGGGCCAGTAGAGTTCAACTTCATAGCAAACTCATAGAACTATGGTTTTGGCCCCAATAGAACAGAAAACGGATTTCTCCAAATTGTAACCATGAAATGGAAATCAGCCTCAACGTAACAGTGAATTGGCAAATTAATGATTTTAGTCAGTTGGACCTTGTGGATTTATCGTGTCATTTGATGACCCAGTAAAGAGGTGAGAGTCAAACCTTTATCAAAATTTTGGAAAAAACTATAACGTTACTGCCGTGGCAATGCTGGCAATGTGCACATTATTTTACAATATCGAATTTGGTTTTATAAATTAACTGCCCAGCCTAGCCAGTAGGCAATCACAGGTGCCGTTAAAACGGCAATATCTGCCTCGACCAATGACAAGCGCTGTTCTATTGGCAATCACGTAGCACAAAAAAAAACAAATACAACCCTACAAAACATGCAAGATAGCAGTAGACATACAAAATGTTAGTGAGCAACGAATAATGTTGCGAGAAATGTTACTATATCTATATTTCACCTGCAAAGAAATCCACTGTAGTGACATGAAATAAGATACGCAGGCTCGTTTTAAGGAATTGGTGCTTCGATGCCAACAATTAGAGGCCATTCAGGCCGGAATTGAACAGTTCTGTGATGCCGGTTTCCATTGTTATCACCATGCAAATTTCACTGACAAGCAGGATGTTTTGCGGGTGCAAAAAACATATTGCTGACAGCAAAGAAGTACTTGCAAGTAGTTTCGCCAGTACTGATATGTTTAGTTATTTATTTGAATTTATTTAAATAATTTGAATTATGGCTGGATTGTTCAGTCACAGACTTAAAGTCCACAACCTCACATTTTACGGTCTACTTTAGTTGGATTGAACGGGGTCTGGAATAAAAATTGAATCTCAATACACGCTTGATTTTCCAGAAAAGTCCAACGAAACTTTGGATCTACAACTGTTGTCGAGCAGGTTGTACTTTTTATTTGGCTTTTATGGCTTCATTGCTGCACTTTCAAAAGAAAGATCGGCCTCAACAAGTGTTGTTAAGAGGGAAGCCATGAGAAGTAAGCAGACTTGTATTCAAAGCAGTAAAACTCCAAATACGTAATATTCCTTATAATTTTCCTTCCATCACTTAACAAATGTTACTCCTGAATAATTTGTTGTCCCTTTAAGTCCAAACAAATCTGTGTTTGACCAGCGTCCAAGAGCTGCCTGTGGTCCTTTGGAGGTTTCACTGTATTCCAACATATTCCTTGATTTCCTCTTACCAGATTAACTATGTAAATTACATGGTACATCAGAGCAGTTGGTTGTGGGTTTTAAAGACTGTATTTGGTCAATTTCAAGTCCCCATAATGGCATTGTTAAGGGCAAGGACTGTTATTTTCCCAAGAACCGTCCATGTTATTTATAAAGCCCTCATTCATACGAGGGTCACAATGGCAAGGCTGCTTGCAGAGCTATTTTATTGAGGGATCTTCAAATTAACTGAGCCTGGAGCACCTCCAAAGGGAAAGGATGCAGGGGGATGCCACGAGTGCTCGAGCCACTTCTCTTTCTGGCTCCCGATTCCGTGGCTACTCAACAGTTCAGTGGTAACAAGGCCCTCCTGACTTGTTGAAGTCCTCTTATTATGCGGACTGAAGCCGGCTGCCCTGTGGAGGAGCATCATGTCCTTCATTTCTAGTGAATTTATTCTGGGGAGGAGGGTCACACAAAAATGTCGAGACAGGAGGTGGAGGTTCAGAGTTCAGAGAATGATAATGCTCAGCTTGATCAATAAAAGTGCTGTGTGGGCCAAACATAACAGGATTATGTGGGGCAGGGGGGCATACTACACTTTTGATTGTGGGTAATTTATTCTCTGTGGCAAGCCCAAGTTGTTTTTGTTGTTTAAACTGTGAAGTTTTCAATAGCTCCAAAGCAAAAACACAAAGAGAAATGCAGTTGCTATTATTTGGCTTACACATTGCCGCCACCACCAATACAAATGGAGTCAAATGCCCCTCAAGTCAGTATATTGAGTAAATCTTAATATGATTTAACCATGGTTGCGCAGAGGGTCACGGGAAACAGTCAGAACCTCATGAGACTTCAGTTCAGCAAGCATCCAATGATACTTTTTTCACGTTTGGCTTTTTCTTGACCCCAACAAGGCTTGCGAAGAGAAGACGTTACATGAAGAAGGCAGACGTGTGACCAAAGTGGCACGTGTTATCAAAGGAAGAGTTTTGTTTTTTCATTTCATTTGATACTTTTTGACTGTTAAGAGTGTTAAAGTAAGATTTTTATATATTTTTTAATTGTTCATATTCGTAATATTAACAGTAGTACTTATATAACTTGTGTTTGACAGGGTTCTGCTGTACTCTTCTTAAACAGCTCACTATGCACTGACAATGCTCTGGTGTTGAAGAGGACGACAACAACAAGTGAAGAATGTCCAAATGACTAAATCGTAACCATCTAATTAACGTTAAGGGTATTCTGACATTGTGTGTAATGTAAAATATGTCATAATAGTCAAAACAAATGCTTTATTGAAGTTTGCTTTTTATAAATAAATACACAGTTACACAGTTTAAAATTAGAGGTGGACCGGCCTATGGACAGGTACTATTTTTTTCCCCCCAGAAAAAGGGCGAATGACGGATGAAGGAGGTGTACCCACGCTGCAGACAGATGACGAATAACGGACACTCAATTTTTAGTAAAATGCCATTAAGACACCTTTTAAGGGCATGTCTGAAATCTATTGTTCACAGCCACAATTACTTTCCTTCAAGTTATTTGTTTTTCAGCAGTACTGTGGTGATGTCACAGTATTTTAAGGCACCATTGTAGACACAGTATGTTCCAAATTCAACCATATATAAAGTCCGGCCCGGGGGCCCAAAGGCGGCCCGCGGTCAAATTTTGTCCGGCTTGCACCCTCTGTCATAGTATTAAGAACGTCTGGCCCACCCGTAGCCCCGTTGACAAGCTTATAAAATACACTCTAAATGCAATTTTGGGCCGACAATTTAAAACACTAGGAATACCAGAATTTTGACACTACAAGAAGTACAAGACCCGTCAATTTGACGTAATGCGCACTGGGGTGCTCTTAGCAATGACGTCATCGACTAAAATGATAATTACTCACTGCTCGAGTATCTAATGAAGGTATTTTGTTTATTAAAATTCTGTTGTGAGTATAATTTAACGTAAATTATGTCATATGAATGAATGAGAAACAGTTGGTGGAGCACCATTGTACCGTGCGGCTCTCGCGCTGCATGCGGGTCACCTGTTGTAAAATATATTAGTTTAGAGCCGAAAAAAAGACTTTACTGCACTTCACTTCGAAGAAGAGGAAATAAATCCTCAGTACGGCGCACAAAACAACTCCATCCCCATCGAACCCTGGAACTCTTTTTTTAGGGGGCGGCATGGCTCAGTGGTAGAGTGGTCATTTCACAACGTTTCCCCGAGGTTGTGGGTTCTATCCACGGCCATTGTGACTATGTCGAAGTATCCTTGAGCAAGATACTGAACCCCCAGTTGCTCATGATGCTGTGTCTTAAGTAGGTAGATGTGGTAGAGTGTGAAGCGCTTTGAGTACCAAAGGTAGAAAAGCGCTATACAGGTGACAGCCCATTTACCATTCCGTGGCGGAATGATGTCAACAAGCAGCACATAAGCTCATTATTTTATTTATTTCAACTGTCTGGCATGCACTAGTCACGCCATGACTATCACATCTACAGCCTATTTTACAACACGCGACAGGGCTGCTCCTCCTCCTGTGTGTCAGTCGAGCAATTCATCCTCGTCTCGTCAGTTTTTGAAGCAGATGTAAGGCCTCCTCTACTCTATAAGATTTTTTATTTATTTATCGATCATGATGACCAGCAGCGTTTCTCAATGCAACCGCTGGTTGCGATAGAAACCTGGCGGCGCCATCCCAGCGCAACATACGTACCGTCAAATTGACTTGGACGCCGCAGATAAAGGAGTTAATGGCTCGTAACTCATTTTTATATTGTTTAATACCATACAATTGCACCATGGTAATGAAATACATACAGAATTAGGAAAAGTCAAGAAGCCAGGAGCATCTTACATTGATATACGCAGAGTAATAACACATCAAAGTTTGAAAACAGCCCAAATGACTGCTCTCGTACTTCTATAAAGGAAAGGTGGAAATTGGAAATTTTTTACTGAAATACAAAACAACTGTGCCTGCCTCATTTGCAAGGAGACCGTTACCTATCTTCCTCTTTTTAAATCTAAAAGTTGACTGAACACTTATTTTCAACAATATGTCATGTTTCAAATTAACCCTGGCTGTACTGGCGAAAATGATAGATATGTATATTTGACATATTTTCCTGCCATAGGATTAAAATTTTAAGAGAACATCTAATTGCCAGTTGTTATTGATGTTTGCAATTTAATTTGCACTGGTTAATACTTATTTCCCTGTTTTAAATCTAAAAGTTCAGTGAACATTGATATGCCAGCGATATGTTATGTTTCAAATGGACCAAAAGACATGTTTAAGAATCTTGAAATTTAAATTAAAAAAGTTATTAGGCAGACTGTTTTTGCTAAAATATACTTGGATTTATTGGTGTTCCATGTAAAAAAGAATGCCAGGTTAAACGGTCGGCGCCCCGCATTTTCACCTCACCATATCTGGCCCTCTTTGCAAAAAGTTTGAACACCACAGTCCTAATTGAACATTCCTCTGAGTTTGCTGAATCTTAAGAGTGGGAGACCATAACTCGGCTCTGACATAAAACTCTTATACACTTATTGGCCTTTTGCACTTGTGCTATTTCCACTCAGGCCAATTATATTCATTTGACAGCGACATTTTCTGTGGTTCTGTATCACACATTTGGTAATAGTTCCCTTTAAGCACATCTGTCAGATTTCCCCTCATTTTGTTAATCTTAGTAAAGACAAATATGTATCCATAAGAGTGTAAAGCCAATGTAATCGAAAAACACTGCCTTCGTGAACATGTTCTGACCTATATTTACTTCTGGGTTAGTAGCATTTGGGTTTCTTTCATATTAAAGACACAAACAAGTCAATTTTATTGTATGCATCTCTTGGCAAATGAAGGAGAAGTGTGCATTTTTGCTTTTAATGTAATCCTGAAGCTAAATTAGAGATGCATTTCTGCTGCTTGCAAATTGCATGTCATAAAAGATACAGTGGAACATTGGGTAAATAAAGAAGACAAGTAAACCAAAACCAGTTTGTTGCTGTATTGAGTAGGCTCCTTATTTCACTTGTTCATAATATCTATTATGATATTCAAGCATAATTGCTTCTATTTACTAGGCGTAATTGAATTCAAGAGCAGATAAATTCCTCTTCTGTCTTATTTCTTTGTCTTAACAGCAAGAAATGCTGAATATGTGTATATACTGTACTTAAATACAATGTTAATGTATTTTGTACATGTAAAAAATGAACAAAGAAGTAGATGACAGTTTGCATTTACAGACTACATCATAAATGTAATCATGTTCTCAAATTTCAGGAAAAACTCTTGAGTCATTACACAGATCCAAAACGAAACAAATAGCCCCAAAAGTAGGAAAACACATTAATCTTTGTCCATTTAGAGCATTTATCCCACTCCTAATTATCTCACTAATTTACTGGGAAAGAATTAGACGCTGCCCTCTGCTGCCACCCAACCTCCAATCAGGCTGTAAATGAGGCAGCGAGAAAAAAGTAGCTGTGCAAGTTCTAAAGTGTGTAAACATTCCCAAACATTTCACAGTGGCGTGCATGTATCGACAATGAGTCCAACTTGGAGTCTTGAGCTAAATTCCTTCCGTATAATGTAACCTTTTCAAGGTAGAAAATTCATTTTCTACTTTATAAATGTATTGTTACATGATCTTGGGCGGGTGGAGGACTGGTTAGCACGTCCTCCTCACAGTTCAGAGGTAGTGGATTCGATCACGGCCCCGGCCTTCCTGTGTGGAGTTTGCATGTTCTCCCCGTGCCTGCCTGGGTTTTCTCCGGGTAGTCACCACAAAACTACAAGATCACATAGATGGAAAAAATGGGCTCCTGACTCCTAGTCTGACTGTTTTTTTTTTGTTTTAATATATTTTTTTAAGTTTCCCATCCATCGTTTATCGAATACAAAATGGGCGTCCGTCATAGGCGGGTCAGTCCGTCACATAGGCGGAATGCCCAGGTGTCCATTTTACAAAGCAGGTTCATCAAACTCTGAGTCTAATCCTGAAGTCTGCGTTGATCTACTATGAGACTCTGAGTTTCTGGTTCCAGAACAGCTGATTTGAATCAATTTACTCAACTCGAAGTCTCCTCACCTGAAGTTAAGCATGTGCACCACAACTATGAAAAGACAGCATGAATGGATTCGCAGAGTCACTATGGCAATGAGGGAGGGGCGTGGGAGAACATTGCTGCTTGGGTCAATATATGTGGAAGTTTCAAGTCCTTTGCAATCACAGTGATATAACAGAGGGAAACTGCTTGCTTCCGCCTATTAATTTATTTCCTTTAGGTGCAATCTCACAGGGGAGAAGCACACTTAACAGCTGATGAAATATAAATATAAACATTGTTCAAATAGTTAAGACCCCAGCATGATCTCATGGGGGTACAATGAAAAAAATGATGGTTAAAATTACCAAATTATATTTCATCAGGTGGTTGCACAAAATAAAATAATCTAGAGCCAGATACATTTTTTAAGTAGACATTCAGTCTATTTAAAAAATGTATCTGGATTAAGTTAAGCATGTGCACCACAACTATGAGGGATTATATTTCGTGCAACCACATTGAAGAAATAAAATTGAGTAAAGTTTCAATATATGGAAATGATGTCACGTGAAACCGTACCGCTCAAAAAGATAATTATCTGGAAATGCTAAAACATCACTGCATGGTCTGCTCTCCGGACGTATATTTAATTCTCTGCGTAGTAATGCTGTATCTTCATCCACGGCATCATTATGAAAATGACTTGTCACGTTTGTCTGCACTTACACTGAAAAAACGATGTGGTGAATTTACTCACTTTTATCTTGTCAAGTGTTTGCACAAAATCAAATCATCTGGATCCCGATACATTTATTTAGTAGATGTATAGTCTACTAAAAAAATGTATCTTAATCCAGATGATTATATTTCATGCAAACACTTCCCAAAATAAAACAGAATTTACTCACTTTTATCTTGTCAAGTGTTTGCACAAAATAAAATAATCTGGATCCCGATACATTTATTTAGTAGACGTATAGTCTACTTAAAAAGTGTATCTTAAACCAGATGATTATATTTCATGCAAACACTTCCCAAAATAGAATTGAGTTAATTCAACAGAATATTTTTTCAGTGATGTTTTGCGTAATGAATTTATCATATACTGACTCAGATTTTTTTTTTTTAATGACACACAGCAGAACTACGCTACAAACGGGCAAACTGAAAGAATTAGGAAATGAAAAGGACTGCGTGGCGCTGAAAGAGGGTGGAAGGTGGAGTTCAGAGAGTCTGTTACTATGGTGACTGACCGAGAGCTTCAGTTTGAGTTACCTCCCTTCTTGAAACGGAAAAGTCAGAGTTTCCCTCATTTCAGAGTTAGCAGACTCTTGAGTTTTCACTAAACCTGCTTTGTGAAATGGACCCCAGCTGTGCACAGACACGCACCCGCACCCACACACACAGGTTAAACATAATACAGAAATGACCTAAGGAAACTGAGGCTCGGCACAGGGCATCCAGGTGTCCAAAACACAGGGTAGGACCAGATGTTGTGGCTGCAGGCCTTCAAATTCGTTTTGGATTTCCTGCATAATCCTGATGGCTACATATCCTTCTATTTGCTGATTTGCTGTCAAATTGACATTGGACCAACAAAACTAGTGGTTAAGAGTTGTACACACTACTGCAATGTCAAAAAGCACATTTCGACGACTGAATTAATCATGCCAATTGCCCGATCAAAAAGTACTTTAACAAAATGTACAAACGCAAATGGACGGTTCTCCATGTCTCGTCACACACATGTACACACCCCTACACACTAATTAAATGTGCTAAAAATGCAACTTTCTTGTGGAGGAGCTCGACTCTTCTCTGCCTGTGTGATTTGGCAAGAACACGAGACTATTGGCGGCAAGATAAGAGCAGTCATCTGTCATACGTGATGGATTGTGTGTCTGTTCAAGTCTCGCCTCTTCACCTCCTTCCATTTCCACTTAGGCAAGATACGGCTCCACCCAGGGGATCTGCGGCCTTAAAACACATTACACAAGGAAAACACTGGTGAAATATCCTAGAAACCCTCAACGCCATTCTCCCCTGTTGTCCCGCGCCAAGGGAAGCATCTTTTCTGGAACTCCTATCGGCCATATTGTGACAGCTAATTAAGAGGATGATGAGTGCTACTTTGCTCTTATGTGACACTGAGAAATTAAAGATGAAGTGAGAAAATTATGTTGCTATTAATATAGTTGTGGTTTGCTCTTTACACACCTCTTTCTTATGACTGTCGATCACAGAGAAAGAAAATGTAGTCGTTGCGTGATTCCTTCTACACTGAATTCTCAATTACCCACAGCTTGTTGACCAGTCAACATAATAGCATGGACAATTTAGAGAAATATATTGGAGTATATTCCGCAGGAGTGCCTGTGGAAGGTGAGACTATTAGTGGTGAAAAGCAAACATTATGAATACACCGTTGCTTATTTGACTGCCATGCTGTGAGGCTAAAATATGTTATTTTATGCAAGCTCATCATATTGATGCATTGTCATTTAAAACATGGCCCATTCCATTGAATCATTCCCATTTCCAGAGCTAGGCATTGCCTAACCGCCATCGAGTTGCCGTCAGCATATTTAACACATTAAGGCCGGGAGCGCATAGCCGTGTTTGTACCACTAAAGCTGTTGGGTCTTTCTCCCTTTAAAGCCGGGAGAGCGTATACGTCATTTTCTTTTTTAAATCCAATTCTCTGTATCCCAGCCAATAAAATGCATTGGAATATACACTTGATGGTGTCGTGACTCCTCGGAGGATGTCGGTAGTGAAAAAGATGACGCGTTTGTGGACTTTGAACCAGTGGAACCAATCAAACATTATATATGGTTAAGATATATGTTTGTAGACACTGACAATATCGACGTCTTTGTAACAGAATAGAGGATGGTATTTACCACTTGATTTTTTTTTAATTAAAAATAGTGCTACTCTTGCACTGATAAAACAAATTCGCTTATTTTTACATCTTCGATTGAAACACAAACAATTAATAAACCCGGGCCAGTTTGAAAGCCACGTCTAAGCTTTCACTTTGTTTTGGAATTATGTTTCTATCTGCTACAGGAGCTGAGATATTGATTATTTTCTAGGTGTTGAATTTCCAGGAAAACCAGGTTTTCGAGGGTTATTCCAAAAACAACCTTAGGTTTTAGAGAGATGTTTAGTCAGGCACTTTAGGCCTTAATGGGTTAAATGTGGGCTCTTGTGTGCTTGTACATTGAACGTACACATTCAAATACCAGCCATCATAATTGTGAATCGACATTGCGAGAATTTGGCATGTAATTCATGGTTGTTTTCTTCCACTCCACTTAAAGTGCATGGCAACTGGTACTGTATAGACAGATTACCCAGGTGGAGGGACTGGGAAAACAAAAAGTTACAAAATGATCTCCCACTCACATAGAATGAAATGCAGAAAGTGTTTGTGTGATCAAGAGGAAAGACTCCATGTGAAGAAATTAACATCACGATCATAAACACCAAGGGAAATGAACATACCATAGGAATGGACACCATAATAAATCTTTTAGTACTTCTTTGATTTCTTTCATTGCATTCATGGTAGTAGCATTGCTCTGGGGATGCTAATATAAGTTAGTCATGAACATGTCTGTGTTCTCGTTTGTACATGTATAAATCTTTAATCGATAGACATTTTTTCTATTTATTATTTTGCTGAGTACAAAATGCGTACCTAACATTAAAGTCACTAAACAGACTTAGGGACTATTAGTAGCTACGCAATGTTAGTAGATACCATCCATCCTTTTTCTGTCGGGCTTGTCCGTGTAAGAGCCATGGGTAAATTCGAGTCATTACAGCTCACTTTGGACTGGTTGCCAGCAGCCTTTTAATATAACATACTTCAAAAATATTTAATTACATTATACTTCCAATACTTACATTGATTTCCCACTGGGCATCTGATGTCAATGCAACATCAATATGACATCAAATCATTCAATTGAAGTTCTATTGATGTTGCATTGACATCAAATGCCCACTGGGTAAATATCATCAAATTATTATTCATACTGCAAGTTGGTGCAACAAATGTCTGATACTTTAAGACTTTACTTCAGTAATATTCTACAATAAGATTTTAACTTCGACCAAAGTTCCGTTAAAGGGACAGTGTGTAGAATGTACTGCCATCTAGTGGTGAACCAATATAATGCAATGACCTAAGTTCGAAGCGCGTGCATTTTGAAGCACCCGCACTACGGTGCCTTAGAGAGGCCACGCTTTGCAAGCCTACCACCAATTTCTTCAACAGAGGTGTAAGCAAAATGTGATCACAATGGCTGTGGTCTCTAACTACCAGTTTGTACGCGGACAGTCACACACACACCCGCACACACACACTCATATGCGCATGTATGTCAGCCCCCATCAACACCCCTGTCCCCCCTCCGCTTAGGGCCGTGCAGATTGATCCAAGTAACGATAGAATCAATACTAAAGTGAGTGTCGGTATCATATCAATACCAGAGCAGTAGTATCGATCCTTAACATTTATTTCTTTTGATTTCTCATGGGTTCCTCACACATTTCCTTTTTAACGCATGCAAAAGTGAATGATATACATATACCCCATTTTTTGGGGTACTGACACTGACACTATAGGATAAAAAATGAGAAGAAAGCACTGCCCTCATATTACAGCAGTTTTTTTGTTGTAGAATTTACTGGCAAGTTACAGGCTGTCCTTTTGCTATGATGTCTCACTATTTATGCAGCTGTCTGTGTCCCGCCTACACACCCGATGTGGAAATGCTAACGAAATCAGGGTGTGTTGTGCCAAACTTAACTGTATCGCTTGGTGTAAACATTACTGCAGTATATCTAAAAAGGTAGTGGTAGGCAGTCACGGCAAGCAAACACTATCGGAAGCACTGACCTACATTTACAACCTAAACGGCAACGCAGTTACATTCATTTATTTCCAACAGTCTTTTCTCTTCATTCTGTATCTCCGGAATGACCTTCCTTTAAATGTTAGGCAAAAGCCCCCTCACTGTCCGTTTTTCTAAAACTCGTTTGAAGACACATTTCTATTCTTTGGCCTTTGACCTGTCGTGAGACTGAGACTTTTCTGCTGTTTTCCGGTGCCTACTGTATATTAGCGCTATTTTGTTAATGTAAAGTGCTTTGATACAGCTGTAGCTGTTATGAAATGTGCTATATACAGTAAATAAAGTTGTATTTCTCTAGGCTGCACTGCTTCCAGTACCAATCAGATCAATAGTCCAATCAGATTTCAACCTCTAAATTTCCCTATATCAATTACTCTTGCCTGCGCCAAACAATAGCGCGGGCTGATGTAACTTCAACTAAGTGAGCAATCAGATTTTGTATTCATCCTCACGGAACGTCAACGTTTGTCTGTCCCTCTGATTGGTGGGTCAGATCAAAATGTGTTACAGCCAAAACACGTCTGTAACCATCTGCAAACTTTAATACACTTCATAATAATCATCGTTAATGAGTATGATGTATTTTATTGAAATGTTTATTATTTGTCAAGTTATTTGATACATAGTGAATCAGAACTACTGATGATGTTTATGCCACAGTTGCATGCTGTTATATTACATTTTTGTATAGTGTTGATATTATTCGTGCGATCGATTTTGGTGGTATTAAGAGGGTGATTAAGTCGACCGAGGCCGAGGCACTAAATACGCAGCCCACCGTTAAGAAAAGGTAATACACTAACAGCTACCTGTAATTTTCTATATGGGCAAAAAAGGTATCTCGTTGAGGTAAGCATTTTTTATAAACTGGACAACACATCTTAAACAACACATAATTAATCAAGACACTGAGAGTGCAGAGTTATAAGCAACCAAATAGAGAGTGTGAACATGTGACATATTGCCCCACTAATCAGGTAAGTTGTCTCACTATTTGAGGTAAGATGTCACATTGGATTTTACAACTAATAAAACAAGGACAAAGTTATTGCTTTTCTCCCCTTTTGTATTTTAAAGTAAACGTTGGTCACCCAAGGAAAATGTTCACCATTGAGCTTGAACAATTCATTGACATAGCCATTACACAAAAGTAAACATAAAATATTATGCAGCAGGAACTGGATTAAAGTCCTTCGGAACTGCTGGCACGTAGGCCATGGCTCGCAGCCTCAAATGCCTGTTTTAATTTCCTTGAACCGAAATCCAAGATTAAATTGGATTACAAAAAAGAAAACGTTGGGTTCATCGTGAAACTTCAACCAGTCTAACCCTAAAATGGACCAAGTTCCAACTTCCAACAACAATGTGAAGATCCATTTATACATTTATACAAACAAACCTGACAAACAAATTTCCTCACTGTAGTCAAACTCATATGCATATGTGAAACGATTTGCCAGGGGTGCATTTTTCATGAGCCCATTCTGGTCATGTCATGCGACAACTAACCCCAAAATGACTGACAAGTGTTTACCGAAACTACCATGTTTGCTAATACGAGCTACAATTTGTTTAAAGTTAGCTTAACACAGAACAATGACTGAGATATGACAACATGCCAGAATCTCTTCTTTAACAAGTCTACACGTATCACTGCTAAGATTTTTACTTGTAAGATGCTTGTTCCAAAATGTGTCATCTTTCACATTGCTTATCCTGAACAGGGTCGCTCATCTCTGACCACAATGTGCTATTCTCTCCTCAGACTGGACCCCTGACCAAAACTAGCATTCCACTTTTTAGATGTGCCCACTTGTGGAAAAGATAATCGCAATGTGACAATGAGCCCCAGTCTCACCCTCCTTGCTTTACCAATAACAGAACATTGGCTTGCTAAAGATCTTTAGATTGTTTTATTTATCCCCCCGAAAACACAACCCTCTAACAAGATGTAATGATATGAACCGATTTATTTGAGTTTTTGAAGCAAATGTCAACTCAAAACATACTTTTCATAACAAAAACAACACAACGTGAGCTGTCACAATCAACTCATCAGCGTCCCTAAGAAAAACTTTGAAAGTCACTTTGAGTCAAGGCTACCTCCAAATGTTATTTGGAGTTTGGCAGCAGAGTTCCCTGACAGGTTGTGCCCCCGCTGCCTCAGTTGCCACACAGGCCCCCTTTGCTCTGTATGGCCAAAACACGCCTAAGCACCATGCGCATGCCTGTGGAGTGGCTGAGTGTCGGGTGTGTGGGGGGTGTTTTGATGACTGTGTTGTGTGTGGGTTGGGAGAACTTGGCCCAAAACTAATGAGAACATGTTTACATCGCGCACTTGCTCAAATTATTCCCTTAAAATAAACTATCAAAACTGCTCTGATTAGGACTCATGGCAAGGGAGAAGATAAATAATGTGTTGTCTGTATTTCTAATAGGGAAAAAAAACATGTTTATTTCCTTGCCAGTATAATACTGCAATCAGAATTTCTTTTGGTCTTTATGATAAAAGTCTGGAGTTCAAAATGTATCAAAAGTGACATGGAGAATGGGGAATAATACAACTCCATATTTTGCCATATTAGCCATTTTGAGAAAGTCTTCCACAATATGGAAGTGAATATAAAATGTTCCCAGTGGACACACCAGCACAAAAGACACATGAGGAAAAAAAAAAAAAAAAAAAAAAGAACACAACGACAATAACCAGCCACCTCTACCAAGCTATTAGTTTACTTAAAATTTATTTCATTATGCACATTAAATGTCCTGAACTGCAACGTGGCTGCAACCTAGCAAGCATGTCATTTTGTCATTGTTTGTGAACGTCATTGTCCCTATGAGATTATGGATGTACACTCTACCCAAATTTGGATTGACAAGAACACCGGTCTAATAGTAAGTCGGTGGGTAAATTGCATTTATATTTTATTTATTAACAGTGGACGCTATAACGAAATGCAGAAGGTTAGTGGGATAGGATACCTCAAGGTACTGTATTTCCTTAAAAATATAATTGCTGTGACTAAATTTGGCCCAGCATTTGCATTATCCACTTAAAACCCCCTCCTTTAATTGCCCAGATCAGATAACCTGTAATTACCAAAGTTCAAAGACACTATCATTGACACAAATAATTTTTACACTCAATTGCTGAGCCTATTTGAACTCTGTTGCTGATCAAAACAGCACCACACACATACTGTACTCTAAATATGTGGATTTTTTTTTTTTTAATACAAGTGCTATAAAACCTCTGTGCAGTGTTAACATGTGTTAAAGGTAATTGTTTGTTATGTGGAGACAGCGTCACTAACAAAGGTGAGCTACATTATGTGATTGCTCCACAGTGTTGTGTGCAGTGAATCAATCCCAGTTTAGCGCAAGAGATACACTTGAGAACTATCCACATTAGCGGGAAATCTGTGATTAAGAGACCATACGCTTTAAACAAAATTAAACGTATTAACACATTTTAAATACATTGCAAAGTTGTTTAAACGTGTATTAAATAAATTAAACTGTATACAAAAATTATGTTTGTCTTATAGCATAGGTTTTCACTTTTTTGCTCACATACATGCACTTATTGAAAAGTACAAATGAACACAAAAAGTTGTTCTGGCAACAGTTTCCAAACCTTTTTTTTCCCAGTGAGCTCATTTCTGTTTTAAAACAAACAACCACAGAGAAAGATTGGGGGGAGGGTTGTTTGGCGGGTGGTTACGGGACTAGTTTGATATTTTCCTTCTGACGCTCTCCAGTGCACCCACACAAAACAATGTTCTTGTCATGTGTGGGCGCTCACTGACATGTCATCATGGAAATGCGCATGGCACCATTGGAATCAGCAGACATAATATGCAAGCCACCCGTTGTATATGCGCCTCATATGTGCAACGCGTCCGACCTTCATGCAGAGGACGGCCTCTGCAAATGTTTGCCTTAGACTGATTGAGATTTTGGCCGGGCGCCTACGCATGATCGCGGTGTAATATTACAGTGTAATTAGTGTTTAAATTGTAGGGTAAAGAAAACACTCTGGTTTGTTTAAAATCACAGTCATCACACCGGTCAATCACTGACATGCTGCTTCCATTAGGAAGAGCTCCAATTTCTCTTTAAGGCAAAACCGCAGAGTTTAGTGAAATGGCAGACTGGAAACGTAACTGCGGTTAACACATTTATATTCTTTAAATACACCTTCTGGGAATTTCAGTGGCTCTGGACATGACCCAGATTAATTTACCAGGACTGTTTTCTTAGATAAATCCTAAACCAGAATTAGAAACTTGAGCTAGAGGCAGCAAATCTGAAGATCATACATATTTTAAAAATGGAGTGACTAAATAATAAGACGGTCCTTAGATTTGTCCACTGTCTCACCGAAGACAACTCGACGATGTCAGAATGGACTTACTTTCTAACACTGTGTCAACGGTAATCAGGAAAGGGGGTAGGGGAGCCCCGAGGTGCCATTTATCCTCCAATGTAATTTCAGTATTTATCCGATTCACCTTCAAAATATAATGCGGCACACAGGTAGAAAAAATATTGGAAATGAGAAAATCCATGAGCAAAAAGGAAAAACAGAAAAAGAGAGTCCAATGTAGAATTCGTAAAGTAAGTCACCCCTGCAGGCTTCCATTGACCTCTACCACCACTATCACCGCCTTACGTCCTTCGCTTGTATTAAAGCTGGGATTGAATACGAGAAATATGTGATCGTATGGGCTCGTTCCTATATGAATTACATTTCGATGTATCTTAGAGAGACTGGCCTCTGTTCAATGATTATATAGAAAATTGTGTGCTCAGTGAAGCAGACTCGCAGGGCAGATGAAGGAGCTTTGTTAGACTCATGTTTCAGCAGGTAGCAGCAGGACTCGGACTGCCAACAGGTTTTGTTACTGCGCGAACCTAATGGTGGATGACTGAAGGGAGGGGAGGATGTCGGCCGTGAGACGAGATGCGATTTTCCACTTGTCCAAACTGTTTCCTGTGAAATCATATGAGTCCGCTTGTATTTTGTCTGAGATATGTATTGCAGTGAACCTATTGCGTGCAATGGAAAAATGCAGCAACAAGGCAACTCAATGTGCTTCACACAACCAACTGCAGAACACCTAGAACTAGAAGCATTTACAAACAAGACAGCGAAAGACAGTCAAAAGCAAAGCAGACAAAACAAAAGTAGCTAAGCAAATGTACTATAATAACCAAGATTGACAACATTTAAACACCCTAGTAAAAGATTTAAAGACATTTAAAAGTACAGAAATAAAAAGTAGCTTTCTAAAATTACTAAAAGACCATACAGTGAAACTGATTTAAAAATTCTTAAAAGACCTTAAACAGGAAGTCAACCCAAACAATATTTTTTTCAAGAATATGTTCTATGCAGGCTCACAAGTTGCAACAAGGCTTTCTGGTTAATAATGTGTTTGTGTAATATGAGTTAAGCAGCAAAATGCACCCGGTTTTAGCCATCTCCGGGGGCATCCATTTTGTCACCTCTGTCGACTGAAAATGACATTACAGTTGCTCAAGGCTCAGAAAACTGCCAATCATGGCTCATCTTCAGAGAACAGTTGAACTGAGCTGAGCATTGAGCAACTGTGATGTCATTTTCAGTCGACATAAATGACAAAATATCAAAATATGCCAGCCAATCGCAGGGCACACAGAGACAAACATCCGCACTCACAATCACACCTAGGGGCAACTTAGAGTATCCAATCAACTTACCATGCATGTTTTTGGAATGTGGGAGGAAACCGGAGTGCCCGGAGAAAACCCACGCAGGCACGGGGAGAACATGCAAACTCCACACAGGGAGGCCGGAATCAAACCCACGACCTCTGAAATGTGAGGCGGACGTGCTAACCAGTCGACCACCGTGCCGCCCGTAATTCAAGTTATGGATTATGTAATTCATGTAAGAGAGAAATACGGTACTATTGAAATTAGCCCGACTGTTGGTTCGTAGGGCCTAAATCTAAACAGCTTGCTAAAACCGATTTTCTAACGAATTTCACACTTGATGAGTGAGCGGCCACTGCAAAGACACAACTATATGTACACAAGCAATTCAATGTCAAATTTAAAGTTAATTATGCAAATTGTGGTTGATAGATATTGTTAAAATGGTTAAGATTCCCGAGCATGGCTAGAAAATTATTTAATGTCCCGCAGTCAGGTTGCAGTGATCCTGCACAGAGACAAATTTGAATGAAAAAAGTATATAATCTGTATTCGCTGAAAACATCATAATTTGATCTACTGTCATGCATAATGCCAGCATAGATTAGTTCAGTGAGCAGTGATAAACCTTGTGTGTCTTGCTTTGTCTTTGCTTTTTCTTTTCAAAAGCTTCACCAGGGAGAATGTGTCAAGAAATATTCACTGCAATAGTCAAGGAATTCAGTTTATAGCTATCAAAGTTCATAGTTTTTCCATTTATTATTTACAGTGGTGATCTGCTTTTTGAAATTTTGAAATAAATGAGAATGTTAAGAAAGCTTTTATGATGGCAACAATTTTACCTTGGAACAGAATTGAAGTAACATGTCCTGATGTGTAAATGAGTATAATCCTCAAGATGTGAATTTCAGAGGCACCGTCAATTTATATTTACACTGACAACAATGTGATTGTCAATTAATGGCACAGTATGCATCATTAAAATCCATTCATACTTTAAAAAGACAAGCTGAACCTGCCAACATTGTTGGCAGAAATAGCAGCGTATGTGTAGAATAAATGGATTGTTGGTAAGCACTTCACAACATCCAGAACACTTTTTTTTCTCGCAACTGATCAGAATTCTTGGCTAGCCTCACTCTTCCTTCAAACCCGCTATTTAAGGATTACACCCCCTCCCAGCTATTGTACCGGTGCCACTGTGCTAATCAATCACAGATCGCGCTTTGTGCGGTCTTGTGCGCGTGTCCCTGTACGTTTATGAATCGCTGTTTAGCTGATGCTATTTGAATGATTATGAATCCTAAAAACATCAAGACTATTGCCAAATTGCCCTTAAAAATGAAATATGTTGTTCACTAAAATATGGTGCTGCCCATTATTTGAGGCTGTAGCGCTCATGCCAGGATGCAGGATTATTCAGAGCTTCCAGGGCGGCGGCAGCTGCACGCTTAGAGATACACAGAGCTCAAACGGGGGAGCATCTTCTCCATTATGTTGGAAGTCATGGAGACGAAGGGGGGTGCGCAGGGTAGAGAGGATGTTATACCTACAAGCAGAGAGAAATTCCTTTTGGCACCCAAGTAAATAAAGTACTTAGAATTGAAATAGACGAGCCGTTTTAACTTTCAGAAAGCTGCTGTATTGGTAGGGTTTTGTATTCAACTTAAGTACAATACATTTGTATTTAATCGTTAACTGTTTTCTGTTGCCGTTTATGATATTACTGTGTTTTAATGTTTGTCCTTATACAGTAATAGTATTTGAGAACAACGTTTTACGGGGGGTGATACTTGGTGGAAAAAGTCTTCTTGAGCATAGTGAGTCCCTAATAATGTTGTTTTAAATGTTATTTATTTAGCAAAATAAAAATAATGTGTGCCTTCTGAGTGAGTGTGATAATTGAATATTTACTAATGTATACCAGTAATTTAGTCCTTTGTTTTTACACCAAAGCTATTATGATGATGATTGATTATTATTATCATCATAGAGGGGTTCCAAACGCTCCAGCATAAAGCATGTTATTGCACTCATCACATGTTGTCCTTTCCTGTATCATCTCAATCACCATTTCTCGGTGTATGGAAATGCAGGTCTGAGTCACTGACTGCGACATAAATCATTCACACTTCCCACGCCTTTAATATCTACATAAACAGGGACGTTTGTAATAACAAGGAAACTAAATTTTTCAATCTTATGGGGAAAGGCACTGCAGCAAAAAAAAAACAAAAACAAAAAAGGGGGAGGAGGTGGAAATAAACAAAGAGGATGAATGAAATCGCTCTGTGACACACACACGCATCCCTACCATTAAACCAACGTGAGAGGACGCATGTTTTAGTCTATCAAAGGTTTTTCAAGCAAACTGTCAGAGCACTGTCAGTGCAAGTGAATTACTAGTATACAATGTTCACAACATGAGGGTAATACAAAAACCCCATGAGAGTTTTTATTTTTAAGTTGGTTGCCGACAAACACATTAAAACATCCATCCATCCATTATCTATGCCGCTTGTCCACACAAGGGTCACGGGCGTGCTGGAGTCTATCCCAGCTGTCTTAGGGCAGTAGGTGGGGGACACCCTGGATTGGTTGCCAGCCAATCGCAGGGCACACATTAAAAGATTGGTATCAAACTCATTTTTGTTGCAGTCCACACCATAGTTATGCTTCCCCTCTGAGGGTCTTTATGACTGTATATATTAGTCATATTACATATACACAATAAAATGAGGGGAATTTAGTATTGAAAATACTTTGCTCAACAATAACGGGGTTGGTAGCAAAAAAAAACGCTTTCACTATCTCAACATTAATAAAAGCAGAGCTGGGCACTTGACCCTTTTTTCCCGGTCAGTCCCTCCGGCCGCGACGTGGGTACCCTTCCAGCCTCGACGCTCCTCATAAAAACTATCGGCCCCCGATAGTTAATACGCTGTAATATCATGGCACCAAAAATCTGTAATATGAATAACAATGAATTGATGTGTATTTTAAGGCAACATATTGTAAAAAAAAACAGAACAATTATTAATTGTTAATTTTACAGTTAATATATGTGGAAAGGATCACATTTCCTTGTAGAATTGATATATTACTGGATTTTAAACATTTAAAATTTGTTTTACTTGAACCAATGCAATACAGTTAAAAATACAATATTGCTTGTTTTAAGGAACTGAAATTGTATACCATCCATCCATTAGCTATACCGCTTATTCTCACAAGGGTCGCGGGGAGTGCTGGAGCACCGTGCCGCCAAATTGTCTACCATTTTACAAATGTATCTAGTCATGCACTGATTTGCATTTCCTGGATGACAGACGATCAGAGTGATTGTCACTGACACCGCTTTGCAGACTGAGGTTGGTGGCTTATTTATTCAATTAATATCTAAAAAGCACCATGATGCAAAAATATATGAATTTGCCACAATTCTAAACACAAATTTTTAATTTAGATTTGTTCCCACTTCCACCATGAATGTGCTGAACAAAATTCTGGACATGTATGCATTCTACTTTATGAAACCATGACTGAGGGCCGCAACAACAAACAATGACCTCCCTGCCATGTTAACATATGCGTTACGGTATAAAGGCAAAGCCGTTGTTGTGTTGTGAAGAAGATTGAATGTAATCTTCAAGTGTAGCAGAACAACTGACATCGTGACCCTATGTCCTTAATGTCTGCTGTGCAGTTGGATAACTGGTGTTGCGTTTGAAATGTTAGTACAGTGGTACCTCTACTTACGAACGTCTTATCATACGAAATTTTCAAGTTACAAAACGTTTCAACTGGAAAATATTGTCTCTTGTTCCGAAAGAAATTTCAAGATACGAAAGGTAAAAATAGAGTATGGGCTGCCGCTCGCAGCTCCGGAGTTTCCTGAACGCAACATACTCATAGCTGCTCAGCCATTGGCTAGCCTAGCATCTTCCTGGCATCCCATTGGCCAAGAGGAACCTCTACCTTATGTGTCTATGTGTGCAGATAGACAGGTAGATAAATACATATGTCTATGCAGCGTCCTCGTCATTCACCCCTCGGACCATGAGGTGTTCCAATAGTTTTATGTGAATTAGGAGAAAGAGCAAGCACGATTTGCGGCAGTGGCAGCGCTCGAGGCAGCCTTTACGTCACTTCCACTAATACCACGACCGCTGCGAGGAAAAGAAAAAAAAGGACACAATTGTTTTTATTGTCCATACAAACAAAGCAAGAGATAACAGAAAAGTATGATAAGGGGATGTGTTTGGTTGATCTCGCCAAAGAATACGACCGTAATGTATTGACAGTTGCCACGTTATTAAATCAGTTCTTTACGCCAGGCAAAAACCACTTCTGAGAGAGAACATCAACCAAAGAGGGCAAAAGTGATGAGGACAGCAATCAAAAGGTAAACGACCATCATTTTTATTCTTTACTCTATTCTTTGTTTTTAACATTATGCACAACTCTCATTTATTGTGCAATAATCTAATTGTAACATGTATTTGTTACATATTTTCATGCATTTTTATGCTTTATAAAGCATCTATGTCTGAATATTGGGGGTCAACCAATCACGGCTGACCTGTTTTCTGAATCTGAGCCGTGATTGGTCATTGTGAGCAGTTGTGATGTCATTTTCAGTCGATAGAAGACAAAATGGACGCCCCCAGAGATGGCTAAAAATGAGTGCATTTTGCTGCGTAATTTATATTCCACAAACGCAAAATTAATCAGAATGCCGTGTTTCAACTAGTGGGCCTGCTGGGAATATATTCTTAAAAATAATATGTTTGGGTTGACTTCCGCTTTAAAGCAAAAATATTACGTTTAAACTCTCAGCTTGCTTCCCTGCCTGGTTTGTACAAAACCACTTGCAAAACTGCCCTGAATCTGATTGGCTGTGTTGAGTCTGGTGGGAAGAGTTACAGTGTAGCCAAATGGATATTTTATTTCCTGTGTGCGTGATTCACATCACATTCCCAATATATTTCAGTAGATTTAAAGTGGCCAGTAGATGATTTAAAAGACAAACTGTACACAGGAATACTATGAGGTCATTCTAAACACAAACTGATGCAACTTTGCAAAACACTGGCAATAGAAACTCTCCCAGAAAATGCAGATTTTGCTGAAGGGGACAGCTGTCCAATTTCAGTTTTTCACAATGTGAGAAGACTATATTTGACAGAATTTCAACCAGGAGACCTTTCCCCTTTGCAACAGGAAGTTTCACTTTTCCAACAGTGTTAAAGCCACAATGGACGTGACCCATATACCCTTGTACAGTGGATGATGCTATCTTTCACTTTTACTTCTTGGAGGGAAAAGTGGAATGTACTAAACTCACTAACCATGCAGTTCTAACTGTATTACTTGATAGCATTTTCTATATGTTGAATCCAAAAATCGGAATAAGTACTATTCGAAATTGATAAGGCTGTCATCTGTAATTGATATGGATGTAGGGCATGCCATTAAAATACAACTTGATGACATAGCATTATTAGATTGTCAATGTTCTCCTCATGTGCTGTTAAAACCATGTGGCTAAACAATCAATGAAAACACATTTTATAGCTCTAGGTTTTTAACAAAGATCCCTCCGCTTCAAAACCACAACTGATTCACAGTGGAGGAATTTTTCCTCTGAATCAACCGGAAGATGCATAACACACTCTGGTATAAGAGACATTTCATTTGTATTAAATACTTGGCTTTTTATGCCATATGCAAACTAAACTGAAAATGGCATACAGCAACATGAGAAAGCGACACTATTCAAGCTGGTCTAAGACATTTTTTTCCGGTGACACTTAAATTGCTTGAATCCAATAAATGACAATAAGAAATAATAGCAACAGCATCTGAGGCCATACGTGCACCTGAGCTCGCCATCAATACAGCCGTGGCTGAGAGGCTATGAGCAGGTGCTTTTTTACCGCAGGATGGTGATGCATTCCACACGGTAAAGCATAATAATCACTGACCCTTTAGTTTGGAGGAAGAAAGAGAGAGGAACAGTGAGGAAGGAACAGATGGATATAAATGGTTCAAGATAAATTCTCAGTCCGCGAGATGTCATTTGGACCTTTATTTTTAGAAGTCTGCACGGACCAAAAGGGCCCAAATATATTACCATCCATGACTAATCATTTTAATGCACGTCCCTACTTTTCCCTACATTAGCTTATTAGGAGGGGCCCTGTGTGACGCCTTGACAATGCTTTGTTCATTTTTCCTTAAGACGCATGGAATAGGTTAGATGAAAGAGGACGCAGTCTCATTCATCATGATCAATTTGAGCATGTGACAAAAACTTGTTCATTACAATGCTGGGAAATGTAGGTGACGACACCTGTTATCTGACAGCAGTGGAGTTAGTGTAGAGGGTGTATACAAGGGTTATAGGGCACGGTATGTTTTTGCTGTGAAACCCTACCAAGACTACGTAACATATACTATATAACAAAGAATTGAGACCAAGATTATATCTGCCTACATTAGATTATTACCTCCACAAAGCAAGGCAGCTGACAAGGCCGCTTTATTTATAGATCCATATAGATACATACATATAGCATATAGCACATTTCCTCCACAAGGTTCCGCAACATTTACATGCAGCATAACAGCTAAATGCAGCTTCACCATGTTTGCTTTGAACTCTAGGCTCCACTCATTGACCCGAGTCTGCACACCTCACAGCCCTACTGGGTTTATATCCCATTAGCATTTATTTAATGTATTGAGGACCCAAACCATTCAGTGATTTATAGACCAGGAGAAAAACTTTAACATCTATTCTACAGCTGACTGGGAGCCAGTCTAAAATATGTTCGGGAATATGTTCTGATCTCTTTGTTCTGGTCAGAACCCGAGCTGCAGCGTTCTGAATGAGCTGCAGCTGTTTAATGCTCTTTTAAGGCAGTCCAGTCAGAAGACCGTCTATCAAGTCTACTGGAGAATAAATCATGTATAAACTTCTCCTGGTCTGTTCTTCAATCTGGATGTGTTTTACAGCTTTTAAACGGCTGTTACAGTGACTGATTTGATATTACTGCTGAAAGTCAGGTCCGAGTCTATCAGCACACCAAGGTTTCTGACTTGGTCTTTGACTTTTAAAGATAGTGACTCCAAGGGTCCTATTTTGGTAGACTGGTGCCCGTGCACTCGGTGTAAAAATGGGCATAACTTCATTTTCGTGCCAGCGCAAGTCTGGTTTGGGGTCGTGTTAAGCCTGTGTGGGCACATAGAGCTGCCTCGCCCTCGACACAACTGCCAATTTGGTAACAGAACGTAGTCTGTGTTTGGCTTAAAAACGGGCACATTGCCATTTTTATGCTAGGACAATGGTCCAGGTCAACGTGTTGTGCATTTGGTAGATGCACTAAGCCCCACTGGGAGGCTGCACCCGCCGGCACATCTGCAAATTTGTTTACAAGAAATACACTAGCTTTTAGACTCTCTAAAAGCAAATCTATGTCTGCGCAGGCGGTGTAACACGATTTTGGAGTACAACAAGATCTTGGAAATATGACATTTTTCAATCATGATGGAATCACTTCTCCTACCTTACATCTTCCAAACACTAACATATAGACTGACTAATGAACACAGAGTTGCTCCTCCGTTTGTGGAATTGATCAGATAGTGCTGACAACTGCAAACACACAACTTAGAGGAAATCTTGTCTGCTGCCACTTCAAACAAGGGCTTACCAAACTTGGGACCCAAAATGAGTTGCGGGTAAATTTTTACTGGGTCACCAAACGTCAAATGCTGTAATTGTTTTTTCATTTATGTTTGCTGGAACAGATTAATTCATGTTCTGTATATGTCATATTATGACAATAGGTTCTCAGGGAGGAACCAGATTTCTATTTTAGGTCTTGATCTGAATCTGGTCCCTGTCCAGTGATTTAAATACACATTATGTCTTAAAATCTCATCAGCAACCTCTTTTTTATGTCAGCAAATGAGGCCAACGCAATCAGCCCTGACAGATTGAGAGCATGTTACAAGCCCTGTTTGTCACAGGCTGTACCTGTCACTCAACCAGGCCCAGCCAAAGAGGGAAAGAATGTGAAAGAGGGGTAAGAACATTTTGTCTTCTGCTTCTTGACTATCTTTAGGTAACGTAAGAAGACGCAATTTCCCTGACCCCCTGGGACATCAATAGTGGTCCATTTAAACACTTTAGTCTGATTGAATTCATAATGATGGTTCTGTCTTCCCTATGTTTATGTTGGCAGCATTTAAGGTACATAAATCCTTCTTCACCCACCTGCATCTATTACATAGCTTGGGAGTTGCCAGAGAATAATTTCAGTCAATTTTGACCCAAAGTAGGCCAGTTGTTACTGTTTCTCAAAGCTCTTTTGACTCCCTAATGTGAGCAGACATGGATTGACACAGCGGGTGACGACTTTGGTGTGTGGATTCTTTAAAAAGAGCAGGTTTGAAAACACATGCGTCAAATCCACTTTTGCTTGCAAGAGTCACAATATTTGCTGGCAGTGAAGGGAAAAAACGTACAAGCGTCTTCAATAAAACGTAGGGAAAAGTTCTTTCTAATGACACTTTATATGATGTTGGTCATTTGAAAAGTTTAAGAAAGCTTTTGTGAGTGACTTATAAAGGTTTGTTGACATCACCTATAACAATCACTTAACTCTGGATTGTCAGACGTGGTACCACGTCTAGGGGGGATGAGGAATGATTAGCAGCTCCCAACCAGTTGTACGAACATCAGATGGTTTTGTGGCATGTCAGAAATTTGGTTGGAGCAGAACTGAGCTGCTACCTTTGACAAACTCTGAGACTTTCCCAGTGAACAGGATACATGAATATTGGTTAATAAGGGTTTTGCTTTATTTTCACTTACCGGTAGTTGTTCTTCATTGGAGTGTTCGGCGATTAATAGAGAAGCACATTGCATTCTTTTTTACACAGTTTTTAGTTCTAAAATTCGAGATATAGTCCAGATAGTGTCTTCCTCCTGTCTTCCTCAATTAACTGACTGTCAGCAACACTTTGAAACACGCATGATCGACACCAAAAGGACATAAGTAGAACAGCACCCACAGGAACCTAAAGATGTCATCTGTCAAGTGATCGCTGTCAGCAAAGCCACCAGTACAAATTATTTAATTTACTTAGGTAGCGCGAACTGGAATTTAAGCACTTCTAAAAACATCATTTTTAATGTTAATTTTCCACCAACTTCACACATTTCATACCTAAAAAGAGCACCGTCGAGGAAGTAATAAGGCACGGCCACATAATAACCTGCCACACTATTAGCTTGGGAGCTGCCACTACGTGCTAAGTGTGTGAGCCAAAAGCCCCAGCTGGCCATTGCCACCATTTGGACAAGGCACTGCTGAGGACCCCTCACCATCCAAGAGCATGCCAGGCAGGCCTCCACCAATGTGTTGCCTCATCTCGAGTTCATCAACCACAGTTTACTATGCATGTTCATTTTATCCAGAGACACTAAATCCACATTGTTTTAATTATATGTATTAAAGTAGATGATCATCAGTGTTTTATTCTTTTTTTGTATGGGGTATACAACTCCAGATGTTTTTCAGAGAACCTTTTCCAATTATTTGAATCAAAAATGGTTAAACTTAATAAAATCCTGGCTGGATGCTTTGTGTCATCCACAAAATGTCTGAGTTAGATCGATCAGCTTGCCTTAGCACTTTGGGCCCAATAAAGTGTGGTGCAAAAGCAGACCACTCTCACATTAACATCCCACTGTCCATAATTACCTTGTTATCTATTTATACTATAATACACTGCAGTTTATTTATATTACGAGAATGAGCTGAATTGAGATGCTGACAGGTATTAACATCCAAAAATGAGGCGAGACATTTAGACAGTTTGAGGCCGTCTAGTGTGGTAATGAAGGGAAACTGACAACATCTCATTTGTCTATTGTTTTTGATTTTTAACAAATAGGACAAGGCAGATAAAATGTTGATCAAGCATGCGCAAAGACATGTCAGCAAGAGTTCAAGCCATTGTCCTGATGACACTGCATGACTTAGAATGCATCAGAGGGACAAAAACATTATCCTTATTGATCTTTGCCTAATTCTAGAGGTGTTTCTCCATCACTATAGTAAGGAATTTCTAAAGGAAATTGATTGGCCACCATATGAATATGCATGGCAAACGCTGAAGTACCACAGTGGAAAAGACATATGTACATCGATTTCAGGTCAAGCATGAAAGTAGTGATTCTAACACCCCGCAATCCCGATAATCTCCATGTGTATTGGTGCAGAAAGACTAGGTGAAGATAATGGTGTCCTGCTGTTGATCTTCCCGGCACGGCAGATGCGCAGATCAGAAGAGGAGGACACAGGTGGAGACCTGCAGCAGTGTCATTAATGCTCAAATGAATGGGAAGCTCTGGCCTTGGATCACAAGTTGGATTGGGCTGAGGTGGCAAATGCCAGCGAAAAGCCTTTTGCTCTTTTTGATTCTGTGTCCTTTACGAAATAATCCCAGAGGCCATCGTGCAGATGTCTGAGAGGGCTAATATTGGACACGCAGACCGGACAAAAGTGTACTTCGACACCTGTGGACCAACTAGAGACGCGATGCACAAGTCCTTGGAGATTCTGTTGAGAAGAAAAGAGGCAGCAGCCACAGACCGACTGATACACAGAATATCCACAGCTCCTTTATCAGAAGACTAATGCGGCCATGACCGTGTTGGTCATGTGAATATGCATTACATTTTTGTATTTAGGAAAAAAGAAAATCAATTCAATTCACATATGGGGTAATTCCACAGCTCTATTTCCTGTACTTTTGCACCAGTCTTTATTTATACTTCCATGGCTAAAAACTACAAAAGTTAATGTATTTGTTTACATGTTTTTTAATGTTTATTTTTATTAACACTTAACAGCCAATAATGGACTAATCAAGCACAATGTTAATCCTGCATATTAGGATAACCTGGAACCTCAGGCACAATGTTGCCAGTTTTGAAGGAGTACACCAAAACATCTTTTATCTAAATCATGCTACTATGATAACAGTTCTCTTTTTTTTATGATGCTGTTCTACCTCAACTTAATTTTAGTGTTGATGAAGGAATTTTCTCCAGGTATTCTGGTTTCCTTCAACATTGCACAAACATGCAAGTTAGCTCCATTAAAGACTCTTAAATTGTTCTTAGGTGTACTGTAAATGTCAGTGTGAATACTCTAGTTCTTTGTTTATGTGTCTAGTCCAGGGTGTATTATTTTCTTTCCGAAAATGACCACCCATGATTGTTCTATGCCTGTAACAATCTGGCCAAAGCATTTAATCACTGATAACACATTCACATGAGCTCACTATATGCAATTATCAGCTCCACATTGGCATGGGTTCACCCTGTGCCCCATGTTAGCAGTGATCAGTATTAATCCAATCAATTAACAAATCTTTGTGCAAGCCAAGGGCTATGCAAATCTGTTGCAAACTGATCGCTATGTAACATGTCACGCAGCGTAACAAGAGAAGGCCAGCCGAGCCACAGGCAGTGGTGACGGGCAGCTGGGTGATTTGATCTAAAAAGGGCTGTAGAAAAGGAACACGACATTTTTGTTGATGCCATTGTCAACCTTCCCCCGAGAACTAACTTTCTCCAGTGTCTTCTCACCTCAGTTATAGCATCTGAGCTGTGATTGCATTCTGATTTTCTGCAGTTCATTAACCCATAGCTCAAAAGTCTCCAGAGATCCCTCCTAATAGGGAGGACATTGTAGTCTGTCCCCTCTGCTCCAATAACTAAAGAGTAAAGATAATTAGGCCCTGGTTAGGACTAGATTCAAATTCTCATTCTTAGTGTACTGTACCTCGAAAATAATTTGCTCCCTCTGGGCCTAACATTCTTGGGAATCATCACCATGGATATCCAGGCCCATTCAATTGCTCTTCTGCTGCTCATATTGGTTGACATTTCCACAGTGAGGCAGGTGTAATCCTTTGGTTATTGCATATGAATATGTGCAACTCCAATGGAATCCTTCATTTAGCTTACAGTTGGAGCAGCACCGGGGAAAGTTGGCCCTTATAATGTGTACACTGGGTCTAACAATGGCAGAGCATAATGGATTAGCCCGGGTTTTGGCACTGAATCTCAAGCAGGTACTCCAGTACGCCGAGGATACCTGAGCTTTTGTGCAATAGAGGCGTTACGGTGGGAATAAATTGCAGGGTAAACGCCCACCCACCTGCTCACTTTGACACACAGCATATACTGTCGACAAATGGAGCATGCTAATGAGCTTGCAACAACAGGAAAAACTCATTTTTGACAATTTGGAATTATATTATTATATGTATTGAATTATATTGAAAGGGAAATTCAGAACACAACAGTACACAAACCATTAGAACAATTATACTTTGAGCAAGTAGCTTTGATGCCATAGACATACAATGATGAAATCTACATTTACGCAATTAAGTACACCCATGTCCGTCTTGTATATGTGGCTGTGGCTTTGGTTGCAATCAATTAGCAATCAAAATAAATTTTTTGAATTTTTGAAATTGTGAAAATGACCCTAGAATGGCCACCTCAAATAATTGAAGAACATTTAATGACATACATTTTTATTTGTGGGTCTACCAAATTTCATGTTGCCAAGTGAAAGGGTCTTCAGGGGATGGATTTTTTTTTCCAAATAATCATGAGCTACTGAGCCATTTTTTGAAAGTCACGTACCTACCCACCTCCACATGTAAATTTTCACCAAGATTAACACACCTGCAAAACTGTGATCTCTTGAGTATCAAAAATGGCAACTTAAAAATAAAGCATTTTCTAGATGGCATTAATGATGCAGTAATGAGAATAATTTACCATCTTTTGACTACTTACTATAATTTGTACAATCACGTACATGGCTAAAGCCAACGGTGTCCCGGTAATACTGGAAAAACTGAGGTGGCACCGCACCACTGATGTTCGCAGTGACTGCAGCAAAGATGTTCACATAAATATGCAGCTGTTGAATGGGTGGAGGATGTCAAAGTGAAAAGTTGCCACAGCTGGTGCCAAGATACACAGCATTCGGGCAAAAAAAAAAAAAAAGAAAAAGACACAGGTACACACACACGACACCGCCGCAAGGTACTGGCACATGCTGGAGTGGACTTGGCGGCGAGGCTTGTGAACAGATGTTAATCCAGGACAGATAATTACATCAGTGAGTGAGCAGACATTTTTCCGCTTAATTTCGGTCTTTTTAAAAGTGTGACTCGTCCCCAGAGGCACTCCGAGGGAGAGATGCCACTGGACCTGCAAGCTGGGACATGAGCCCAAAGCACCCGAGTAAGAGTCCTGTTCGCTGGGCGTCAGCGTGATCTCAGGCGCCGTGGGAGTCATGTCAGTGTGTCAGTGTCATCTACGCAAATAAGTGTATGAAGGGGGAGGGGAGCCATCGCCTGGATGTATTATTTATTTCCTATAATAAATGCTTTAATCGTTTCCTTGTCTGTCTTTTCAAAAGCTTTTATATTGTTGTGGAAGAAAAAATGTAACATTTTTTTGAAGTGATGATTCTGATGATTCAAGTCAAAAGGTCAAAAGCAGAAACTTCTCTAACTTCCTAACCTTATATATATATATATATATATATATATATATATATATATATATATATATATATATATATATATATATATATATATATATATATATTACTGCTGTCAAGCAGTCCCAAAAAATTGACTTTTCTCATGCCCGGGGGGCTTGGGGGGAGCGGTGCGGGGGTATCTGTATCGTTTATACTGGCACTAAGCAACTCTGAGGAGGATGTGAGAAACCCTGGCACACAAAAAAAATACAAATGTCCTGAATTGCTTTACGGCATACTCGCTTCCTCTTTCGCTATAAGGATGGAAGTCTACGCACTATTACTGGTGTCATGGCAGAAGTCCCAAAACAAACATAAAAACAAAAGTATTGTTTGAACAAAATTAGATTCATTACCTCATCGCTATTCATCTTTCACACAGCCACTGGAAATTGAAATGTAATTCAGTCAAACTTGCAGACCAGCGAGAGCCCAGGATTTCACGACACTACGCGCTGGCGCGCATGGGAAATGTTGTTGACTCTTGTCAAAACACTACTGCTTTTGTCCACATAGCGCCGCCATAATCAACAAAAACGGACATATGACACATTGTTGGTTTAAAAACAAAAGTAGAATGGAATTTTTACATTCAGTAATAAACGAAACCCATTATGCTATCTTGGTACTATGAGAAAAACAAAACTAAACAATGCCCACAAAATAATCTCCGTCTTTTATTACCTTTCATAGTGCTCGTGCTGAGAAGTCAAAAATATCACGTCGCTCAATTTTGTTGTTAAACAGTTAGCTATTGTTGGCTCCAATTTTATGCTATCAAAAGAACATGTTCCGGTAGCTTTGCTAATGTTGTGAACTAAATAACAACATCCCGCTATTCCCTTAAATTGGCCATGGGTTAGGAATATCGTTCTCCTCCGAGTCTGTTGCTGTTGTCATAATTTCTCCATGGTTCACTTTCCTGGATATTGCTGTCTCTGTTTGAACCCAAGATGGCAATTAATCAAGATCTCAACTGCAGCTGACTTTACCTCGCTCTATTTAAATCTTTTTATGTTGTGTCATCACACAAAGTAAGAAGTAGAAAGTACAGATATCGTTTTTGAAATGTAGGAAGTAAAAGTAGAAAGTTGTCAGAAAAATTAATACTCAAGTGGAGATACCTGAAATATCTACTGTATTTAAGCACAGTATCAAAGTAGCCTATTTGAACTTAGTTATGTCCCACTAAGAATTACACACAGTTTAAAATGACATAATAGAGTAGTTTTTACTTGTGATTTAACAACCTAGATCTGCGCCGGCACGCAGTTGAGCTAAGGCAATGCTTCTCTCCTGCTTAGGCTGCAATAAATCTTCCAATAAATTAAGTTAGCATGTACTGCTACATTGCTTAATGAGCTGCACTAGTAAACAATATCCAGGCACTCTTGCCGATTGATTGGCGACAGCTTTACGGCTTTTGCAAGGGCCTCAAAAGGACACCGGGGCTTCTTCTGTTAGACTATTTCATCGTTTAGCCCTTGCAGTCAAACGTGTGCATTTGCTTTTCTGCAATACTGAACAGAGCCGCAGGGACACAGGGTGACTTTAGAGGTGTTACACTGTTTATGTGGGTTTTTTATTATAGCGCAAGCTTGTGTGCACATATCTGTATAACTGTAGGTAGGCAGGTGTCGAGGAAGGGCACAAAACTGCATTAGCAAAATTTACCGTCCATAAGACATTGGATAATTCATTGTGTGGAACCATGCAATAAATAAAAAGCTGTGATCACAGGTAAACAGTTTATAGCAAGTGAGCGACATACTTGAAAAGCCCTTCCAAAAATCATCTTGTTGTATATACTGTACTGTGATATTAACTTTAATTGCTAGTGGCCTCAAACACTGGTGTCCTTTTAATTGGTTGGATATAATTCAGTTTTCACCTGCTGTTAGCAAATTACTATATATTTCTACACATTTTCTTCAGTTTTTTCTACTTTTTTTTTTTGGGGCCAATTTTCTTCACGCTTCCGTTTTGTTAAAGGAATACACATTCCTTTTCACCAATGCAGTTTATTAGCAGTTAGATGACAGCTGTTTTAGGAGTGTAAAAATTTGAATTAGAAGCCTAACATGAATTATAATTAAATGTAAGCGCCTCAATGGCCTCCATGGGAAATGAAGTGTGCAGTATTGAGAGGTGTTGCATTTCCAAAAAGCCTTTTTCCATTGATCCTGGGGAGAACTTTGTTCAACGTCCTTGGTGCCTCAGGTAATTGAGTTATTTATATGTGTAGGGCAAAGGAAAATTGTGATTCCTTTGAATATATGTTGCGCCAATACATTACTCACAGATAATCGATTATCACGCTTTAAAGTACTCTACTGGTTTTCAAAATGACCAAGGAGGCCAATGGGAGTGAATTTGTAGTTAAATATGAGGAGTTTGTCTTTGTGCCCTTCCACATACAGTACCATTCTATATAGTGTCTGTTCAATGACTACAGTAAAAGCCACATTTGCTTGTTGTATAGCAAATTCATTCATTAAATCTTGTTGTAAAAAGAAAAAAAGAAAAATAAACATCTTTTAGACACATTTCACACCAGAAACTACCTTTGACCGATACAAGCTGTTCTGGTTACTCTCGGCTTCTACCCATGATTAGCATGATAAAAACAATGTCAGTAAAGTATCTGATTGATATAACTGAGGTCTTGTTTACACGTAGCCGGGTTTTTTAACAACCGTACCCCCCCCCCCCCCCCTCTAGCCTGCGTTGGAATACACATTAAAAAAACGCATCCATACGAAATCGCAGAAGTGCGTTTTCAAACGCATGCCAAGCCTCTGGGTGGCAGTAGTTAGCCAAATACTGTCCATTCAGAAGGAACTTCCGTCTTTTGACGTCACTTCCACGAAACCAAAAACACAGCGCCAAACTCTTTCGGGGGAACCGACAAGAGGTCAGAATTGCTTTTAAACCTTTCAACGAGAAGCAGTGGTTGGTTGCGGACAAATAAGTAAGCAAAAATCGCATCGAGAATGGCTATAACCAACGCAGTGCCGTGGGAATCCATGTTGACTCGCATGAAAACACAAGTCGCGCAATGACGTCAAAGCATTGTTGTCGCACGGTGACGACGTAAATCTCCGGGTGTAACCGTCCACAGCAAAACGCGGATCCGGAGATATCCGCAAATCTCCACTGCGGTCGGAGTTTTGTGTTTTCACTGAAAAAAACTCTGGGGACGTGTGGATGATAGGGCTAACCACAGGCTTATATCTGGCGTTTTCAAAAACCACGGCTATGTGCAGACAGGGCCAATACTAAGCATATTTGCAGTTGGGGAAAAAAAACGATCTGCATGGAGTGACTTGGTTCAGGAAAAATGTTACTTTATAGTAAAACCACATGCTTACAAATTTATTTCCATTATCTAAGGATGTTAGCACTTTATTGAATCAAAGTAGGGACCGGATCTGGTGTTGTCTTCATGGCATGCAATTTTCGTCTGCTAAACAAAGTGAATGGGGACAGTGTGTTCCAAAGAGAAAGCAAACATTTTGACGACCGCTGAAGATAATTGTTAATTATGTTTTCATTTGTTATTTTTGCCTCACCAATTTAACATCCCAAGCTGAAGAAAACTGGGAGTCTGTGTCAAAAAGTTCAAATCATCATTAAGTTATTTAAGTAGGTTTCACTTCAATACTGCATGTGCAAATGCGGGCAGTACAAAGCCAGTCCCAATCTCAGGAATGTGACAATGATTTATTGGAAAACCAAACGTCCGATGAAATGGCAGATGAGTCCCGGCAATTCAGAATGAGTGCATACCCCTTGCCTACCTGGCAGGGTCTCATTGGGAATGTTGATATGCTCCATGTGTTTGATCACTCATTGGGGAGCAAAGATGATAAGGGCCTGGAGCTGGCTCATTTTACTATACTCTGTATGTATGCTAAATAAGCCTGAGAGGCGCAATAGACAGTACATGCAGCAACACACTGATATGGAAAAATGGACAGTGCTAAGCTTCAGGTAAGAACAAAGGATTCTGCCTCATACTTGTGTTTTCCACAGTCTCTCTGTTGCTCATAAGATTCCTAGCCTCAGCAGCAATATCACTCAATTACAGGCTAGTCAATACACCCGCTACTCTCCAGTGACGTGTAAGGAAGAATTAAAAATGTGTAATATCAGAGGAATTGCATACCCGAGTGCATTGACCTGAATCTGTTCTGGGTTCTCACATCTGGATGCTGTGTTCTGGATGACTAGTCGGGAGAAAAAACAATTTCACTAAAATTGCTCACACTGTAGGTAGAGGCCATGCAGCAGTGCAGTAAACAGCTTGCAACATTACAAAAACAAATACACTATTGCCACATGTATGACACCTGATGGCATTATTGTTCTTAATATCAGGGAACAACATACAGAGGTTTAAATCACTGTTTCATTAAGCATCTCTGTCCAGTGATGTTACTGAAGGGCCTACATATTCTGTTCAGATGCAGAAACGGTTTGAGATCAACCTTTCAAGTACCTGTGAAGTGAAAATAATTGTCTTGTAAGTTTAGTACACCACAGAGAAGAGTGTAAAATCCCCTGGGTGTCTAGCTGAATGCAGAAACCACGCCCCGCTGAACTGTCAACTGTACCACTACTACCTCCTGAAAAATGAATGCTATTTCTTCTAGTAACTTTCTTATGGCTACACAACCCATGTTCAAGCCACCAAAGCCAGAATTCAATTCTGAGAAAAAAGGTCTAACTGAGAACCAAACCCACTCCTCCATCTGCAGCAGGATCGTGTTTCTTTTACCTCATGTTTATAAGTTATAATATGCAGAGTTGGGCATTCCGCCTATGTGACAAACCGGTCCGTCTATCCGCCTATGATGGACTACCATTTTGTAGGCGATGAACGGGAAACTTAAAAAAATAGTCGGACTAAGCAAAGTCGGAAGCCCATTTTTTCCGTCTATGCAATCGTCTATTTCCGCGGTGAGGCGAGATTTCTGTAATAGTACAGGCAGTCTCGAATTACGATGTTTCGACTTTATGACGCCCGTGCTTTCTGCTCCATTTTGTCCCCAGCAACATAGTGACTACGTTTACATGCAGTCAATACTCGGGTTAAAGTCAAAATTCAGATTTCTGAAACATTCTGAATATCCCGTTTACATGAGTGGACAGATTCGCTCTTGAATAACCCACTGTGTACAGCGACACACGGCCTCATGACTCAAACGGACGTCATTTTCGCTTGTTTCTTTCAACTGTCAATACAACACTTGATATTCATGTCACTCACCACAAGAATGAAGCAGCCGGTTTGCTTTTTTTGCCCTCCTCTCTTCTTTCTCTATCTACTTCTTAGCAGTAATGCTAAGTGCAGAATCTTATGCTTTTTATATGAATGTATTTTCATTTTCTTTTACAAAATATTTTGACGTAAATTTCGACTTTAATGGTAAAATCCGACATACGCGGAAAGTCGTGTTACATCGCCAGTGTAGGAACAGAACTCGTTCGTAAAATGAGCCTTAGCAGGCTTTTATTTTGATGTTGACCCACGTGCTGGCGTGATGGCTAGCTTGACTTGCCTTTTCGACATGGAATCTGTAAAGTTTTTATTGTCATAGTTGCTACCAACATCAACAGAACGTCATCCCAAAATCATACTCAATGGCTAATTTAGGGTCAGAAATGTTGCTAAGAAATGTTAGTTATGGATTTATTTATGGTTTATTTATGTTTTATTATTTATTACATATTTTTAATGATCTGCTTTTATCCACGGCCTAATTAATTTACCTGGAAACTGTTGAATAGGGGGAGTACTGGCACTTAAATTTGACCACTTAAAGCACTGTTTAACGTCATATCTCAACAATTAATTATGGCAGTTTTTATTCTTTTCGCATGCTTTCAGCAATTGTAAGCATGTCATTTAGAAGCAATTACAGGAACTTGTATTTAGTTGGAATTCATTTGCTTGTCATGATTGTACATTGCATTATTCTGTTGTGATGCTTACAAGGCTTTTGCCATCGCCTCTTTCGCCTGTTTGTTGCTGTTACACGATTCAATCTCCTTTTTAGCAGGTAAAATGCATGTGTTTGTCTGGATATTAACCCAGCCAGCCTACATACTTCCACTTTTTGCCCCTAATGAACTTCTTTATTTGGACAGTGACTGAGAATTGAGTCATTGTCTTGCTACATGATGAAGGATTCGCAATCACTTTGGCTGCATTTTTTGTAATAGGCAGAAACGTATGTCTGCAGACTTGCTTGTCATGGTTACAGTGGTTGTGTGTTAAATGTTGAGTTTCTTGCTTTTGCAACATTCATTCTGCAATTCTTGACCAAATAAACAGAAATCTTAAGCTGCAAAGCCTCTTAAAAACTGTGACACATTTGAAACACTTGAAAAGCTTCTGTTACAAAAGTCTCATCCCATCAAGGCCAAGTCCTTACTCCGACACAGTTGAAAAAGAAGTAGTCTGCATGTGAAATTGCATTCGTGAATCCAAGCTACTGCAGAAGCAGACCCACTCGTGTCATACTACATGTTTATCTTGAATTCTTTTCCGAAAACAAAGACAAAGAGTGACATGTTTACATGGCTCCTATTTATAGATATAAACAAACTGGGACGCAGCATGCTCTTGAATAGCATTTATCCATCCAACAAATTTTTGTGCTCTCCATGCTGCCCTCTTTTCTTCTCTTCCTCTCCTTCCTGCCACTGTCCCTATCAGGAGCCAGATGTAGCCATCGTTGGATTGTGGCATCGATTTCCTGGTCTTTGGCCCCAGATGTTTGGCCCATGCGGTTACACTGAAACATGCAAACATGGTTTTAAATTAACTTTTAAGTATCATCAGGTAATTTGACTACTAAAAATAAAAATTCAACTAAAACTGATATTGCGGTGTCAGAACTCAAGTGTTTCCCTAATGTTTACAGCTTCGTCACCATGGCTTCGCACATGCTCACAATGCCTTGAGCATCTAACAGTTCTTGGCCAAGAAGAATATCGCTGTGCTGGAGCAAGCATAACTCTGTAAGAGTTTTTTTCTCTTTTCAAGCTCAAGGGAGTCCTCAAGGAGGCTTGTTTTGAAGACATGGTCGACATCAAGATGGCTGTGACGAAGGAACTGTGGAGAATCCAGTAAGAATCCTTTCAAAAGTGCATGAATGCGTGGAAGTGAAGGCTGGAAAAGTGCATCACACTGCAGTGGCATCACTTAAAAGGAAAAAAATAATAGTTTGCATTTAAAATATATCCTGTGACACCAGCACTGAAACTTTTCGACACACCTCGGAGATTGCATCCTTTTGTACTGGGTCATCATTTAGGTTCAGTTGCGTCAAAAGTTGTTGTTCAGATGATGCTCCCATTTTTTTTTTAACTTGGCATTTCATGTTTTTTGTAGAATGCTAGCCATGTAACATTGATTATTTTTGACAGCTGACAAAGGAGCCTAACCTTTTTTGTAACCCTGCCAACCCACAAAATGTATGAAACACTCAAGTCTTTTTTTCCACCATCGTGTGTGCACGGCATTGCATTGATGGAAGCCATTCAAAGAGAATGAATGAAATGACCGCATACGATTATTCACCATTGAAGTCTTTCACACGTTTTATGGATCGGAGACTAATTAATGAAAAATAGAAGCCATTGTCTGCCATCGGATCCATTGCTTAATTCACCTGGGTCCCAATCACCCCTTCACTGGAGCCTAACAGTTTAATCATCATACCTCCAGAGCACAAGGCCAGGCCTCCAGTCGATTATTGCAATTCAATTTAGCATATTAATTATAGCCATTGCCGAAGGGTATGTTCTTCCTGTCGACTCGAGGTGAGCCATGTTTTCCATTCCCAATGTTTGCTTGTCTCTGGCCTCATTGTGTGTTTTACAGTGTGCTAATTTACATCCCCATGCTGCACATTGTCATTGTTCGGCATTGGTCAACTCCCTCAAAGTTACTTACTCTGTTCATGATGGATAGGTTACTGTGAGGGCCGCATAATATATCGAAAAAATGTCAATATCACGATAATGGCCTGTGCAATATGTATATCGCAAAGACATGCATTGGAACTGGATGTTTTTGTCTGAATTTGATTAGTCGGATCCAAAATTAAATGTACATCGCTGCCCAATAGTTGGACATATTCTAGTGGAATCCAATCCAATTTATTTATATATTACATTTTAAAAACAGTACAGGTACAAAGTGCTGCACATATATCTGTATCTATCAGTATCTGGTTGTGAAACCACAACCACTGAATAAATGAAAAAATAAAATAAAATAAATGCATAAACAAATAATTAATAATAAAATGAAAAAAATAGAATACAATTAAAAATCACGTAGAGAAATATATATAATATATATATATATATATATATATATATATATATATATATATATATATATATATATATATATATATATATATATATATATATATATATATGTAGTCGACTTATCGACTTTTATATATAGGGTCACTGATGGTGTAGTGGTATGTGTGCCCTGCGACTGGCTGGCGACCCATTCGGGGTGTAGTCTGCCTTTCGCCCATTGTCAGCTGGGATAGGCTCCAGCACCTCCCCGCGACCCTGTACAGGATAAGCGGTTTGGAAGATGACACATGATATATATGTATGTATATATATACACACACACAATTGATTAAGAACACATTGAGCTTGCTTATTTTACAGCATAAAAAAATACATTAAAAATAGGCATTTCCTTTGGTACATCTTAAATATCGCAATAATATTGATATCAATATAGTCAATATAGATATCGCATATAGCATGTTTTTCCAATATCGTGAAGCCCTAGTTACTGTATTAGGGTCAATACCGCTTCACATTAGGGAGAGTGAATCTGGATGGTTGTGGACACAGCATTGACAATCTCGGAGTGAGTAACAAACTAAAATGTTTGCAATCCACTCTGTTTGGGCAGTTTGGCTCCAAAAAGCTGCTTGCAACAGAGATGATCTTCACTCAGGATACTCACCGGAAGCCTTAATCCCTAAATACGGACTTTTAACGGTAGGCTATATTGGAACAAGTGATTCCTGCATTAAAAATGTCGACTTATCGACTTTTATTTATATTGCAAATATATATATATATATAACTTTGAATTAAGTCTGATATCATAAAGGTGTTTTATGTATACTTTATTTTATTAATGCTGTACACAAATTTAATAATTCACTATCTGAGGAAATGTGTGTCATTTTTGTTGTGGAAACATTTTCTCTCATTGTTTCCACTAGCTAATGTAATAATAAATTACTTTTTTTATTTAATATTTAATATAATAAATAATTGTATGAAATATGTTTAATTTAGTAATTTAGAAATTAATATTATTATTCTAATAAGAAATGACACCAACAATCTTAAATGCTCGTGTTTATGGTTTTTATTTAATCATATCACTTTCACTGTCACTGACATAATAATGCCCAAGTAGAAACCAAAATACTATATCTTGATCTGAAAAATGAAAAGCAATTCTTAATGAATTTTGGGCAAACTTAAAAACACATCAAGTAAAAAGAAATGGCAAACAGCAATAAATAATTAAATTGTAGTTTTCATTGAGGGACTCACAAAGTGCTTCAAATTAGTAGGTAACAGTAATAACAAAATAAACATTGGAAATCACAAAAAAAAAAAAAAAAAATCTTCCTTAATTAAATGGTGGACTCTTTCCCAAAAGGTACATTCGGATGCAGAGGCACAATTTTTAAGAGCCTGCCTGTGTCAACCGTGACCTAACACATTTGCCATTACATCCTCATTTTATGAGTTCATCCAAAAAGTGCTTTGTGCTGTTCTTGCCATTTAATAGTTGATGGCCTGTTTTGTACACACAGCACTAAAATCAACATGCCCGGAGGAAAGTTCAAGCTTTGCAGTGTGCACCACAGCAGTGCCCACATGATGTGAGGCCATGATACAAGTGAGTGCTCCTGCTGTGGGTCTTTCCTGACTTGGAGAAGAGTGACAAGCCCCCGCCTGTACGCCTACCCAATACCCCTGCCCTGTGTGCTTGCTCCGCTGTCCCTGGGCTCTTCACATTCCTGCCCAGGCCGCTGTCAAATCCCAGAGAAGAGGCAGATGGGCCTGGATTTTTATGTACTAATCAGGCAGGAATTTGCTCCCTCACAGACACGTCACCTCTGACCCGAGTGTCTGCTCACATTCATTATTCATCTCCACTGAGGTGAGTCTAGCTGAAGAGGGTTGGGAGCAAAAAAAAAAAAAAGTGAGGGGTGATGCAAGGTGGGGCGACCAGTGTATCTTTCCTTCTCTGGTCCAACTGCCAGCTCATCATAGTATCCCAGAAATGTATTCGTAGAAAGCCCCCCCGCCACCATCATCCATGACATCGCTTAGCATTAAGGTCAAACCATCGTTGTGGTTTATCACACACTGCTTACCTCAGTCGTTGAATGTATGGTTGTGACAAGGGAACAAATATTTGGACCCTTGCATCAACAGGTCTAAGAAATCGCCAAAAGACAGACTTATGGCTTCGTAAGGAGTACTAAAATCAGCCTACATATTCTAGTGGTATTTTGTGTTTATGGTCGTATGGCTACATTTGATCAATCAATCAATCAATCAATCAATCAATCAATATCCTTTGTTTAACCATGTTTTTTTTTATTTTAAAAAACACTCCTTGAGATTTAAAACCTAATTTCCAAGAGTGACCTGGTCAAGATGAAAATCAGTCAATCATAACAAAATGGTTACACTAAACCCACAAGACACAGATAAAATATGATCACACACACTATTTGGGATTACAAGATTCATTTCCACAAGGACCATTTGTATCATACTCTTAGCAACCTGTAATTCCCATCATATTTCTAAAAAAGTCAAGATGAAGAAGAGATGACTCCATAAATTTTGCAAATTTATGAAAAAAGAACTGAAAAAAATTCTACATTTCAGATTTTTTTTGTGTCAAGATGGGGTGCTGAGTGTACATTCATGAGAAATAAAATGAACTAAAATGATTCTGCCAAATGGCTCCAATGGCAGAGAAAGTGAACGCGCCAATGGCAGAGAAAGTGACAAATCTCAAATGATCCGAATACTTTCCGTACTTTCCGTATGTTACAAACCAATAGCTTGCAGTCAGTTGCTAAGATACGATATAATTGGGGGGAAAAATGTGATCACACTTAAAGGCTAATCCCTTATTATATTCATGTTAGCAAGCTAATCAACTTAGATTCAGCCATCAAACTTCCTCTGATGATTAGGAAGCAATTTTCATTGTGCTGAAGAGTCCATTAGTTGCTTAAGAAACATTAGACTCCAAATTGATGTGCTCAAATTGCACTGGACTGAATTCCGAACGACTCGCCGAGAAAATGGCATGCAAATGCATCCCAGAGATCTGAAAGCCCATTGTCATTTGCAGTAAGCACTAACATCTTCGCATTACCATCTACTTTGTGGATGCTTTGCCGGCACCTTTCATTGTGTTTATGGCGGCTTGGGGCGTATTTACTCTAATCTTCTTGGATGGAAATAGTGACACCTGCGCTACGGTGAGCATCGCACAACGTGACTTTCAGCCACCTTCCACAAGGTGGACAAAACAGTGGGGCACAAGCCATTACAGCAGTGCCGTGGTTCATTTGAGTGCCATCCGCCACGCAGGAAAACATAATTTTTCCGAGTGGCCAGGGAATTCTGCACAGCAGGAATCGCAGGGGAGGAGTTGCCTCATAAATTACAACTAATTACAGCTTCTATTGAGCTGCGATCCAGTCTGCTCCGGCCCACAATTCCACTAAAGGCACAGGAGAGACGTTTCTCCGACATACTTAAAAATCACTATCCATAGGCTGCATTGAGAGTCGTAACAGCTTTTAAATAGACATCTCATCGTGGTTTCAGATGCATGTGTAGAATGCGGCTCTTCTGTATACATAGGGTGTGTGAGTTGGAGGAGGACGAACTCCACAGTAATTTAGGCGCAGGGGATGCTCATCTCATTTGCATGTGAATATGTAATGAAAAAAGTGACTACGTTTAGATGTAGTCAATAACGCTTTGAAAACTCGAATATTGACAGTGTCCGGGTTTTTAAAGACCATGTAAACACAAGCTGACGTTCAACAGTCTAATACCAGAGCCGGGCATTCGTCTATGCTTTAGTCCATCTTTGAGTTCACATCTATAGTTCTGACCCCGAGTCAGCCAAACCGCAGCGAGAACAGACTCTAGCGGTACCACGTCACATTCAGGTGCCCCACTCCTGACACGCAACCAAACAAAGAAGAAATAAAAAATAAAATAGTGTTGTATACCTTTTGTTCCCACAGATGCAATGATGTTCCCCATTTTGTTTTTATTTCACTGATCACCATGCTGGGCGTGTCTGTGTGTGTGTGTGTCTGTTGTTTTTATTTGAGATTTTTTTCTTGATTTGGCGGCTTGTCTGCTTGGGCATGTGATGTGAAAATTATGTTCTTGACGCTGATTGGCTGTCACAGACAAGGGACGGACTGGGACAACGTGGGTCGGCTGGAAATACCACCCAGAAGTTATAGACGGATAGACGATGCCCAGCTCTGGCAGTTCTGATGTTTATGATACCATACACCTAAGTAATTTTATAATATGGGCTTTCATAACGTATGAAATATAAAGTGGAGATCTTTTTTTTTTTTACTTAAAAAAGCACAACAACCCAAACACAATGAACTTGACCGTATATTAATTTTTGTTTCTTCTTGCTATCACATTGTTGAACAGCGTGGCATTGATTGAAACATAATTAAAAGCTTTGAAAAAAAATATTCAACATTACATTTTGGCTTTATTTGAAACATACATTTCGATGCAGCCCAAACATTTTCTATAAGCTAATCTTCTACTTTGGGTTCATATTTTTACATCCAGCGGTGGTCGACTGTTTAGCCCTTCCGCCTCACAGTGCAAAGGTCGTGGGTTGCCCGCCTTTCTGTGTGGAGTTTGCATGTTCTCCCCATGCCTGCATGGGTTTCCTCCGGGTGCTCCAGTTCCCTCCCAGATTCCCAAAACATGCATGGTAGGTTAATTGAACACTTTTGTCATAAATTATCCTTAGATATAAATGGGAGTGTGAAAATGTATAGAGGCCCCTTTCCAGCAACGATCACGCCAGTGTTCTAAAGGTACAAGGTGTTTGCCCATTGCGTCAGAAGGCTCAAGGATATTAGAAAACCCTTGTGCAATCATCATTAGCACTGTTAAAAATAGTTTAGCTTAATAGAGAAGGTAGGGAGTAGTGGAATCATCATCAGTTCAGCCGTTGTAGAATCATCATCAGTTTCTTGGCAATTTCTCGCATGAGATAGCCTTAATTTCTAAGAACAAGAATCAACTGTTGAGTTTCACATGGAAGTTATTTTTTTTCTGGCCATTTTGAGCTTTTAATCGACCCCACAAATGTGCTGCCGCAGGTAGTCAACCTCCTCAAAGGAAGGTCAATTTTATAGCTCCTCTAGTGCTAATGATGATTGCACAAGGGTTTTCTAATATCCTTGAGCCTTCTGACGCAATGGACAAACACCTTGTACGTTTAGAACACTGGCGTGATCGTTGCTGGAAATGGGCTTCTATATACCTACATTGCACCAAAAACCAGACATTTGCAGCTAGAATTGTCATTTACCACATTAATAATGTATAGAGTATGTTCCTGATTAGTTTAAAGTTATTTTCATTGAAAAAACAATGTTTTTCTTTAAAAAACAAGGACATCTCTTGGTGACCCCAAACTTTTGAATGGTAGTGTATGCATACCCTCTACCAAGGGACTTTTTCTCCTCAGGTACCACTGCTGATGTCTGCACACCTCAAATGCAAATGGCATACAATTCTCCATCCGCTTTGGAGAAGAAAAGCTGTTTTGGGGGATTTAGCTGTGAAATCTGACATATTTCATATGAGCCGTATTAAAAGCGTGCAGTCGTTAACTTTCCCTCTAAATCACCCTAAATATGGAGGAGGAAATCTCCTCTTTGGTTACTTCTTGCTTTTTTGGTCATTTTAGAGACATCCACCCACAAGAATGTCAACACAAAGAGAGCTGAAGGTGATCATCAGAGATGGGCATTCCATCCCAGGTACGGAATGATCCGGCCTGCACGTCCGGGGGCCCATTTTGTGGACAGTCAAACGGAGGAGGAGAAGTTTTTCTAAAAAGATAGATTAAGCAAGGACGGAAGTAGGCTTTTGTCCGGCCCTGTAACCGTCCCTAACTGGGTCAAGTACCGACTGACGTGTTGCGTCAGCAAAACCACAGTTTTCTTCTGCAATTCCACAGAGCCATCTTTATTAACTGCCTGCAAAACACTTTTCACGTGCGTTCCCTGCAGTAACATCTGCTCTCTAGTGGTTCAACACATGTAATACCATGGAATACGTCACAGGACGCCACTTCACTCACAGCCGAATGACAGATTGTAAGGACGGAAGCAATTTAAAAGGATGTTGCACATCCCTGGTAAAATGAATATAGCGGTGCCTTGACATAAACGTTGAGCTTGAATTATGACCATACTCGTAACTCAAAACACTTGTATCGCAATTCATCGTTCCCCATTGAAATGAATGGAATCATGAATGCTCTGTCTACATGTGTTGCTATGGATTGTGTCCAATATAATTTTTTCATTGATTTATAATTACAGAATCATCCCTGCTAGCGTCGTTTGCCCATCGATGGTGTTTTGCATTGAGCTTGCAGACTTTTGTAAGAAATGAAAAATGAATGTGCTTTGGTTGAATACAAGTCTAATTGTCTTTGTTATATGTTGAGTTTTTGCAGCCTCTTTCTTGAAAGAATTGTTCACTACCTGCAACACTGTTCCTTGTTGTGTAGTTTGCTGCCATCATAACAAGTGCTCCAGTCCAAATTTACAATTTTGTCCTCAACTGAAATCTGTTCAGCAATGGATCATATCTCGAAAAGTTGAGGTACCGGTCTATTTAAAACCACGTTTGGAACGCTTGAAATGAACATACACCACAGACTGACCAGTCGTGTGTCCAGCTGATTTCTGCTCTTTCAAAGACAATCTCCAGGGAAACATTCATTGTATGGTTACCATGGTCACAAACAAATCCCTCCTATATCCCCAGGTAGGGACGCCATTATTTTCAAATAAAGGCAAATATCAAATCACCTTGATTGCCGCCAGCTCCTCCTGCTCTGGAGGTCATGTGATTGCTTCCTCTTTTGCATAACTTGAAGGCCAGGGAAAGAAACTAGTGGAGAGGGCTGATAGCGTTGCTTCAGCGCCAGATGTTGGCTGCTGCAGGCGACTGTGGATCCCAATCTTCTCAGCCAGGGTGGCAGACCGAGCGCACATTAACACCTGGGAGACTGGTAAGCCAGAGCTTTGGAAAAGCCTCTTAGAGCAGGTCTGTGTCATCCATTTTCTGTGGCACAAGGGCGGTTCTACACTGCAGCTTGGCTTCTGCATTACAGAGGGTTAGCTATATGCACAGTAGCATGCCATCGCTGCAAAAATCTCTCTCTCTTTTTGTGTTTTTTTTCGATAAGAGAAGAATCATTCCTGGCACTGCAAAGCAATGCAGCACATCAATGGTCACATAGTGTTGCATGAACGAAGTTCACCTGAATTACAATGGTCAACAGCAAATTTTAATCATGGGTCCCTATAACAGGGATGTCCAACTGAAATGCTGGAGGGGGCCACAATTTTTCATCAGTGCTACTTGGAGGCCACATAGGATTGGACCATGCATTTCCTAATCAGATGTATGACAAAAACTTTCAATATGTGCAAAATACGTGCATATGTGCAAAATTTTGGGGCTATTTCTAAAAAAAAAACAAACAAGATTATCAGTTGGCCAGTATTAAAACGTCATTTGGTTGCGTCACCACTGTCAATGTCTGGAAGAACACTCAAATTGTCACCTTCAGACAAAAGGAAATTGCCAATTGGTGATGTTGAGGAACAAGCTGGGTCAAGCCTGCTATGAACTGAGAGTGCACCCACCAAGAAAGGAGCCGATGCTGTGAAATATTGTCAACCTTCAGGCTTGACAGAAAATTGCGGGTGCCCACATGCCTTCTGGATAAAAGGTTGATGGTCATATTGACTAGCTTTTTTTCAGATACACTTAACTAAATTAATAAAAATCTAAAACAAATGTGACATTTGTGTATGTTGACTATGCGTAAACCTCTGACCACAACTGTACAATGAAACCAACTCCCCATAGTGACACAACAAAAACAAAGCTATACTATTAGGCAATGTCCTCTCCGAAAAATGCATGTTTTCTATCAAAACAAAAATAGTCCCTTGTGGTTTGTAATAAAAATCCAATCCAGTATTTTTCCTTAACAAATAAAAAGGCTAAGAACAAAACTTAAGCTTGGCCTGCGGCATATGGCTTTGGTTAGCACTCAAGTGTCCACTTTCCGAAACTTGCTGGCAGTCCTGGCTGAACGGCACTGGGCCAATAATGTTGCTGCAGTGCTGACAGCTCTCAGAATGTATAGGGGTGCAGTGACAACGGTTTAGGTGCCGCGGAGGGAAAGTAAGAAAACATACAAGTTGTGGGTTCTATGGCAGAAACCTTTATGTGTGCGCGCGTGTGTGTGTGTGTGTAGGACACCTGGGCACAGAACAAACATTCTCCAGATAAATTGTTCTGGGGGGGTTGGGGTTGACGTGGGCTACATGTTATGCACAAGCATACTCTAATTATAATCACAATCATTATTAAATGGAGCCGCAGGGTAACCGCTGAACTCCCTCCTAAATCTGTGGGAGTAAAAAGCAATTCCTTGTCGATAACCCTTCGATACAAATAAACGGGCTCTCTGGGCACAGTCCACTTGCAGCCAGCGGGCCGTCTGTACTAATTAGCAAGGGAGCTGTGCAGGAGAAATCACTGTTTCATCCACACACTCTGCCCCATATACTGTACCTCCTTCTCTCTGTACAAGATAAACACTCCTATCTATCCCCGCTACATTCTACAACAAGATGAGCGAGCATTATCTATTAGGGTGCCTGTGGATTTCTGTGCAAGGTCTGCACCAGGCAACCGAGCAGTCAATTAAGGCTGGGTGATTATGGAAAAAAAATAATAATCACAATTATTATGATATTGAAATCCTGATTAATAAAAATGATTCTTCATTGAGTTCAGAACTTAATACCAGCGGTTCCTGCTGCGCACGCCTTGGCCTCTTGGCCATGTGGTGCCATGCATGCATGGAGATAAACACTTACTCTAAGATAAAAAGAAGAAAGACATGAACTTGACTAATACAACTCATTGTTCACACATTAGGAAGAATATATGCTATTAACTATAACTATTAATATAGTACCTGTCTGTATATGTTGCTACAACATTTATGTACAACGTTATATCCGATTTTTGTGGGTGCATCACTCCCCGAAACCAATGCTAATTTTTTATTGGCCTGTCAATGTGATTTTACATTGACTTTAACATTAGCACGAGTGATGTTTCTAACCGAACTATGACTTGTACTTAAACATACAATGTATGTATTTTTCCTGTTGTTGTGTGTTTGATTTTGCAGGAAACTCCAACTGGGATGTCATTAACAACTTTAAGCACGCTTAGAGAGAGCAAAATAACAGTCGTCACACACTTACTGCACAAGCAACCCGGTGCATTCAGAGTGCTTTCACAAGGTTGGAACTGGCAAACGCATCGATTCATTTGGAGCATTAATCGTTTTTCTTCAATTACGTTGGGAAGCCCGACTCACAATGAAATGTTGATGAATTGTCAAACCCTACTGTCAATGCATCTCAAAATGGAGGAGGAGGACAGTTAAGGCTTGAACGGGGATATAGCGGAGGAAGGTAAAAGTGACAGCGCGTAATGATGGAGAGGCTGCGGCGTGCAGGAAAACGCATCAGGCTAAGTGCTTGACAAAAGAGGTGGTGGGCATGTATGTGAACAGCACATGGCCACCATTCCCCGGGTGTAATTATGATAGAAATGGCTTTGATTGATCGTCTGAGCCTGCGAGACCTCAAAAGCACCTCTTCGTCGTGAATGAGGTTTTTGTGGCGGTGCTTAGCGCTTCTTGTTGGTGGACCTCAGCTGCGCTCCCTGCAGCGTGCTTCACGAGGACCAGATATCTCCCCTGACCCGGACGGGCCCGCGGCTCAAAGCATCAGGTACGACTCCAATCGGTTGCCCTCGCCGCAATTAATGAGCTGAAAAAACAAGAGGGCAACCGCCGCAGCCGCCGCTTCGCAGCTGCTCCGCGTGGGATCTTCTCACCGCAGATCAACAAGGGGCAGGGGAGCCGCAGGAGTGCGATCTTCCCGGGATCTTCATGCACAGACACAAACTGCCACAGGCTTACCAGCAGGGTACGTGTTGAAGCCAATCTGATTTGGGGTTGAATGCCACAAGTAAAGTGGTGCACTTAGTGCGTATTTGACCACCGCCTGTGCTGAGAGCATTTTGAATATTTGATCGAGGCTCAATTTTACGTACAAGCTTTTAAAAAAGGATGCTATATTTATTTCATGGGGACAGAATGCATGAAAAGCCGTGAGAAGTTTGCCCCGTTGCAGCCAGCCTCTTCGGAAGCGCATTCATATTGAGCAGCACTTAGCAGCAGAATGCATTTTTGTTCTTGCCCTCAAGTCACCATTTGACTATACTTTGCCCAAAAATGTCAACAGTAAAAGCGGGAAGACGAAGATAAGTGGACGGTTTGAAGGGAGAGATTTGAGACAAATATGGAAATACGTTTTACAAAAGGATGAAGCAGCATTGTGGACAGATTGAAATGAGGTAATAGTGAAAGGCATAACCTTACAAGTACAGACAGTACAGACATTTTTATTTGTTGTATCTTTTTATACAAACCTGAAATTTAATACAGACATATGGTGGTGCGGAGCACGTCGGAATTCCTCAGTAGGCCGCTGTAATATTACTCTTTCTTTGCAGAGGATAATGTAAACCTGTGAATATTATTCTATCTTTCTATATGTGTTGCTCCACCATTTGTGTTTAAATATCCATTGCTTGAAAGGCTATAATGCTGATATGATGACATCTGTCTATGGCTGATTTTCCATTTTGTGTTAGTATTCAGCTAGCGGAAATTTAAGACAATGTTATGTGGTTGTGTTAAACACACAATATGTACTTCTCTTTATTTTATGTTAATTTGACAGTAAACTTCACCTGGGAGTTCTGTATACCAATTTGAAGCATTCTTCACAAAACTGCTCCTTGTTTTGCAGTGAGTCTCTACCACAATTCAGGGCTCATCTCAAATTTTTGCTCTCAACTTGTAAGTTGTGTCACTCTTATCTCAAGGCACCACTACATACAAGGCTCTCAACTGAGACCAATTAGGGTGGTAAATGGTATGCCTGAAAAAAAAAAGGGGGTTGCATCGGTGTAACAAATCATTCAAATCCATGTCTTTGAAAGCCTCCATTTGGTTCAACTACAAAACACATTAGGTACATCCTGGCCTAAATGATTCAGAGAGAGTAAAGGGTGCAGCCACCATCTGATTGGCCATGGTCCAGATATTCATGCATGTGTGCATTTGGAGATGCGTATGTTGCAGTCAGATAGGGTTAAGACCAAAACAACAACACTGAGAGGAGCAAAGCGGGAGAAGCAACAAATGTTTCTTGGGAATAAAAAGTGATTTGCTCTTAAAAAAGATATACTATGCTCTATTATGATATCAGTAGCATTAACGAAAACAAAATCGACAATATTGTATAGCATGATGGTTTGGGGAAAATGTATTGTTCCAAGGCCTAGATGAGTGCTCGACCATCAGATATAAGGTGGAAATAGCTGTGTATGATAAGATGATAAGAACAACTGACAACTTCTTGAATGTTGAGGCCCAATGCGTTCAAAAGTCATAACCAACACTAACAGAGCACTTCAGGCACCAGTACTTTTGAGTAAGGTACCTGTGTTGTGGAATTGTACTTCAAATAAAGAGCTTTATGATGACCAGATTCTTAGTTAATTATGTACCAGTCAATATTGTCTAAAAAGACAGGCAGAAAATTTGTATACATTTATATTATAAATAAATAAAAATCAGTGCACCTACAAAACTGTGGTGTTGAATGCAATACAGTTGAAAAATTGTGTGCGCCTAACTTTTGTGTTGTTGCACCAAATAAAAATAGCTGGGCGCACCAGTGCAGCCAGTGCAAGAACTTAGTCTACAGCATTGATAAATGTATTTTTTTATTCTCATAAACTGTTTAAAAAAAGGTTAAATATTATTCTTATTATATATATATATATATATATATATATATATATATATATATATATATATATATATATATATATTTTATATATATTTTTCTTGTAAAATGACAACTTCAGACTCATAGTATTGTTTTCTTTTTGAGTGTGGCTGAAATACTCTGTACAATAGGGAGCCACCCGAGTAATATAGACTGCCAAAACACAAATGTTGACGAGCACAGCAACACAGAAGTCTGATGTAAAGAAACAAATGTTGGAAATGTTGCGTTCATGGGTGGAATGTGGTAGTTTCCGTCCAAGTCAAATGATGACGGACAGACAAAGGTGAAGACAGACAGGACTAGCACATATTCATTCAAATAAAAAAAATTAAAACCTCTCTAATGGCTTCCAGAGGGGTGAGGGGACCACCTCGTCAAACAGACCTTTCAGATGCCCGCGGGCTGAGCTGAGAAGAGCCAGGAGAAAAATATCAAGTCAGGAAAAGAGGGAGAAAGGGAAGAAAACTGGAAGACACACCGGCGCAGACAAAAGGGGAAGAAGAGGCAATAAAGAGCAAGAGAGGATGTCTTCATCATGAGTGGAACAGAAATGATGCCCCACTGGGGTCTATTAAGGAGTCTTCATATAAGAGAGCTTGCCAACTTCCAAGTGTGGCAACATCACCCAACGTAGCTGTGGCATGATTAGGGTGGTCCAGCAAACCACATTGCCTGTCAAATCTCACAAGCATCACTTTGGCTTGGGTGATTTTCCCACAACAAAACAGTTCAACCCACCACAAACTGTCACTGTGTTTGGTACAAGCTAATGTCATAAACACAGCCAATCAATGTGCATACCGATTTAAGAATATAATCACATTGCCAGGGTAGCTTTATGCATTGATATTTTATGTCAGTTGTATCCTGACAGCTTATACTTCCGTTTTGGTTCCTCTGCCATTAGCTCAGACAAGATGGCGGGCTGATTAGATGTCACAGTGTTGACTCCCACGTCGCCACTTCGCTGTGACTGACTGAGCCCTTTCCATCGACTTTTCCCCACTTGCAACAACTTTGAAGACATCCTGACATTATAAAGCGGCACACTGATTAATTACAACTAAATTAATATTAACGTGATCGTTCATCACTGGCGAAGCTGCTCGTGAGGTTTTGACACATCTCTGAATCGTCCAACGTTATTAGGGGACACTTCACGCTGTGTTAACACCGCATCCACACCAGCAGAGTGCCTGTTGATGAACCAGCATTTTTACACAATTTAACTGGCAGCTACATTACTATCATTTCCAATCATGCATGATACTGCAGCGTGTAGTTGTATCATGTAATTATGACATTCATTCATTTAATTAAGCCAAATGCAATTTCAGCATCTGTGGCCACTTCGTTGCAGTTGTGACATTTATGTAAATATTGTGGACCATATGGTACTTCACATTGAGTCTATTTGGACAGTGTTCTGAGGCAGACGGGTCCTGTGAAAAATCTCAAATAAAAAAGCTGCCCAAAAAATTCTTGACAGACGTTGAAGGACACAATTAGGTCCACGTGCAGGCCAATTTTGACCAACATTTAGCTCAAGGGCATTTAGCATTTCTGCCACAGCGCTGGAGATCAGAATAACGACTGACTGTGAACTAAATCCGCGTCTTCATTTAGCGCCTTTAAAATAGCATTGGAAGGTGCCATTTCTACTTATTAGGGTAATTGTCAGGTCATGTAAATTGGACAGATGACAATGACGGTATCTATGTCACAGGTACAATAGATAGTTAGCTGCACTCGCGCACAGATGCCACAGCCGAGCGGCGTCATCAATTGCATGACTTGATTCATATGTCAAAGAGCTAGCTATATGGGCCAAATTAAGCTGCAGACAAATTAAATGAGCTTGCTCATAAATTATAGGGAAGGGGTTTGTGGGGGTGAGCCTATATATCTTTGCCGTGCTCGTCATCAATCACTTTGAGGCTGGACCTTTTCGTTTAACATCACACGAAGAGCTATGAGTTGTTCTCGCCTAGGCTCTTTCAACCATCCCATCATCGATACGTTAACGTGAATGCAGGTAACCTCTCAAGTCTCTAACCCTCGGTCCTGTGCCATGATTGCACTGCTTGATTTCTGATTGAAAGCTTATTTCCAGCACAGGTACTTGGTCATAATTCTCAACCACTGTGCCACGGCACATTCATGTCACGGAAGTGATCCGTTGCCGGCGTTGTGCCATGGAAAATTATATGCAATTGATCTGAAAAGTTTTATGTATTTACTACAAATAATGTATCTTTGCTCATCTATCTACACCAGCAACTTATAGTGACAGGCATAAATGTTCTTCCACTAGATGACAGAGGGTGCAAAATTAAACTGAGTATACTTTTATATATATATATATATATATATATATATATATATATATATATATATATATATATATATATATATTTTTTTTTTTTTTTTTTTTTTTTTTTTTTCCCATTTGTTAGTTATCTGTGAGATTTTTCTTCTGTAAAATATGTGCTCCGGCTCAATGAAGGTTGGCACCACAAAGACCAGGTAACCAAAATGGTACTTTGTGTGACAAAAGTATCGTCAACATCAAGAACTAAGAAGAACAGAATATCAGCCGTGTTTAGCCTTAATGCGAAGGGACGAACCTGCCAGGCACACATTTCCCTCCTTGCATACAGAGCATAAACACATTTTAATATACAGATGTTCATCTATTTGCACCTGTATGACAGTTTGAATGTGAAAAAGACAATGCATTAAATCACCTCCAACACACGCATCACTACAGAAGAAGCCCATTTATATTTTAGGTTAATGTCTTTTTACATTTTTATGTTCATTTAAAAATATTAATTTTACTCATAACATTTTATTTATTAAAAGAGTAGAAATTATCTTGGCAAAAAGCATCAGTAAGAATATGACTCAACAGCTATTGGGGATTTTATGGTAGCGTATACTGTATATAGAAACCTCAATTCCAATTAAGTTGAGAGGTTATGCAAAATGTAAATAAAAACAGAATACATTGATTTTCAAATTTTCTAACTGAAGAATGTTATTGTTTTTTGGTTGTTTTAAATATTCACCCATTTTTAATTTGATGCCTGCAACATGTTCTAAAAAAGCTGGGCCAGGAGCAAGAAAAGACTAGGAAAGTTAAGGAATGATTCTAAAAACATCATATGTTTTCCACAGGTGAGGAGATTAATTGGAAACAGGTGTGCGTCATGATTGGGTATAAAAGGCGCATCCCAGAAAGGCACATTTGCTCACAAGCGAGTATGGGGCAATGTTCACCACTGTGTGAACAATTGCATTACCTATTACTAAAACAATTAAAAAAAACTTTTGTCAAGGTACAATTGCAACGAATTTAGGCATTTTACCATTTAAGGACCATATCATCAAAAGATTCGATATACAAAGATCTACAAATGCCACTTAGAACTCTACCATTCAAGCTACTGTGTCAACAACATCCATAAATGCCACCGGCTCATCTAGGCCCGAGCTCATCTGAGATGGACTGATGTAAAGTAGAAAAGTGTGCTGTGGTCTGACGAGTCCACATTTGCAGGCACGGCTCTAGAATTTTTTTCTGTTCCAGCGCCAGTGGCGTAGCTGGGCTGTATTCCACATGGGCTTTGAGGTCCAAGAGGCCTCACATTCCACACGTTAATAGAAGACAGAAAAACGCCAAACAAGTAAGGAAAAAATAAACCAGGAACAGACAATGACAGTGATTAGAATTGCAATAGCTGCCTTGTTTTATTGCCATCCATTCCCACCCTTTCAACCGGAAAATTAAATAAATAAAAAAATAATAAATGACATACATGACCACCATAACATAAATAACAACACATAAATAATATTTTCCCAACATAATCCCGATATAAATAAATACCCAAAATAAAATTACACTAAAATAATTTAAGATGCCATTCAACTCCAATGACGGGTATATCAACACTTTCCCAATACAATACACAAAATAAAAATTGGCTTCAATAAACAACTCAAGGTGCCATTTCATCACCAGGCATAGAAATCTAAGAATACCTTGAGTAAACTTTGGTTAGCATAAAAGTGCAGCTGCATGACAGCAAAAAGAGCTATTGAAAAAAATAAATAAATAAATGAGTTTAGAAGATAAGACCTAAATCTCATAACCATCTCATAACCCCCCAACACAATGCAGTGACCCAGTCTGACGTTACACTCTGTGCTACAACCCTACGTTATCTACGCCATTGCCTGGCGCTAAAGAGGAGCTTGTTCTATACAAAGAGCGGCTGAGAAAATAATTTACTAAGATATTTTGGAATAGCAAATCACTTAATCACTAGAGGGGCTTAACTGGGGCTACACAGATTTCCGATGGGGCTATAGCCTCCCCTAGCACCTGTGTAGCACCATCCCTGCACATATCAATTTGCTTTTGGAAATGATGGAAGTTATGTTCTCCAGGCCAAAGAGAAAAAGGACCAATTTGCATTGTTCTGAATTACTTTACAAATAAAATGCATTATTATTGTAAAAATAAATGCTGCATGTCAAATTCCTGTAACCGTAGAAAGTTATGGTTTTGTGCCACTTCTACTTCTTGAACAGGGTAATGCTTGGATATTGCTTTATTCATACATTCCTCTCTGCAATCTTAGGCATTCATTAGCCTGCAGCTTCCTCAAGTTCTAGATTTCAATAACCTCAGCTAAAAATAATCACCCCCGGGGCAAAAAACATCCAGCAATAGCTGTGAGTCAGAAGTGTAATTAATAAATAGGCTTTATAAATTCCACATTCATCCGATCATCAAAAAGATTGGCATCATAGAGTCCTCGATGGATTATTTACAAGGTGCCGGCAGATGTCCACTATAGACTTGGACCGTGCCGTACGATCCTCTCGCGGCTCAACACAACAAGAACAATGAAATCAATGACACAAATTGGGTCTGCTGGCTGGAACCAGACACCAACACAAACATGACAGGTGAGTAAGGGGGGTGTCTGCAAATAGCATCTCTGCTTTTCTTGTATTCTGTTTTTACTATACACAATTATTATCATCACTAGATATTGCTGCAATCTGTTAGTGTGACTCCAAAGCATATTAAAGTGTCATCCAGCCCACTTTAAAGCCCATTAAGCAGTTTAGTCACTCTCTGAAACGTGCATCCGTCTGGTGTAGCGTTCAGAGAGATGACCCGCTTATATTTTAAAATAAAGCACATTAGGATGGAAATCAGAGTCAACTGTCCTAGAGAAAGCATGTTTAAGATTCAGAATAGAAAACAATGTCAGTTCATCATTTACGGCTATACTGAATCATCAATGTGTGATGAGGAAAATATGAAAGCAAAAACAAATTTTGCAATATTAAAATGTTGAAGAAAAATCTTCAAAGATTTGGTTCAGGGCTGCTTTCAGGTGGAAAATGTTGGTCTTGTGATGATGGTGTATGGTGTGCTGCCTGTTAGTCGAGCGAGAAAACCCAGATAGGTTGGTCGAGGATAGGTTTGCGGTAGGAGGCTGAGACCATCCCAGTTATTGTTGGACTTTGAGGAATTATTTCTCCTTGATAAGCAATATTCCATTCAGTTCTTGCGCCAATGTAGCACCACCACTATTTTCCAACATTTTGTTTGTCTTTATTTTATTCTGGAAAGGCGCCACACCCAAATTGTCCAGATTTACTCATGATGGCTCTCATCTCTACTGGATAGTAGCTAACAATGCATTAATGTGGGTATTCTATTTTATTTTTTTTTTTCAAGGCAAATGGCCTCGCCACACACACACACAAATACAAAATATCATGAGAATCAGGTTTGCAGCAGAATTGAATAGGTTATTCATTGGTCCTTGTGCGACTTCGACACAAAGTTTCATGGTCATGGTTTAATTATTGTCAGTGTAGCAAACTGCAATCAAAAACCTCGGGGGGGATAATAAAACCAGGACATACGCTTCAACAAAGCATAAGGACACAATGAATTAATCAACAAAAAGTGAACTAGCCAACTTAAAGGGACGGTGGGGCCGGGATGGCCACGTTTTGAGTAACAAGTTCATTTAATATATTTTTTGATCAGGAAAATGAAATAAGTTGTCATTTTCTATTTTATCAATAAATTTGGGAGAAATGAGGAAATAAGTGACTCTATGAATAACGCCCCTTGTTAATGAGCAGAATGGCCGCACCTCCTACCGTTCTATCCTTGTTCGGCCGGAGTCACGCGAGGGACCGATTCCAAACTCTCCATTGGAAATCATTGTACTTTCATTGCTTATAATGTTCAAAAACGACGATCAATTGGCACCAAAATTTATGTGGATACTAATGCCCATTTAAACATATCATAAGGATTAACCTCTCCGTGGCTGATTTATATGAGAATGAGGAAATGTGGAAGTCAACAAAGCTACATAGGCTGGTACCAGCGCACAGTGCTTCTTTGCTTGAAAAAAAATTTTTTTTAAAAAACACTGCTTCTTTGCTGATCACGGTTAGGATGGGCGAGGCATTAAACTCCAGTAAGGATATTTACAGGGACTGAAGTGGAAATGAGACGTGCACATTTATTTGGATGAGGAGTGCCCCAGATTTCCGGCTTACAACGCGCCGTCCAATTTGGAAGGTAACAGCCGAAATGGCACGTTCCATTGCGGCCACACTCTCGGCTGTGCAGTCAGCCTCGCTGGAACTTTTCGTTCACTGTTCGATGAGGCCTTTGTTATTCTCAAGCCGCTTCACTAGGGCAGAAGGGGGCTGCAAGCAAAAAGCAGAGACACCGCGCGCGACTGCTTGCGAGGCAACATGAAGACACAGGCTCATCTTCACCTCCACACGCTGGTTGGACATTAAGGCGCTAATGTTGTTGTGCTAACGCCTTTTGTTTTAACAGCCTGAAGCTAGTTGTTGCTAAACTTCCGCTGTCCCAATCCTACCTTTAATCAGGGAGGGAAGCGGGGGGCTCCAATCTGCCTGCTGCTGCTGCAAGCGACGTCTCTCTCCCTCCTGAGACATGAGTTTAGCATCGCTAAATGTCCGAAATATAACCGTGTACACATTCATGCTCTTGTCCGCTTCAGCTTGTGAAAGTGGAGGAGCAATCGCTACGGTATTTTTGATTTTGTGGAGGTGATCATGATGACATTACGTTTTATTTCAATACATCCAAACTAATGTGCAGAACACTTTTGTACTTTCACAGGTTGAAGTGGACAAGAGTAGCAATGTGCATTTGTATTTTGGTGGCGATTGGTCACCGTTTTAGACAACAGAACTGACAAAGCGAGCAATATTACCAAGCATGCCTTCCTCGCGTGACGTAGAGCGCTGAGACCGAAAACATAACATAAGTCACGCCCCTTTTTGGGGTGTGGAAATTTGTCATAAACCTAATCACAAAAAAAGACCTTAAATCAGGACAGAGTCTTTTGAGGTGGGCATTTTAGTACTAATGTGGTTTTTACATGCAAACCTATTATATAAGTGCCAACGTTAAGCTCACCCAAGTGTCGCTTTAATAACCCATGTGTTGCTCCATGCTGTCTTAAACCAGCAACAATGGCTCTCCAAAAATATGAAAGGGTAAGAGTAGATGCTTGAGGGGGTTGAAGGGTGGAGTCCGCTCCAAGCTTTTCAGGTGAACAGCTGGACTGTGGAATATTTGGCGGGCAGAGACTACGAGGCACAGCTGGCTTTTAAGAGGAAAGCGATCCCCGAGAGCCTGTGGGAGGTCACAGCCTGCTAGGCCGTGAAGCGTCGCTCGGCAGGAGTGCTGCGTGAAGGCAGAAGGCCTGCGCCACTGTGTGCAGATGTTCCCGTCGCTCTGCTGGCGGCCCCCGAAACACGCCGGCATACACAATGCACTAACAGTGCACACCGTAACATGGCACACACATTCTTAAGAGAGGCACAGTTCCCAAATTCACTTCTTCCTCCATAGCAACAGGCACCACTTCAGCACTCTTGAGTGGCACAAACAATAAACTGAGACCCAAATGAGCTCTCCAAGGTCTGTAACCAAATGCAGCACTAAAACTGTTTTAAACTATAATGAAGTTTATATTAATTGCCTCCAAGTGTACGCAATTGCAGTAAAACCAAAAGTAAATATATTTATATTAAAAAAAAAGGCTGAAGGATCAAAACTTAAACCTGCTCAGAAAAAAGACACTTCTACAATCAAGTGTGATTCATGAATCAAATTGTATTGAAAGGGCCACTTTCAAGGGTTCATATTGAGACTTTGCAGAGTGCATTGTTAAATTAGAGATATATTCATCAGTTGATTGGCTGTAGCGTAGAATTGCATTGTCTCATTCTGAGAGATCTTTAGAACAATTTGATTCCCTCATACCGCTATTTTACATTGTCGGTGTTCAACTGTTGTCACCCATTTCCATATTGTACAAAGTCACATTTACAGAAATGTATCGTAAAAACACTAAATAGCCTTTGAAAACATATTCATATCATATTTGTCACCATAGCTACGCATGCCTACAAGTCCAAAGTGATCAACATAATTTAATTAATATAATATAAATATAAAATTAACAAAATGAATGTCTAATGATGTCTTCTTTTTAGGAAAATGAGACATCAGTAATTTGTCTTCACTTTAGGAAATGAAGGATGCAGAACAAAGCAAACAGACCTCTTTTAAAAGTCTAAATTGTGCACCATTGGCATTTTCACATGAGAGGCTAATCAAACACCGTTACCCCTAACTATGCCCATAACCTCAACCCAACTCCTTTTCCAACTAAAACGCAAGTCAATCCTGGGATGTACGTTATATATTTCACTGCTCCTATGGTGGTGGCATAACCTTAATATGTATCTATGCACTCACTAACTGACATATGCAAAAGACATGGTTACAGAAAATTTGTATGACTTCTTTTTTTCTTTTTTTTTTTTTTTACTACCTGTCGGCAACCCATTCAAAATAGCTCCATGAGCCACTTTTGTGTCCCGACCCACCACTGGAGAATCACTATTCCACACCATGGCAATCTGCGGTTAAGGGACCCAAGGGCAGTTCAGTGTATTGCAGCACATTATCCAGTGTCATTATTATGACATTTCTTTGTTTTCGTTCATTAGATTTTGCTGAAAATAACCAAAATTTTATGATTCCAAGCAGCAAAGTCGCTCTGCCATTCACTGTCTCCATTTTCTATTGAAACTTCTGTCAACCACATCTATTCTCCATTTATTCATTTGCTGCACTGCTTATCCTGGTGAGGGTCGCTGGCCAGCTGACTTTAGGTGACTTTACCGGAGAGACAGCCACAGTAGAGACGGCCAACCATTCACATTCACACTGTCACTAACTGAATAAATGTTGGCTGCATGGACGGAACCGAGTGAACCGTTACAACATCAGTGACCAATTCAAACCTCATTTGCTAATTCCTAGCAGACATCACAGTATACCGTGCCCTTTTGTGACGATAACAGCTAGTGTAGTCTGTCTATCTATTATTGCATCCAATCATTATCTACATAGGTCAGAGGTGAGTTTGAGCCTATCCCTTGTGAGTTTTAGAAACATATTTGTATTTTGTAACACCTAAACATGAAAATGGTTACGAAAACAAAAGATTCACTCGCGGGAGTATTAATCAGCCTAAGTAATTAAGTGGCCTGACACGTTTTGGAGTGGTTTCCACTTGTCAGCCAATTGCTGGGCACATTTCGACAGACAACCAAATACGTACACTTACATTCACAGTTATTCGCAACTTAGGTTCAGTGAAGTCTCTAATTTAAAAATGGAAGGACTGATCGGACATTTGAACCCATAGCCTCTATATTATTAAAATGGTGCAGCTCATTATGTATGTGTATCACTTTGCACCACCAAATACACTTAGTACACTTGTATCCCAATTGCTGGTCATTGTAACTCTGGATGCATTCAGGAGGGCTCATGTGCGAAAACATGTTTTCTTGCCATACGGTGACAAAGCATTCAAGAACTCCAAATTAGGGGTGTCACGAGTTTATTTAGAGCAGTACACATGGCAGGAGTGATGGTGTCATACAGGAGCCGTGGCGGTCATCAGACGACCGCATCAGCACTCCCTTGACAGTGACGAGAAGGGAAAAAGACATGAGTGGCAGGTCCTGAATGGGGATGGCGCTGGGCTCCGCACCCTCCTCCCCTCGGTCTGGACCGTCTGTCCAACCTTACAAACACTGCTCGGCTCAGGGGACAAATGCCGTGGACAAGCACATCTGGCGGGAGGAGTTCACCGGGTGACAGAAGCAATCAGCCACTTGATATTCAGAGGGCCAACTCACCAGCCGCGCACACCGGGGCCAAAGATGTGCATGAGGGTACAGCAAATCGAATATGGAGCAGCCCAATAAGGAACACTGTAGGTCCATAGGTGCGGTCCGACACTGGTGATGTTGATATGATCCGCCGACCTTATTGCAAATGAGACCGTATTTCCATAATGTTTTTTACATGAGTTGCTTATGGAGTGTTCATTTTATAATCTTGTTTGCATGGACAAATTCTGGAATCTGTTCTGGAATTTAGTAAGAAATGGCATTCAATTATAAAGGCTTGTAGAATCCTGTAAGAGCAATAGCAATGACACACAGAATGTAATTTAAGCATCCATCTGTTCATATTATATCCCACTTTTCCTCATTTATTTATTAATTCTTAACCAGGTAATTGAGAACAGGTTCTCATTCATAATGCAGACCTGGAGACAATTTAGGCTTCCTTGTCCTGGCTGAGGACACTTCAACAGCAGATAGTGGGAGTCGGATTTCAACTGACTGACACAACTAAGCCCCAGCTGTCCGCATTAAAAATGATTAAGGGCGTGGGTGAGCCCATCACAACTGACTGGACTAGAGGGAAGATGCACCCCTTATTCTGTCAATCACAGGCCACATTTACCTGTAGACAAAACATTATTCACGCTCGCATTCTCACCTTTGGACAATTAAATCTTCAATTAACGTAACATGAATGTTTGAGGGTTGTATAGCATGGGGAGGGAATGCAAACTCCACACAGGAGGGCCTAAGATTTTTTCCATTGACACTATTGGCCTTGGTGGAGATATTCTTGGTCTGGAGACTTTTTTTTGTTTTTTTTAGTATTTTTTGCTATGCTAAAAGTGATTAAGCGCCACATATTTTGAGTTATGGAATTATTCTAATACAATGATCAAAGCTGTCACATTTGTACTCATTACTTGCATGAAATTCTACTAAATCGGGTGCATAAGTATTCTATTACCATTAGTGTGCAAGGAAAATGTTATCCAATCAATCAAAAAGCCAACAAAAGTAAATGGATTAGCGTGAGATCAACAAAAGAACAAACGTCAGCTTAGAGTCATGGAGCACTAATGTGTCTTCTTCCAGAATTCTGCCATTTTAGGGGAAAACCTTGCCTCATTTGCATGAGTCAGTTGTAAAACTATTGAGCAGAAACTAGCCAAAGGCTATCATTTTTGTCTATGTTGAAAATTAAATATTGATAAAGCTACGACATTTGCAGACGATTCAATTGTGTTAACAAATGTGTTTTGTTTACAAAACTATTTCAATTGAATAATTCAATAAAAGTAGGGAAGAGGCCATTAGCCTCTTATACTGAATAGTATGGGCCCCGTGTGGGCTCCAGATGTCAGAGATCATGTCCTCGCCCTGACAATACATGCAAAGTCTGCACCCACTTTTATACATTATTGAAAGCCTATTCCGACAGGTTGGTGGAAACACAAGCGCAGGGACTGATCCTCGCCATGTATCCAAGTGACCTCAGACCGTTCGTCCGCATAGAAGACGTGACTGAATTATAATGGCATATTTAGAAGTCGGTGTGGTCAATGCATTCGCCTTAATGATCTGCTTCTTTGTAAAGATCAACCAGAAAAAAACAACAACTAAAAAACGGAGCGTGTCAACCTCGATGTATTAATGCGCGGTGAAACGCAGGAGGCTCAAAAGGTTAAAATCTCTCAATGCCACAAGGATGGAAGTGTCCCAATGGACCGAAACATTAGTCACCTGCCTCTTGTAGGTCATAAATCTAAGCAGAACGTATTCCTTATTTGTCACTTTGAGCTGCGAGGAGGTCTGGAACATTGGCAATAACAACCTTAACCTGCAACATCCACAGCCTATGACCACTCCGTCAGCCCCCGGGGACAAAGCTTGACTCGACACTCTGTTAGCAACGACACGGCCTCCGCGGCTCAGACAGGAAGTGGTGGCTGAAAAGCGTGACGGAGAAGAGAAGGCGACATGAGGAGTGAGGTGGAGTGGGATGGGGGTGGCGGCCGTTTTGGATGTAGAGCGGTGGCATGTTCGTTCACCTTGCAGCTGGCAGTGCTGCTCCACAGGTCAGCCACTCCAACCAGAGTCTTTTAATGGCTCCACTCCACCTTGTGCCACTTTACGCTCCAGTGCATGCGCCACCGCAGGGACAACTTTACTCCAGAACACAGAAAGAAATGGAGGCCCCTCCCCCACAAGTCCAGGAACAAAGAACCTTTCCTGTCAATAGAGGTGGGGTGAGAGAGAAGCCACTCAAGAGTTTTCTTATCATACAAAACAATTAGACCAGTCTGAGGTTGTTGTTTTTTTTGCCAACTGGAGTTCATGATGCAGATTCTGCTCGTTTGCCTCAAGCACAAGGGGACAGGCACAGACATCATGGTGTTAATGTGTTTTATGGCCGGGCAGCTGCCAGGCGCACACTGTTTTATGTGCTTTATGGACCGGTGCAGCATGGCCACCTGCTTGGCAGAACACCCTCACTGCTACGCTAGGCTTTAAGTGCACGCCCCCGAACCGAATAACACAATTGAGACCTGTCTGATGCACATACTGGAAAGAAAACTCAAACTGCTGGACTTCAACGGGAAGTATCTATTAACAAAAGTAGCTTATTAAAATGAATAACTTACATTGGCAACATTTAAACGCATTTACCAGAGCTGGGCACTTGACCCTTTTTTGCCCGTCCAACCGCGACCCTCCACCCTTGACCTGGGTACCCTTCCAGCCACGACCCCCCCGCCCTTATTCATAAACATTATCACCCCCCACCCCGTTCCGCCCCCCCCAAAAAAAGTGTCCGTGATTGACGCCACCGCGGGAGAGTTGCTAACGGCAGAGGCCTTTTAAGGATCATTAGATGGCTAATTTACTATTCAAACCCGCTGTGGACACGCTTCAAACACTCTTCAAAATGCGCCACTAGCATTTGACTACTTACCCAACTGCGTGTGCTTATGTCCATGACGAGCCCCGGGGTTGGTTTTGTCATATTGTATAATTATTTGGGTCCAACAGCCAGCCAGAAGTCGCAGTCAACAAGTTACTTATTTATTTTGCACACTTGCCTTCCTTCACAGCCTTCAAAAATAAAAGCATACCAGCAAAAAAACTATACACAGAAGGTTTGCTGCGGCGTATTTCCGGAAGTAGGGAAGACGCCAGAAGAAGTGCATGAACTCCACCTTGATGTGCCAGCGTCATCCTTGAGTCAGTGCTGCGCGCAGCTTGAATATACTCGTGGACACAAATTGTTTTGAAACAGTTGAGTTCCAAGTCGGTCGGCGTCGCTTCAAAAAGACAGCGACAACAATGGATATCGTGCCTGCTACAACCATAAAGGGAGAGATGACTAGACAATGCATTCAATTTTATTGCGAAAACGATCTGGAAGGTGGCGGCTAAGGAGGAATGTGGGTGAGTAGCTTCTTTTTACACATACGCCGCTGCCAAACTAGTTTGCTTTGCAGCAGCAACGAGCTGCAGCACGCATGCTCTCCTCCTCTCCGTGTGGGAAACTGTTATGTCATCGCAACATGTGACATAATGGACCGATCTGAGCAGCAACAATTCCTGATGTGCGCGTGGCATGTGTCGCAGGCCTGTCACCAACAGCACAATGCGTCGTTCACGTGAATCAATGCGGCAGTTGTTGCTCGCGCCGAAGCGGGAGTAGAAAGAAGCCTAAAAAGAAACCTTTCGCCAACTAGGCTGAGATGAAATTTGGCCGCCTCGCAACCACGTCAAACGCATGAGGGCCGATTAGTGGGCCGGACTAAAATCCACTTCCGGCCATGCTTAGTCCAGCCATTGTTTTAAATTTTTTTCAGCCCCCACGCCCCGCCCCAAAAATTGGCATCCGGCCGGGCCGGAGGGTCCGACCGGTCCGGCCCAGGGACGGACTGCCCAGCTCTGGCACCTACAAATAACCAGAGGTGGGCATTCGTCAGTCCTTTAGTCCGTCTGTGAGTTCTCATCCGTCTCTCAGGCGGACTCAGCCTAAGGGTGTCAAGAACAGAAAGAAAACTGATAAATAAAAAATAAAACAGTGTTGTATAACTTTCGGTTCCACAGACGCAATATTGTTTTTTTGCACCGATCACAATGTTGTGCCTGTGTGTCTGTTTTTTTATTTGATATTTTCATTGTCATCGTCACCAACCGCGTTGCTTTTTACTTTGGTTCGTTCCTGCTCGCATCATGAGTGTACTGGGAAACACTGTTGTATGTCGGCAGTTGATTTCATGAAACCATAACTATGGATGGCATGATAATTACTTCTTGGCAATGTTGTGTGCGTGCTATGGTGTGAAAGCAATGGTTTTGATTGTCGTTGATTTTTAATAATCAAAGAGACTTTACTAAAGACAGATTCTTTTAGAGTTTACATTCAGATGAATTGTAAATCCATTCTTTAAATATTCCTTGACATTAATATAAATGAACTGTGGCAGAGTATCAAGGGATCTCACGGCCACCATGCTGCGGCCCTGACTGAATGGCTTTTTCATTCCATCTTGCATTGCTTGAGTGGAAAATGTGGTTTCATCTGACTGCAACTCGTAAGAGTATAACCAACCATGCTTGTGATGTTGGTTGAAACCTCAAGCTTGCTATGTGATCCTGCCAGTGGATCTCTTTCCTCTACCCCTCTGTGCATCGTATGTGTCGCCTCTTTGATAACTCTGTTTGAGAAGCTCCAGATGGCCCGCTGACAATCCAGCAACCCTGCATGGAGCCACAGTGACTGGGTGGGGATTCGCAGATGATCACCCCAAGGAATCACAGGAGGGAGATCGGCTTCAAGGCTCCAAAGGGAGGAGAGGACAGTGGCACTCGACCACCTGCTCTCCAAGTAAACAAGTTCATGCTCTAGGAAGACACCAAGATGGGATTTTTGAGAGAAATCAGCGTGTTATCTTTCTATTTGCCTCTCTCTCTCTCTCTTGAGCTCACAAAACACACAGAACAAAAAAATGACTCCCCGCCAGTGAATAATAAGGAAGTTCATGAAACGTGACGAATGCGATGGAGCTCTACATGAAACGCCAATGACAGAGGCATCCTAGCGTGGCGAATGCTACGACCTAATACCAACAGTCACCTTGTGATGGCCCAGAAGGACGCGGTGAAGATTGCCAGCATATTTAAGCGTGGCGAGGAGCGAGGCGGGGGCAAGCACGCACATTACTCACGTACAGCTGTCACTCAGCCTATGAGTCAAAGTTGAGAAAAGGCCTTTATGGGACTCACTCGGATGGACAGCACAAAAAAGCATGCAATCAAATGAATTTATGAAACAATTTGCATGATTGTACAGTATTAATATTGTCAAATAACACAATTCTCAGAACAGTTCCCAGGTGTCTTATTAGCATGTCTGTGACATGCTTTCATCAAAATATCTCCAGGAACAAGAGGTGCAGTTCACTTTACTGTACACCAGTATGCACTTTCGCCTCACTGAAATGAGACTGTTTAGTTCCTGCCTCATGCAAATGAGCCACTGCTCACCCAGTCTACCCATGCTGCATACAATTTTCATTCCAGCTTGGCAAGCTGTGACTTATTCTCAACCAATCTGAAGAGAAAAATGAGCACCCATGAAGAGGAAATTACGGCATAATTATTATTGACGGAGGCAGGTAAAAAATGCCTAATGACAACAATGCAAAGCCTAGTTGCCGAGTCTTGGGCAGAGAAACTCTGGCTTATGTACCAATACACCATCAATGAATTACAATTAATTACTGAAATGGTTTTGATGTATTTCGATTGCGTAACATTATTCAATTTACAGGTAGATGTATTCAAAACTGACCTCAATAAAATGGGCATCGGACAATTTGTAGTCTTACTTTCTGTTAAAACTGCATTGCGGGCTGTCCCAACTTCTCATCTTGTTTAATAAATTGAACATTTGTTGCAGTTTGCTTTCTATCAGTTTCATCTCCAATTCACTTCAGCCTCCAGTCAGTCGACTAATGCAGTACAATAAAAAAAAAAAAAAAAAAAAAAAAGAAGCTCCAGCACGGCTTACTGTGAAAGGCCTCTCAAGTGAGAAATCGGACTTCTCGCTCCCGCCATTAACTTTGATGGCCATTACTTTTCTTCTTGCCAGCCAGTGTTGTATTTGTGCCCCCGACATGTCAAGCATACACATTAAGAAGCTGCTGGAAAAAAAAAAAAAATGTTGTTAGAGTTGAATGCTTCAATTTTTCATGAGTATTTGTGTATTTGTATATGCAGGGGTGTGTGCATGAGTTTGTGTGGTCAAAACCCTTTCATCCTCTTCTGTCAGGAAAGAGCATTAGAGTGTTTTCTCCTTTTTTTTCTGCAGGGACCATTTTGGTTGAGAGCGGAGAAACTTTGAAGGAGCTTTTAAGTACTTTTGCGTTAAAACTATCCTAAAAAAGGCTTCTCTTGGACGAAAAGCTCCTTTAATTCAGACATCTGAATCCAGGAGGCTACTCACTCAATTACCCGGCTTCTTTCTTTCTTCAGAAGCCAGCGATGCTTCTTTTCTTTTTTTTTTTTTTTTTTTTTTTCTTCTGTGCTCTATTCTGTGTGGTGTGCATGAGGTGCTGTGGGCGATGGGTATGAGTAGTAGTAGTAGAGCCGTGACTCAGTTGTCCACTTTAGGGCCATGTTCTCAACAGAGCATGAAAAAGGCAATGGTTATTAATGTTACTCATGCTTCTATTTTTAATGCTGATGACATTTTTTTTTTTTAAGGAGGAGATTTTTACATAAAATGGGCACGAAAGCAAACATTTAGCATCTGGCAACAACGCAAAATAGCGGGTTTGGCACTCAGCTGGCTGAACTGCTCGACCTCACACAGGTTTGACTGATAAAAGTCTCCTCACTCCACTCACTTGACATTTTTCATCCAGGTTCAAAAACAATTATAAAATAAGATAAAAGTCCAAGATTCTCAACTCTCCCAAATTCTATTTCTCAAACACCCTCTCTATTGGAGTCTAGGTTCTCGTCGGCCTGTCCAAAATGGGGCGTCGGAAACAGAGCCTGACTCGGTGACAAGAGGAGGAAGAAGAGTGATGGATGCCAGGAAACGAGCACAGCGGTAAACGGAGGCTTGAAGGGCAAGAATTTTTGCTTTGTTTTGTTTTGTTATTATATTCGCTTGGGTTTGACAGGTTGAAGTCTCCTTGGGGCGGCCCCTCTCCCAGCTGGGAGCAACATTTGTGGGATGAGACAGGGCTCTCATATCCCAAGATGGCTGCTTCCTTGGAGAATATCTATCCAGACATCCTTCCAATAGCACTGGAATAGTGAGGCCAGTTGCTTTATTTTTGTGGTGGAGACTGAAAACATTTGGCATCACAGGATCAATATGCAAAAAGAAAAATAAACTGCTTTTATATCGCTGAATTTATATCTGGATCACATAAACAACTTATATAATAGCATTATTGGCATAAAAATACAAATTTTGTTGATCACACAAAGGTATTGGACCACATGACTGTCAGGTGTGTGTTATACAAACAATAAATATCGCAAAATGTCGACGTTCAGACTTGGCCTGTGAAGAGCCAATAACCAATATGACAACCAGAAAGAAACCCTTCTATGAATGTAAAACAAGTCATTGTGAAGCTGAGAGAAGACAAAAAATCAATTCGAGTCATTGCACAAACATTGGTTGTAGCCAACCATTTGGAATTCCCGAGAGATGAATTAAATCATTGGTGTAATAAGTGACGTCAAATTGGTAGATTAAGGAAAACAATAGCAGAAAAGCAGACCCTGAAATAACTGTGAGTGACATCGGCAACAACCTCCAGAGGGCAAGAATGAACACAATCTGCAAAATTACAGAGGCAACGGCAGAACATGTGAACCATTAGCAAGAAGAATAGGAAGGATGCACTACAAATTTTCACAAAGTACAGAGATGAGCCTTTATGGACTGATCAGACAAATTACCTTTACCAAAGTGATGGAAAGGCTAAAAAAAAAGGAACTACTAAGATTCCAAAACACAGGCTTGTCTGTAAAACTCAGTCATTATTCTTCTTTGATCATCTTTTTTTGATGGGGTCTCACTTTAGTCTCCTCTTCAGCAAGTGAAATGCAGGCTCAAAAGAGTTAAAGTCAGCAGATGCCCTTGACCAGGCTAGAACCTTCCATGCATTTCCTCTGACCTGTTCATAGTGTGTATTGGGTCCTTATCTTGTTGCATGATGAATAATGACAATTATCCTTCTGCTGTTGAGATCAGCACAGTTTTTTAGTGGAAGATGAAGATTAGGGGTGAAATTTGGCTTACTGTATCCTTTCAATTATAAGTGAGAGAAATGAGAGACATGTTTAGACACCTGACGCTTGAACGGAATAATTATATGTATTGTAAAAACCGAGTATGTTTAAAGATCAAGTCCATGGGAGTAAATGGCAAATGGCATATAAGAAAGCCACCGACGTTTAACTCCGGCCATACAGTGAGTCAGTGTTGCTCAAGGCACGTTTCATACCAAATTTGAACATATAATTCTCCCATCAAGAGCCCTTTCTCAGTCATGTTTATTTTATCTTAAGGTTAGAGGTGTCACAAAAGCAAAACAAAATAATGCATGCACTTACATTTTCAGGGAACACAATATTCTGTGGGTTTCGATAGATCAGGCAAAATAATCCAAAGCTGCTGGCATTACAAGCAACTCTGCTTTGAAAACGGCTGATAGTGAAATAATTAACAAATTAAAAAAGAAACATCGATGGCGGGTGGCAGGGTGTCCGACTGGTTAGCACATCCACCTCACAGTGCAGAGCTCTTGGGTTTGAATCCGGGCTCCAGGCTTTAACATGTGGAATTTGCCTGTTCTCCTCGAGCCTGCGTGGGTTTTCTTCAGGTACTCCAATTGACAAAAAACATGCATGGTAAGTTAATTGAACACTCTACATTGACCCAAGGTGTGATTGTGAGTATGGATGGTTGCCTTTGGTGCCCTGTGATTGGGTGGCAACCAGTTTAGCACAGCTGGGCATCGCCTAACCGCTACCGCGTTCCGTCTTGCATATTTAATCGAGCCACGTGGTACCAGTCCATACCTCGTCGGCGACGGCTAATCGGTGTTGAGAACGTAATCCTCACGTCACACGCAGGCGCCGCAAAAGCGGACGCGCTGCCAAACAAAGAAAAAAGCATCAAACAAAAACAACACACACACACACGTACAGCACGGTGATCGGTGAAATAAAACTAATATGCGGCACGTGTCATGCGTCTGTGGGACTGCACGGGACACAACATTGTTTGATTTTTTTTTTTTTTCCTTCAGGAGTGTGGCACCTGCGTGTGACGTGGTTCAGGTTAAATCCCTTCTCGACGCCGTTTGGCTGACTGGGACCGACTGGGACCACGTGGGTCGATTAAATATGCAGACGGGAACTCTGTGGGGGTTAGGCGATGCCCACCTCTGCAGTTTAGGGTGTACCTCTCTTACTTCTCGAAAACAGCTGGCATAGTCTCCAGCACACCCTCGTCAGGATTAGCGGCTCGGATAATGGAGGGAGTCCATTAGAGACAAAAAGTGGAAAGCATGGTCAGATTGTCTTTCTTTTAAACTGGCCAAGTCAATCTCCAGACTTAAACCCCAGACATCATTCATTTTACAGGCTAAATAGGAGACGGAATTGAGTAAACCTTTAAATAATAATAAAATATAAAAAGGTTTGTCTAAAGGTAATCTCATTGTTCTTTCTGTTGTTACTGATGTTATTTGTGTCATTTTATTGTTATGCATCATCAAATATAGCGAAAGACGGCAGATTCATGAAATGTCTTCACATTCCACACTTGAATCTGCCTAAGGTACAAATGTTCTTGGGGCGTAACTTGAAGAGGAATAAAAGTCACCCCTGAAAAATCCCACAATAGGCCCGAATATATCTATGAGGGCTTTTGGTCATATGTCACCGTTTGAGTGTGGTGGCAAAACGTTAATGGCCTATTCATTGGTTGACTTCTAGCAGACTTGAGCTGTGGTTTGTAAATATCATAAAGAAATACGTGGCATGCAGGCAAATACCAAAAGGGAGCTTGACTAAACGCTGGCGTCTTATCTTGGAAGCACAGAGTCTCTATGCGAATATTCCCGTTATTTGACACACTTTGATGCAGACAACAACAACATGGAGCCGTTTATGGCGCGCAAACACACACACACACACACACACACATATGCAGGGTTCTGAACACGTGACAGAAACATTCTTCTTCAAACATAATTATGGAGGCGCTCTGAACACATCAGGCATAGCGTATATAAGTGCTGCTGCAGACCGAATTAGCAACATTGCTTTGTCTCATCTCCATAACGTTTGAGTTCTCAAGTTGGTTGGCAAAAAGAAAAGAAAAAAAAAAGGAAAATGACACTTAATTGTGTTGTGCAAGTGATCTGTCAGAGGGTGCATTAGAGTCACACAATGGGTGAGAAGAAGGAGAGAGCATGTGTGGGCCAGGCTTATCTGTCAGCTGTGTGACAGGGCCACTTATAGGCCTACCTGCAGCTCGAAACCGTGAAAACAGAATAAAACAAATGTGTGCTATATCCGTACAAGTGCATCCCTAAGCTCATTAGACTAGTGCTTCTTTGTAATCGCTCACCTGGCTGGGTGTAAGAAGTGGCAATGCCCCGACCCCGCGAATGCATCATGTAATCGGCACTGAATCACCTGGCAAGTCAAGAAAACGTCGAGGAAGTTCTTTATAGTTACAAAGCAGGTTCCTTGTAAGGAACTAGGTCGGCCTCCTTTGGCGTGTTTACGCTCAGCCAAGTACAAATTAACCTCACAAGATCAACAATGTGCCTAATTAGGGAGGTGTAGCGCGCCTCACTCCGTAGGTTTGATGAATGCACGGATCAGTAGAAGTAGAAAAGCAGAATGAAAAATTGTGTCTTTAGAAAAAAAAATAAATAAAATGATACATTTAAACTGTGGATTGACGGGAAGGGCTTACTAAGGTTCTGCTGCGGCCAAAACAACAACAACACCTGGAGGCAAACACCCTCAAGACTGCAGAGATGATCATGGACTTCAGGAAACATCCGTCGTCACGACTGTCCGGTGTCCACCGTCGAGGCCTTCAAGTTCCTGGGATTAACTGTCTCCCGGGACCTCAAGTGGGAGGCCGACATCAACTCAATCCTGAAAAGGGCCCAGAAGAGGATGTACTTCCTGCAGCTGCTCAGGAAGCATGGCCTGGATGGCCATGGCCCACGGTTTGGGTCATGTCTCCAATTTAGGGCTTAAATAGTTGGTTTTCCACACCAATTTAGGATGGTGCAGCCCTAACCAAGACTTGTTCTATGAACTGACGAAGCCTTCTCAAACGAGAGGCAACACCTGTACCTATACGGACTTAACCTGTCACACACAGGTGCCACACTCCTGACACACGGCCGAGTAAGGAAAAATAAAAAATTAAACAATATTGTGTACCTTGCGGTCCCACAGAAGTAAATAAAACTGAGTACATTTTTTTAGTGCGTTATAAAATGTAAATTAATCCCCACAGTTAATGCTTTAACTTTGACAGCCCTAATATATATATATATATATATATATATATATATATATATATCGTCACAGTGACTTGTTTACTATAGTACTAAGGTGGCTGAAAGTACTGAAGACAAATTCTCTGTGTGTTCTTAATCAAACCTTAATTAAACATACTTGGCCAATAAAGATAATTCTTGATTTGTGTGTGGAGTATGATTGTTTGCCCCCGTGCTAGACCAATCCGATGTCTGTCAACTGTGACCGATGCTTACCCACTATGACATCGGATATATGTAATTAAGGTTTTATAGGAAAAAAGCATTCAAATTCTCTCGGCTTTCCATCACTTACTGTTTAACCGCATTCGTGGCTTCCTGTTCTTGCCGCATGCGATGATTTGCTAGCTAACAGCCAATCAGAGTGACCAAATATCACGACTCACGACACCGATTCAACATGCTGGAACGCCCCGCAGTCGCTTCCCAACGGGACCCGATGTTACCACGGTGTTTGTTACATCAATCAGACGGCGCAATCCGACGCCGCGACACTTATCAATGTCCGACGTCAGATTGGTCTATCTAGGGCTAAAGCCTTTAGGGTTTAATCGAAGACTCTAAATTGCGAATGTGAGTGCGAATGGTTGTTTTAGTGCCTTGTGATTGCTGGTAACCGGTCCACGGTGCGCCCCAAAGTCAGCTCCGAGGATGAGGACAAACTCTGGACAGTAGAAAATGGATGGGTGGTGTTCCTGATGAACTGTGCTGACAGTGTATGTAGACTGCATGGAACACAACAACACAGAGACCAAGCTTGACTTCAGAAATCAGTTTATAAAACAAAAGTGGTTATTATTTAGTATCATATTCCAATACATAGTCAGTGGAAGGAGAGGGGCGCGTCATCCTTCTATTTTTCCTCTACTTTGTCCCGTCCACATTGTCGAGGATACAAACGGAGCAGGACGCAAACAGAAAGGCTTGTAAAGACAATCAAATTAACAAAGTCACGATAACGAGGAAGGTAGGCAGAGGGACGTGCAGCAGATTTACAACAAAGTCGCCACCAAATCGGCACCAAAAATATGTCGTGTTTGGTATCCGGGCGACAAACCAAATGAAGCGAGGCAGCTGGGGACTATTTGCCAAAATGAAACATTTCAGCAAATACGTTAGTCGTGGCAATTGGAACTCAGACAGAGCAAATATTTTCCTTTGTGAGGTAAAGTGACTGCAAACCACACCGTAAGCATTTTATTTATTATTAAAGTGCTAGCCATCCGTCGTTTACGAAAAAAAAAATGGCACCTTTTTTTTCCACATTTTGAATGCGATGCTTCATACCCCTGCTTGCTTCTCCTTAACACTGACCACCAGCACGTGTTTATGTAGCTAAAAAGACGTGGGGCCTTGAACACTACACACATAAATAATGAGACAGTTTGGATTTTGCTGTTTTCAACACAATTAGGGAGGGAACGCAAACACTTACAGGGACAATGAGTATATCGTCATGGTAGGAGGAGGAAAATGTTCCAATGCGTCTAGTCTAATTGTTTGTCGAAAGGAATATTTTACATGAAGCCCTCGAAAGCAGCCGTAGCAGCATTTGCAACCTCCACAAAGATCCAACATCACTTTTTTTTTTTAACACAATACCTTTGAGCTTCATACACAAAAAATACCACAGATAAGCCCCCCTTTGTCATCACATGAATATCCCAACCGCTACAATCAATGAATATATGTCCGTCGCACAATGGAGAAAATAGAAAACAGGCTTTCATGTCTGTACATTTTTACCAAACTGGATCCAAAAGAAAGCCATGATGCACATTTAAAATAGGAACAGTTTAAAAAAGATCAAATCAATGTTGTTGTTTTTTTTCAAATTAGAATTGGCCCAATCAAAAAGACAACATTGAAACAATGACATGAATTTAAAATAGAAAAAAAACTTCTTACACTACGTATATGTCTGATTCTTATGGAGAAGTATTAGAGACACATTGAGAAGAAAACAAATAGTACAATGAGAATTAAATAAAAGAAACAAATCATAATTAACAAGACAAAACCGTAGAGGAAAAAAAAGTACTTGGAGATTGACCAAAATCAAATTTAAAACAATTTTGGCAGTTTGAACTTTCATCATCTAGTAGGTTTCATTTTGTTTTTTGTTCCACTGCTGTCAAAAGTTTCAAAACTTTGCAATTCAATAAGAAAACATTTCCAAACTTTTGACTGCTAGTGTAATTCATCTCAAAGGGAAAATTCTATTTTTTGGGTTGTATTTAAATGTATTTAAATGCACAATCGTATTTCAAAAATGATTCTAAATATGGTTGGAATTGTACGTCACTTATGTTTTCTACTTCATACTGTATGTCAAATACATTTTAAACTGTTACTCAAAACATTGCCTGGACAGTTAAAAAATGTTCTATTACGGCGACAGGATTCAATTGGAAGATGTTTTTTTTTGTGGTCATACTTCGAGGTACCACTGGATTTCAATTTCAATCTCCATACATTTAAATGCACAAATTCCCATTTTTGCCCATTTTTTTTTTTTCAATGGCGGCACAGGCCATGCCGCAAGCGCGATGGTGGTTGGAGGCTCACCGGCTGAGACAAGCAGCATCTTGACTCTGGCCGTGGACTCATTGCTTGTTTTTGGCTGCATCTGCTTACAGTTGAGGGCAGCGAGCGGGTGGACCGCGCCACCGCAGGCATGAATACATGAATACGAGGCGGAGGCTCCGTTCCTAAACTGTGGCCGCAAAGCTCCAGGCGACTTCTCCACTATTTTGAACACGAAACAAGAATCAGGCGCGTGTTTGTTTGAATGTTTAAAACTTCATTAGCTGGGAGATGCTACTGAGAAGCAGCTGCGACGGAGAGCCCACCAGGGAAAGCTAGCTCTAATTTGCTGTCACCGACGCAGATTTCCTCAGTAGATTTTGCATACTTTATATGTTTTCTTTCCCCTCGCCTTGTTTTTTATATTGTTAATTTATGCATAAAATATGCCCGGTGGCTCACAATCGCCTAAAAACATGATGCATTTTGTTCAGTGGTATAAGATGCAAGCTGTTTGGAAGCTTAATTAACCAGGCATTGTTTTCTGTCCTGTTTCAAGGGGGAAATGAATGGGTGTTTATTTCAAATGAAAATATGACATTAAGATACAACGTAGGACCGCCACTGCTAAAAAGCATCTCTGAAAGGTGTCCATCAAAAGTCAATAAGGTCCTTCTTCTTTTGCAGAAGAATAAAAGGATTTTAAAAAATCTGATGGCAGAGCACTTAGGAGTCGCAAAACACTGATTTCAGATTGGGGGAGAGGGAGGGGGGAACTTTAAAAAAACACAAAATGATTCTGAGTAGAGTCTGCCAAGTAGTGGTCAAGTCTGCTTGTTTGGTGCACACCAAAGTTTAAGTGAATGTCCACACATGAGCAAACGAACCAGCCCCTTTTCCACAACGCGGTAGCAAGACTGGTTGTCAGGGCACTCTCACTATTGATGCCGCTCCTCTTTTAAAACCAGGCATGATTCTTTTTCATTTATTTTTATAGCTATACAGATCGGAGACATTCCATTCATTTCAGCAGTTCATTTTGATTATTCGTTAAGTAATATTCTAATTTCTTCAGATGGTGAATTTGGGGTTTTCATTAACTGTATGTTACAATCATGAAAAAATATTCCAATTTATAAAGGGGAACCTTGGACATACTGATATGAAGACGAGATACGCCAGCGTGATGTAGCAGCCAGGTTAACTACCGTGGCAGCTGTTGGCAGGCGCAACGTTCCCACCAAGGGCAACGCATGGTCATTGAAATTAAGTTGTAAATTGCTAATTTCTCAGATTTTTATGAGGTTTACATTTTTGTCAATGCCAACATGTGTGCCGTCAATACAGAATAATTATAGAAAAAGGCCCCAAATATTTGGACTTGTGAAAGGTTATTCTCAGTTTCTTTGTCATAACATAAGCTAGGGTTTGGCTGCGCGCTTTGTCTTTTCACACTTGATTCTCTTTTTTTTTCTATGTGTTAGTTTTTCCGGTAAATTTCAACTGGGAGTGACGGACAGCTTGAACCAAGCATGTCTCATTTCGAGAACTGTGCGAGCAAGAGTGTGAGGATGGGTGCTGAGAATACGTCAAAAACAAAACGATGTTTAAATGTGTGTTTAAAGCATGCGGAAGGGGTAAAACTACTTGATTATGAATGTACTTTTCAAATGTAGACTGCAGATTTTCATCAACTGCGAGTAGGTTTTGAATGCATTCCCGTGATAAATGGGGGTTCACTGTATTCACGCAAATGGCGGAAGAGTAGGTTCCCAGGACCCGGAGGAACAAGCAGGTACGGTGTTCTGGGAAAGGGGGCGTTTCAAAGCAATAACACTCACTTGGCGGGCTGCGGCAATTACCGTAGAGCCTCACATAAATACTCCGCCATAAAAACTGACCTGAAAAAATGGGGTTGAGAGGAATGTGTCAAGCCAAAGTAAACCCAGCACAATAAAAAAAACAAAAAAAACAAAAAACAAAGAAAAATGCCGTCAAGATGAAAGTGTGGAGTCGCATGCTATGAATTATCGGCACGGGCAGCGGCCGGCTCTGGTAGCTTTGCGGGATAACTCACGTCGACTCTCACGGTCAGTATCTTGTGTTTGTCTGCCTACAGCTTCTTCCAACTTGGGCGCTGAATTTCCTTGTAAAAAGCCAATGGGCGTTTTGTTAAAAGCACTCAAAGACTTCTTTGAGATGATGATGCTGTTGTCCTTGTGTTTTCATAAGCAGCGTAGCACCATCAGCCTTAAAATATTTTCCTCTATGATTTAAGAGAGGACAATATTTAAGAGTAACTGATAATGGATGATAACGCCTAAGGCATGAATGACTTGATGTTGTTGTTTTATTTTTTTGCATGAGTGTGAGAGGGTGGTTGGGAAGTCATCCAGGTGGTCTTTGGCGCTCATCCGGCGAGTCTGCGGGAGGGACTCATCGGGCTTGGTGGTTGGCGTTGTGACGTGAGCGGGACCTTTCGAGGACTGCACGCCGGTTGTCTGATCAGAAGAGGAAGAAAGAAAACAAATCAGAACCACGGAGAAAGAGGAGCCTTAGCTTCGTCATCAAACAAAGGGAACACAAGTGCTCACATGCAGATGCAAAGTGATGGCAGAGAAGCAAATGAAAGCCATTCCCAGCAAAGTTGCTCACATAAATAAACTTTGAAGATTGAATGTGTATTTGATTATGACAAAAGGCTGTGAATCATCGTTGTTAGTCGGCCTTACAGCCGCATCTCTTGTGCACGGCACAACAAAACGGCACTTATGTTGTCAGGGAGACTTGAGGATGCGCTGCTAATGAAATTAGAACTGGAGATGGATATTTAATTTCTGTTTATAGCCATGAGTCTACAACATTATGACTCTGACCAAACTATTTTCAAAATGACAATGTATGAATTCTGAGCATTTTTTTCATTTCTTGATGTTTCACAAAAAGTAATAGAAATTAGAGGGTGCAATTTGGGGGTGCACTAAAACTGCGAGCAATTAACAGCTTCCCAAAATGTTATGTTGTATCTGCCCATTATTAAAAGATTAAAACGTACCACATAAAATGATCCCATCATTTCCACCTCAGTTCACAACATTATGCTTTGACAACAAATGGCTTTTGCATTCTACCATTCAGCAGAGTGAAAAATATACACATGCGGCAAAGACTTCATAACTTCAGCTAATAACTCAAGACATACAAAGAACTTTTCTCAGTTGTGATGTTCCACTTCAGCATAGTACTTTCTTGAAACCAAATACTACTTTCCTATTGGCCAGAGCTTTGGAGCCATCTTGTGGCATATAAGGGAATTAAAGTGGAAGTCAACGGAAACATTATCTTGAGAGTATTATGTTCTATGCAGCCCCATTAGTCCAAGCACGACATTCTGGTTAACATCGCGTTTGTGGAATATGAGTTAAGCAGTAAAATCCACACATTTTGGTCCATCTCAGGCCGCAATGGAATTGACATCACAATTGCTCAGGGCTCGGGTAACGATCAATCATGACTCAGCTTCAGAAAGCAGGCGAGCCGTGATTGGTCATGACCTGAACCCTGAGCAACTGTGATGTCATTTTCAGTAGGCAGAAAGTGGCAAAAATGGCCGCCCCCTGAGATGACTAAAACCGGGTGGATTTTGCTGCTTAACTCATATTCCCCAAATGCAATATTAATCAGAATGCCGTGTTTTGACTAGTGGAGGTGCATAGAACACACTATTGCAAAGAAACGTTTGGGGTTGGCTTCCGCTTTAAAGTAAGGGCACTAAAAAACAAGTATTGCTGAGTTTTTCAGCAGATAGCTAAACTCGGTTCCGCAGAATAAAACAGCACGTGAACTTGTGAGTAGAGACAACAGCTCATTGCACAAAGTAGCACGATAAGATTATGCCTAGAAGCTTTTAAATTTTGGTGAAATGAGTGTTCATTTTGTATGTCGGCCATGATTGTGGAGTGTGTTGGAGAGGAACAAAAATGGAAAAAAACTGTTCTTTGCCTGAATTGAAAGATTATTATTATTATTATTATTATTGCCCGAAGACTGCTGGGATAGGCTCCAGCACTCCCCGCGACCCTTGCGAGGATAAGCGGTATAGATAATGGATGGATGGATTTACAAAAAGTAATAGAAAGGGAGAGATTAAATCTACTTCTATTATTTCTTGTAGGGGATATTAATTTGAAGTTTGTATTCGTGCTGGAGTTCAGAGGTTCCACTGCATCCCCAATACACCCCAGTAATTATAATTCAGACTCAGATTGTGCCAAGTCACACATAGGTGTTTTTTTTTTGTTTTTTTTTATGGCTAGCATACTGACAGAATCATCAAGCACTGTGTTCTCCAAGCATGTCACCCATGGACAATGCCAGCCGCTCGCCATCCTTTCCGCAGACGCACGTGGCTCCACACAAGCAGGAAGTTCCTGGAGATGATTTCCTGTGATTACCAAACGAGCCACCGCGTTGACAGTGCCAGCAGAGGGGTGCCAGCCACCCCAGACTGAGCGCTGTTTAATGGCACACGCTCCTTCGATCATGTCAGGTAATGAGCAGAGAGTGATGGCGCCACACACACACTAATAAACACAGCAGAAGCGCTTCCTGTTTGTGCTCTGTCTCCCAACATGCAGATGGCGCACAGGAGGAGACAAGGAAGACAGATCAGTGATTTAGGCGTGCATGGACAAACAACATCGCTGCTCATCAACATGACATCAGTCACCATGATGTCTACAGGTGGAGACTGACTCGCTTTCCGAGCGACATGCACAAAAAGGAGGCGCAAAGAAACAAAGTTACAATTGAATTAATAATAGAATTGTGACTGGGTCAGTGTTGATGTAAAGCAGGACTTTCCCTTTAAACTGCACCATAACTTCTGTAAACTGAGTATTGAGCATCTATGGAAGGGGGCGGGGGGCTCAGTTTTGTACACATCAATGAATAACACGCCTCAATGCTGAAATAAAAGTAGTGCTTTCTCTTTAAACGACATCTTAAACTTCAGATACTACTGACCATCAGTTGGGGCTAAGTTGTTAACTTAAGAGAGATCTCTATTTTGTACGATTAACACAGTGAATAATAGAATTCTAATCGAGTCAGTGGTGAAATAAAGTTGCACTTTTTCTTTAGACTGTAGCGTAACAGGCGTCGTTTAAGGCCTAGGTAGGCCAAAATGACGTTGGCCAACAGTGACAGACGCTTACGCCCTGTGGCGTCCGGCCGGCTGTCGGCACGTCACACTGGCAAAACACACCGCGACGACAGACAGCGACGCTGACCATTAAAGTATCTTCTGCGCATGCGTGAGATGTAATACCCTTCCATACCATCGCCGCCGGTAGTCACTATTTCTCATTGTTAGAAAAATCCAACCGGAAAGCTGTTGGCCGGGGGTGGAAACGTAAACAATGTATTCGGCTCTATTCTTCGCTCACGATGAACTCCCACGCGAAGTAAACCATCACGTTCTTTGACCCGATATTGTGAAATACTTAAATTGTCAACCCTCGCTCTTGTACTTGTAAGAAGATTAAGGCAGCGAAGGCGTGCTCACTGCTTATCCGCATTTGTCACATCCCGTTGGTGCTCCGCACGCTGATTTGCTAGCTAACAGCCAATAGGAGTGACCAAATGTCACGACTGGCGACGCCGATTCAACAAACGCCTCCAAGATGCTTACGACACTACGACGGTGGCCACTACACTAATCAGACGGCGCTTAAAGACGCCACGGCGCTTAACGACCTGTGTCGTCGGTTTGGTGTATCAGGGCCTTTAGAGGTAAGGCTTTTACTCGGGAAGTGGGAGTGATGGGAGAGACCACTATTTTATACAATGGAATAATACGCATAAATAAAATAAATCCTACAGGGTCATTATGAAATTAATTCTTCACTTTCTCTTTGAACTTCAGATTTACAGCTGCCACTGGCTGTAGCCTACACGGTGGTATCAGTCAGAGTAGTAGGATTTCATGTTTTGTAATTTTACACAAGGGAGAAGAAAAATTGTTGACTTGAGGTGTGGCACTATTCAAGTGCAGTACTTGATAAGCTCATCTAATTGAGTTTAATTCAAAATTGCCTGTGAATATTGACAGTTAAATATGCAGCTTTAATTGTCAACACTACAGTAAGCGTGCACATTTTATTCAATCTGGTGGTAAATATTCAAAAAGCAGCTTACAGGCATGCACGGAAGCCTACTAGCCGTGCATTCAGAGGCGCAGTGCTGAAGTACACGATAAGGCTTTTGTCAGACGGCATTTACAAAAAAAGGACACAAACTTCCGTGAGAGCCTCTCGAATGACTTTTTTTCTTTTGAAATCCTCAGCTTGTATTGCAGCCACTAGCTTGAACTCAATTGGACACGTCGAGCAGAGACACACTGTTCACGTTCATACAAAGGAGGCGAGTTCTATTTAAAAGCCAACATAGTACCACAAGATCTCAGAGACACACTTGTTGAATTTTTCCTGATGCCTTTTGATGCCTCCTTTACCTTCTTTCTTCCAGAGATTACTAAAGAAGTATTTTTCACTTATTGTACTCAGCTTGCTATCTTGCAATATGTTAGCGTAGCAACTGCTACTCGATCTGCATGATGTAAAATGCTTGTGAAACTGACTTTGCATTTTCTCTGCTCATTTTGTTTCATGTTAGCATTCTACCGATCTCTGTAGGATACAGCGCAAGAGTAGCTAGCTGTTCATTGAGGACTTCTGGTGTTAACATTATGGATCCACTCAGGCTGTGAGCAAGAGATGTGTTAGCATCCTAGCTGTTAGCGCTGTAGCACTGGGCAAGGTCAACTCCCAACATACTGTTGGCTATGTGTCACAAATGTCATATTATAGGTAAGCAACTGGCCCATTTAAACACTTTCACTCTAATAGGTTCGTTTTTGTTTATTTATCATCATTCATGTATCACACTAAAGCTGTTCTTGTGCATTTTGGAGCTCAAGTTATTCAACAAATGTGAACAAAGATGTACTCTATATAGGATATCTTTCCCTTAAAATGTACACGTAAATACATTCAAAACCTGAATTGGGTACTTAGACGTGCAGTGTAAATCCAGCCACAGTGCCTCTCCCAACACACTGCTGACGCACGCACACTCTCCCCGCATTGCTATGTGGAAAAGGCAAGCATTGTGTTGCGAGCACACAAGCGTATCCTTGCGTTTATATCATGATGATCCCTGCCACGAGGGAGAGGCTCTGAATAAGACAAGGGTAATAGAAGGAGGAGAGGATGCCAAGATTACTAAACAGGCAAGGCAAAGGCCTTAAGCCGGCACAGTCAACCCACAACCCTCTCAGGCCCCCTTTTGGAGGGCCTCCAGTGAGACGTCATTTCATGTTACGGTGGACGATAGAGAAACCCCGCCGGATTCCCCCCTTCCATCACGCTGACTTTTTTGCTCCTGTCATCTGCGGCTAATTGCGCAGACTTACATCATGATAAAACACTTTCATCTGCATGAGAAGAGCTGGCACTCGTCCCTTAAACGCTTTGAGAAAGGAATGCCTAGTGGGATTACCCCCTGAGTGGTCAGCATAAAGAGGAAGAATTTGGGGAAAGCATTATGATGCGTTGGGTTAAACATCTGGATAGCGACTGTCTCTGGGCTTCGAACATCACACTAAAACTTAGGGATGGCACCTGGAAACTGCTGCCGACGGTAGAACTGGAAGTGGGCTAAATCCATTTAACTCATTAACTGCCAGACATTTTCAGACCCAATTCCTGGGATTGAATGGCTGGACTGTGAAAAGACATATAAAACCCTTTTTGGCAGGGAATGAGTTAATATAGTAGTGACTTGACTTACATATTTTTCAAATTATGAGCAGTCGCTTGATCATTCCTTTCTTCCTTTGAATTGGAAGCAAACTTCACTTGCGCTTTCTGACGTTTATGAATGGGACAAAATGAAAACACTCTTATGCAGCATGGAGAAAATGCTAACAGTGAAATAACCATGTGGTGAATGGCTAACTGAATCTGGAGTCAGAGCTCCTGATGTCACTGACACTCACTAGGCCACTATATGTAGAAAAAAAAAAAAAAAAAAAAAAAAAATATATATATATATATATATATATATATATATATATATATATATATATATATATAAAACACATGTATATATATATATATATATATATATATATATATATATATATATATATATATATATATATATATATATATAACACATGTATATAATTGTTTAATGTGTTGGGGGGGCATGATAGGACATAAAAGCCATTTTCTCTGAAAAGTACATCTGGTTACATATTGTAGTCAAAGCCAAATGTTTTCTTGTACATTTCCTTTCTAAATGTTGATGAGAAGACATTGAAAGCAGACCTTGAGACGGGGATGTAAATGTCGCTGAAAGAATGTGCCACTTTCTCACAAACAAATTAAGGACATGATTTCCCTGTTACTTCCTTCCCATTTCTGACTCGCTCTCCTCGTCACTCTGCACTTCGTTCTTTGATGAGGTGAAACATCATAAATTCGATTATATCTCAGGCCCGACACATTGTGTTTTGGCTTGCTGTCAAAAGGGAGAGCATCTCTAGCAAGAGCCGTAACCTCCTATCACCTCTTTTCATCTCCCTCGCACCACTTCCTCACCCACTCCCCACCTCCCCAAGCTCCAGAGTAATGGAACTCCCTACACGGAGACAAGATATGGCGTATAAATGGAATGCAGGGGGAGAGGAGCTATTTCTTCCAGGCGAAAGTTATGGCCCGGGTATCGCAAAACTACAGTTGCGGCAAAAACAGCTGCGGATTCGGCGGAAAGAGTAATCACTCCCAACAAGTATCGCGGGATAGAAAATAGCTCAACTGGAGAATAAAAGGCAGTGGCCGGTGGAGGAAAAAGGGCAACATTGGTCCTTTTCTCTTCCGTATTGTTTGTCGCCCCGTGATTTAAGAAGCAGATGAAATCAAGATGAAAGATAAGACTTGAAAGAAATTAATTGCTATAGATGACCAGAGTGTATCCCGCCAGACATCTTTTTCATTTTTTGTATGTTGGTAAATTCTCTTAAAAAAACCCTCACGCTATCACGGGCAAGTGCTTTCTCATTATATGTAGCCTGGTTACAAAACGTGAGAGGAAGAGCGCCGATTTTTCTGCTCCTGTATGACAAGAGCTTCCAATAACACTCCCTTTAGCAGTTTCTCTTTTCTTAAGGACCATTCTGATTGGTTAGCGCTTTATTTACATCTCTGGGGTAAGTTCAACATGCTTCCACCTACATATGCAACAGCTTCCTCCTTCAGCCACGGAAGGATATCGCTAGTTTTCAGATCACAGCAATGTGTTATGCACGTTGCCAATGATACGTAGCAAGAAGAATTACAACATCCATTTTACAATAATATCAATATCCGTTTGCTCGTCAATGCCAAGATCGCTCGTATATCGAAAATAGTACATAAACAGAGGTCATTTTTCTATGAAAATTTTGTGTGAAACCCAAATTGTATGCAAAAAGGAGCATTCGTAACTCAAGGTTGAACTGAACAAGAATGTGCACTTTAGTTATTAAAAATAGTTTATCTTAGGGGTGGGCGATATGACGATATTAGATCGTTAAGCGGTTTAACGTGTTCACATTCTCATAAAGCCGAAAGATCTTTTGATTGTCTACATGGCACATTCCAAACAGTTTAGCTCTATGGCGGCGCAAAGGCGCTGACGCGTATCCGCGACCAACCAATCACAGCACGCACAGTGCACCGTGCGTGACACTCCCCGTCTTCCCTGTTTGTTAGTATAGTGGGAAGCTATAGCGGAAAGTAAAAACAAAGCAGAGTTGGTCCCGAAAACAAACTCCACATCTACAGTGTCGATTTGGTTTGGCTTTTCCTTGGAGGATAAAGTGAAAACCAGTTATTTGCAAAGTTGGCAGAGACTCGGTTCGGACGTCAGCGCCGACAGCCAAAGCAAACGGAGATCAGACCATTGGTAGCCGGAGGCAGCCGCTAGCTCCAAGCTAACGCAACCCACGGTAACACAGTCAATTAACAAGAGCACTCCATATGAAAAAAACAAGCCGGATGGATGGATGGTACATTTAAATAAATTTAATTAAATTATGAAGTCCATTTGCATACAACAGTAATAATAACAATAACATCATCATACTATTTGATTTCCTTTTTATTAATATATTTCACCACATTATTGTTTTGTGTGAAATATTTTTGGAATCTTAATATTCTAATGTTTGTTGACTGGCCCGGATACCAATGAAAAATGGCTCTTTGCCCAAATTTGTTTTTCTTTTTCAACTTTGTTGTCGCTCCTAACCCATCAAATGTCCTCTATGGTTGAGATTTTATTTTCATACTCAACTCATAAAATAAACATTTGCATACGAGCAAGTGCTGCGATTCCATTCACGGCTCGAAAGTCGGGTGAAATTACCTTCAGAGCGTGCTCTCTCTTCAATAGCTCTGTTGAGCGAGAACATGTTGTACTGTGGGGGACCGATGGAGGAATAGGCTGCATTTATGCACATTACGTCTGGCCAATCGCAAAAAAGCAAAGGAAAATTTGCACTGATGTGACATTTTTTGCGTGGCAGTTCAGAGGCTACTTTTTCATAAAAGCAGCCTGGATCATAAAATGGAATCCAAGGGAGGGAAGTTGCGACATGCCGTTGTCGAGGAGGAGGTTGGGGTGGGGGGTTTGAATTGTAACGGAGGGTGGGGGTTATAATGGCTACATTCACTAACTGGGTCAGTCGGCAACTTCGCCAGGCAAGCACATCACGGTACCCAGTGAGATAGAGTGCTGATAGAGACATGAAGAGATTAACCACATCCCGCGCTGTCAAAAGTGATTGCATGTGTTATGGTCACCGTGCTCTCTGCTTATCACCGTTTATCTCAACACACTGTCAGCTAAACCCTGCTTGCCCCTCGCATTCGTGTACACATAGCGGGAACGTGCATGCCAAGCCTCAATACTGGGAGGTTTGTGTTGGTGTCCAAATTCCTGTTGTTAGAGTGTTTATTGCTTTCTGTGCCCACTGGGTGGGGTTTTCAAATCAGGGAAGGCCAGCTTTTCTGAGTAAACACTGGAGGTAATGTCAGTAACAAGGGGGGATTTAGCAGAGGAAAACTACACATTGGGAGAAAACAAGACAAAACACAGAGCACCGAGTGTCTACATATCGGAGGGAGAGTGGGTGCATTTCAGTATCTTGCCTCAGCATGTTTCTGTAGGCCTGTCTTACCTCTGCCATGCCACCAGAACACATCACGCACGAGGATTGCAGCCCCCACACTTGCACATCCTCTGGCATTTGTATACTCCCTTCTTATTCAAGCAACACAAACTGGCAGCAGCAACCACAATCCACAAGCACGTGTTGCAGTAAGCGTGGCGCTGGTAAACTTGAGCAGAACCACAAGAAGGGGGATATAAAGCAGGCATTAGGCCATCGTGTTCACAAATGTAAAACCCTGCCAAGTTATATGGATGATGGACACTTGCATAAACGTTGCTTTTCCAATTCAGATGAAGTCATTTTTGAAGGGGTTTGGATAACACTAAAAAGATTTGGAGATGCATGCTTTTCTTTTTATCGCATAAATTTCTCTGTTGTTAATGACAATTTTAAATCGATTTCAGAGCAAAGTAATAAGACACTTGATAAATCTTGAGAAATGAGATGTGTACAAATATAACTGAATGTAGAAATTTAAATCTGGAAGAAGCCATAAACAGACCCTCGCATGCCCATTTTCATGGCGAATTACCGTCAAACTTTGAGGCCATTTTCATGTTGATTGGTTGCCTTAAATCCACATTTTCTTAAAGATACTTGTGCTTGCAAAAAATTCTGAGCTTTCTCGCTTGCAAAGGCCCCCAAATTTGGATTCATTCCTCTATTCATGGGCCCTTTGTTTTAAGATTATTTTCTATTATAAAACCGGAAGGAATTACGTTATTGTAGCGGAAGCATTAATTGGATTACATTAGACTAAAACATAGAGCAGTGGCATACACATGAATCTAAACTACCGTAAAAGCACAGACAATGAAATGTGGTCCCAATATGTTGCATTAAAGGGGTGTCAATTATTAAGCAACCACTGGAGGTTACCTCATTAAAATCACCGGGCGGGACAGTCAGACTAGCCCACCTAATAGTACGTACTACAGTTGAATATTCGGAATATTGATGTATTATTGTTTTTGTCTGCAGCTTAAATGTTGATGGTTGCAGAGTTATTTTTATGCAGTTATTTATTTGGGCATCTTAATTGGAAATAGACATTAAATTAGAATAGGGAGCTTTACACCTGCAGTGTAAATCCAGCCTGAGAGAATACACTGGTGGAGGTATTGTGGAATACCACCACAAGCCACAAAATGCTGTCTCTTTATGGCTGTTACCTCCAATGGCCGATAATTCTAAATTTTGGTTTACCAAAAAAGGTAGAAACGAGTTTTAAGGGTGGTGTGAGTGGGGCTAATCATTCTCTTTGAAACTTTAACACTTCTCATGTTGCTGTTTGTGTTCGTGAAAAAAAAATAACCCTGACTTCGCTCCACTTAACTGGGTAAAATAAACTGAACAATTTCTCTTGGCATTTTGGGAGGGAAGCTAGGCACACGTGGCCCAAACGAAGCGTTATACAAAAACACTTTGGCAACCCATCAGCGCCCGAGGCAAAACTCCCAGCCCTGACTACCCTGCTCAGCGGTGCTGTTTCAGGAGGCCGGCTTCAAACTAAGCAGAAACATGAAAGAAACAAATATCCTCAAGAGGAAAATCCCTGCTCACCTGCCGTTTGACTTTTCTGTTTTTTTTTCATACTTTGAAGCAACTCTCAAGTATTGTTCGACTTACAGGTCCAACAGGATTCTAAAACATGAAGCCGTCTTTGTATAAGTTAGCCGTTCTCATGCATTCCACTTTGTTTGGAGGCCTCGGCGGCTTTGTGAACCGCCCAATGACCACGAGGCATGCATGGAGCACGGACAGAAGCACAGATGGAGCGAGGCGCCAAAGCCTGCTTTTCTCTGACCTGAGCCAGGAAGAGAGAGTCATCCATCAGGCCAAGGAACACTGGTGCCTAGGGGGGGCCCGTCACTGATCCTCTAAGACTGATTGGACCTATGCGGGAGGCCAGACCCCCTGACTACATTGACATCAGTGTCTGGCTTGCTCCACCGGGGCTTGAACCGCGCCGCACTGAGCCAAAGCAGTGACCTGCTTCCGTTTGGATGCTGTGAGGGAGCTATTTAGATCACAGATAAGATAGCACGCTGCATGGGAGAGGATCTTAGGGAAAACACACACAAAACTTCACGTGTAGATAGAAAATGCTCCTTGTTTATATTCCGATGCCTTATATGTTTAGTTTGACGCTCATACGAGAGCCGTGCAATCTGTTAGACGTAATAATGTTTTCACTTTGACTGACAGTGGTATGTTACTGATGCGGTCCAAAAATAATCTATCACCAAAATGTAGCTTTTAGCTGTCAAATAACACAAATATATATCATTGTTATTTGTATTTATCATTAAAAGAAACACAATATTTGGCCATATACGCATTACATCAGAATATGTTTATTACTGAAGTAGCTTTGAGTGAGCCATAAATTCAATTATCATGCCATACATTTTGAGCTTGAGCTAGTCAATAAGTACTTGCAATAAAATAAATATAGTCAGGCATATAGTCACTGTCCAAAAGTAAGTATAAGAAAGTGTGTTTAAAGACAAGAAAATGAAATCTCTGATGTTTACTGATTGGTCCTTCTTGTTGTGATTGTACAAGCCCAATTCCATTGAAGTTGGGAAGTTAAAGTAAAATGTCAATCAAAACAGAATACGTGCTCAACCTATATATAATTGAAGACATCACAAAGAGAACATATTTAATGTTCAAAGTGCTAAACTTTTTTTTTCTTCAAATAATCATGAACTTACAATTTTATGGCTGCAACACATTCCCAAAAAGCTGTGACAGGGTCATGTTTACCACTGTGTTACATCAACTTTTTTTTTTAACAACGTTAAATAAACGTTTGGCAACTGAGGACACTAATTGTTGAAGCTGTGTAGGTGGAATTCTTTCCCATTCTTGCTTAATGTACAGGTTCAGCTGTTCAACAGTCCGGGGTCTCGGTTGTCATGCTTTATAATGCCCCGAACATTTTCAACGGCACACAGGTCTGAAGTGCAGGCAGGCGTCCATGAAAAAGATGTTGCTTGGATGGCAGCAAATGTTTCTCCAAAACCTGCATGTATCTTTCAGCATTAATGGTGCCTTGACAGATGTGTAAGTTACCCATGCCATTGGCATTAACACGGCCTTATACATCACAGATGTTGGCTTTTGAATTTTGTGTTCATAACAGTCCTGATGGTTCTTTTTCCCTTTGGCCCGGAGGACATGGCATCCACAATTTCCCAAAACAATTTGAAGAGTGGACTCGTCAGACCGCAAAACCCTTTTACACTTTGCATCCGTCCATATTAGATGAGCTCGGGCCTAGAGAAGCCGGCGGTGAATCTGGGACTTGTTGATAAATGGCTTTTGCTTCGTGTAGTAGAGTTTTAAGTTGCACTTTGGGATGTAGCGCCAAATTGTATTTACTGCCATTGGTTTTCTGAAGTGCTCCTGAGCCCATCCATCTGGTGATATCCTTGACACATGTCAGTTTTTGATGCAGTGCCACCTGAGGAATCAAAGATCACGGGCATTCAATGTTGGTTTTCGGCCTTGCCACTTCCATTGCAGTGATTTCTTCAGATTCTCTGAACCTTTGGACCGTAGATGATGAAATCCCTAAATTCCCTGCAACCGTACATTGACGAACAATGTCCCGACTATTTTTTCACACAGTTGTTCACAAAGAGGTGAACCTCGCCCCACCTTTGCTTGTTAATGACTGAACAATTTAGGGAAGCTCCTTTTATTCCCAATCATGGCCCCAACAGCTTCCAGTTAGACTATTCACCTGTGGGAAGTTTCAAACAGGTGTTTTATGAGCATTCCTCAACTTTCTCAGTCTTTTTGCCACCTGTCCTAGCTTTTTTGGAACATGTTGCAGCCATAAAATTCCAAGTTAATGATTATTTGCTAAAAATAATAACGTTGACCAGTTTAAACATTAAATATCTTGTCTTTGTAGTGTATGCAATCAAATATAGGTTGAACGTGACTTGCAAATCATTGTAATCTGTTTTTGTTGACATTTTACACTATGTCCCAACTTCAATGGAATTGGGGTTGTACTTTTCAGAGCTTTGAAGCTGCACGGCACTGTTTTATAAATGGATATACATCAGTTGTACTATATATACTGTTCTGACACTTAGAGCTAAATAAGATGAAATCTCCCAGGTGCCTCTCATTATGATGCAGTGCAAAAACGACAACCGCCATGCACGATCTATGTAAAGGCACATCCTAGTACCTACTGTATTGAATCTGATTAAACTATTAGCTTGAGTGAGGGTACCAAATGAAGTGTAAATTACAGTCATTGAAACGGTGTAAAAGCGCTAATGAAGTGCAAAGTGAAGTTTGACTGGACGACTTCATCGCCGAGTGGGCCGATGGAGCCGAGGCAAGCCGCATGATTGACAGGCGAGGGCGTAGCCGGAGCGCTAGTTAGACGAATGAAAACCAAGATATAGTTTGACAGACAGATGGGTGCCTAAATGGCTGGTTGGGCACAGTGATAAGGTAAATCGGCTGATGGATCACCAAGCAAATGCGGGAGGAGGAAGAAAGAAAATATAAAAGAGAAGAAAGGCAAAAAGCCCGCAGACAACAAATGATGGGCTGATAAACACAGATGGATTGTGATGATACACGTAGAGGCGGGGTGAGATCCATCGATTGGCCCTTGTTTTTTTTTTTTTCTATTTGGGCTTAGCCGAGTGGAGCTCTGATGGCGCTGCTATCTATCTGTTTGTGATGCAGATGGCAAGATAGTGACACATCTCAGTCCCCGGAGAGCTCGGATGTCACCCTATCACCTTCACTGGTGACATAAACACTTTGCAAGAAATTACTGTTACATGGAATTAACTTGTGTAAAACATGTAATACGTTAGTAACCAAAGGAAACAAACACCATACTTTTTTTTCAAGATCCAACCTAATCATGTCAATTTACAACCAGTGCTGAAGAATTTGACAAAACGTGTAAGTGTCTTAACATTAAATGAAAAAAAAGCAAAACTGTTGTGCTAGAGAAGAAATGAGGGCAGTCAAATCAGGGGGCGGAAAAAGGAAACAAAACAAGAAAAATCATCGAGGAAAGTTTACTTACATCTCTGATTAAAAATTGTGTCGACCGGTGTCTGTCTGCTAGAAATTCTGCATGCCAACTAATTCACGAGTTAAATGAGTGATGCGGGCATGAGAGATTCACTTGATACATCACAATCACATCCGAGCTTCTAATTGGCCCAAATCTATGGGAGGGAGGTGTAATTGGTTTAGTATTTTGGTGTCATTTTTGTGCTGGTCCCCAGATTGTAAACTGCAAAATTTGAATTGCAAATTTCCCCATTGTGAGATTTATACTGGTTATCTAATGTCATGAAATATTTAGGTATTCACTTAAAAAAATATATATGACATGATAATTAATAGCAAATTAGTTCCTTGCTGCCAAGCTATGGTTCATGGACCTAATGGTCGCTGGAAGCCAGTTTGGAACCCCTGCTCCATGTAACATATTGGCATTGTATCTGCGGATTTGGACAATATACTGTGATTCCCAGAACAGCGGTAGTATTTACTGAAGAATGCATCAAAGTTTTTGAGAGTCTTTAAATGTAGAAATTTTACAATTCTTTGAGCACGACAAAATGGAAGCCCTGACAATCTGGTGCCTCATTACTGCTGCTTGTTGTTTATCACGCCAAAAAGGAAGACAAGTGTATTTGAAGATTACAGCCAAAAGGGTGATTGAGTGTGTCTTTTGTGTGTGTGTGTGTGTGTGTGTGGGGGGGGGGTGCTCTCCTGTAGTTGGAAAGGTGGCTGTTCTCTTGGCGGCTGCTTGAGGGACATGCGGGGGCGTCGGGCGCGTCGTTCGAGCCCCCCGATGAGTGTGGCGGCGCTTATAATAGACAGGGAAAGCTCCGAAAGCGCGCCCTTTTGGAAGAGAGGCATCTCTCAACATCTGACAGCAGACAAGGCTTCGGCTGCACAATGACACCTTCACCAGGATGACAAACAAACACACATCACCCGCTTGATCCTCTTGAACACATATAAGTTTGCCAGCACATGTTCTAAATGCCCCACCAACACACACACACACACACACAAACAAACATATATATCCACACACTAATCCGTTTGGGTGGGAAGACGATATCCGACAGGTGGAATCTTAGCATCGTGTTGACAGTATTAAAACCAATAAAACAAGGCCAGCTATAAAAAGATGCTGCATTCCCTCCAAGAATTTGTGTTAACGCCATGTCGTAGCTGCTCACTGTGGAAAAAAATATGGTGCATCTCTACGAATGGTATTGCATTGCTGTCAAAAAAGTGCACGCCACTTAAATAAGATAGGGAAGCGCAAGTGTAGCTTTTGAAGATTTTGCAGTAAATGTGTCAATCCTATGGAAGGAGATCTGCACTTGTTCCACACAACTTGACATTTTTCACAAGCAGGAAGAATTTCTAAATAAAGTCAAGTGTGGTGGGAAGGTGCAAAATACTTCACGTACCAAAAATGTGAGGCTTAATTCCAACATTTATCTAGTTCATCCATGTTTCCATTTTCCATACTGCTGATCCTGTTCGGGTGGGCGGAAGGCAGATTACTTGCTGGACTGGTCTTCATCGACCAATCACGGCTCAGCTGTTTTCTGAGCTGAGCATGCAACTGTGATGTCATTTGCAGTCGACAGCAAGTGACAAAATGGCCGCCCCTTGAGATAGCTAAAAAAAGGTTGGATTTTACCACTTGCGACCCTTGTTAGGATAAGCCGTGTGGATAACGGACGGATGGAACTCATATTCCACAAACACAATTTCAATCAGAATGCCGTGTTTGGACTAGCGTGGCTGCAAATAACATATTATTGTTAAGACATTTTTGGGTTACTTCCCCTTTTAAAGCAGCCTAGATTTACCTTATGAAAAAGTCTACTCATCTTAATGCAAACAAACAACACAAAATGCTATTGACATACAGTTGGTATCAACAGTCACACTTTTAGAATCAACTAATACATAATCTCAAATGGTGTAGCAACAAATATAACGATACTCACAGGAATGCATTCTTTATCCTCTGTGATAAACAACTAATACTAGAGCATCTTACTGATGAATTTTACAGTAGTAGCAGAAAAAGGAGTCTATTATTCTTTGTTTGTGTTTGCATGACTGCAGTATTATATTGCCCCTTGGTTGCACAAGGGGGCACACCAGAAGGAGCAGCACAAGGAATTGGATTGCAGCATTTAATCATGAAGCATAAACTTTTTCATTCTTCGCATTTATATTTCATAATTTATTACTCTGTTTTTATAAAGTAAAATATTACAGAGTGCTAGGTTAAAAAAAACCAAAATAAAAACAGTAGACCCCATACTCACTGGTTCAATATATTGTTTTCAAATAAGTGAATGTTAGACTTTATGAAGCACTTTGGACACAATATAGTGAAGATCAGGGGTCACCACCAACCCTTTTGAAAGTGAGAGCTTCTTCTTGGGTACTGATTAGTGCGAAGGGCTACCAATTTGATACACGATTCTAAAACAACAAATGCTCAAATTACATTTTTGTTAAGACGGTGATCATGTTAACGATTTCTCAATCCAAAACCATTGAATTGGACCGGTCCTATCCAAAGGACAAAACCAGCTACTTCCTAAATATTACATGATTAGAAGTTTTATACTGCATATTCGTTTTAAGAAGGTAACAGAGGGGTAGCCAATCATTAGCAGCAGGTGCTAATGGTCGTCAGTGCAGTCCTTACTGTTGCGACAATGCACTTCAATCGCTGAAGATCCCCTCCTCGTTCAACCTCGGGATTCTCATGGCCCCCTCGCGAGTGAAGCCCAACTTGCCTTAATAAAACATGATGATGTGTGTTATTTATTTTTTATTCTGCTTTTTGATGTCTCCCAGTGTGCAGCGTGAGTGGTGCTGGGGATCATAGCAAGTGAGCAGACGCGCTCCTCACCATCAGACCCATTTGGCCGAGCGAGGACGCTCCCTTCTGTTCGCAAGTGAGGGGGCCTCCAGAAAGACTTCTTCACTTTCTCTTCTTTTAGCATAAATCATTCATGGCCAGAGATGCTCCCACATGTACATAAAACACCGGCACCCGTCCTGTGATGTGCTACACTTTGCTACCTTCATGTTTTTGCTTGTGCCTCGCCTGCGTGGCTGTCAACACTGGTTGCGGGGTACAAGAGTTAAAGCAATCGTGCAAGACACCGGCTAAAGGAGCACCTGTGACGTTCAAATTCAAGAATTGACACGTATTCACTCAAAAGTAAGTTTGGTAGTTTTTTAACTACTCTTACATAATTTTACTTTCGGATGATTAAAATAAACAAAAATACTTTCATTGAATCACAGAGAAGCAATTTTAATTCATAATACTTTAAAACACAGGTGGCCCGTCATATGATTTTATGTGCCCAGCAAGACCAAATTGCGTGAGCCCACTTTGTTTCTTTGCCAAAATCTAAGTCAGAATTACAAATTATCTAATCTTTTTATAACATCGCGAGATTGAAAGCATTTCTATTCTCAAACACATTATTTTCCTTGACTTTTTTCCCAAACCAGATACTCATCAAGTTAATGCGCATATATAATAACCGGAGATGGGGATTCTGCCCGTCCCGGATGGATGCCCATTTTGGGGACGGAGGATGAGAAGTTTTTTTTTTCTTAAAAGGATGTAAGTAAGGATGGAAGAGGGTTTTCGCCCTCTATTCATCCCTAACCGGGTCTGCTATGGACTGACTGAAGTTGTGTTGGGTTCTTCTAACAAGCCGAACACTTAAAGCTATGACCCGGAAGTGGAAGTTCTTTGCTCTCCTCCTAAAATAACATGAGGTTATTTTGCAATAATCTTTTTAAATGCAAAATGAAGCAATAAAAACTCAAAACTTATTGCATTAGTGCAGTCAAGCGATAACATTTTTCAATTAATAATCACAAAATGTTCCATCATTGATGGCGATTAATCACATTTTTCAACTACAATTGTTTTACGAAAAGTTGGAACACATATTTACTTGAGTAAAATCTTGGAATTAATGTAGGAGAAAATATTAAAAGTTTATTTAGATTCAAACTATTCCAACAACTTTCTTTGATCCTTGAATACGACTGATATGATGAACGATACATCAAAGACATACAACTAATGGTATGGTATGGAATTTGGATTTGCGCAAATTATTTTGGATTTCTTCAGTGAGCCGTCGAGCAACTTTTTAAAATAAAACGTAAAAGTCGTCTTTGCGTCAGCCGCCACACGACGTAAATACAACTGAGTTACTTTTTTTTTTACCATTTTATAACATTTAAATTAATCTCCATAGTTAACGCTTTACCTCTGACAGCCTTAATTCTAATGCAAAAGATTTGCAATAAAACACAATAGTATATTAGTATAGTAAATTTTAAATATTCTCATGGTATCCCCTGTTGGGCTCTGTAGTCTGATGAACGACGGAAGTTGTGTTGGCAGCTAAATGCTATCTTGGTTAAACGGTTGTAAACAACTCAACCATTCACGATTCTCCCAGCCGGTAAGTGGATGTGAAGAGGAAATTAGCCAGCTAATGAGCTTTAAATAATATTTATGAGTGCACAGACACTTTCCCCCGGCCCCCCACACACATATCTACCTTGACAAAGATTAATAATGCTTAGTTTTGTTTGACTTGTATCAATAACTACATGATTAATGAAGAAAGTTTGAATTGTCATACTGACAGCTAGGGTTGTTCGATTTTGCCTAACAAGAAAATCCCGATTATTTTCTCTCAAACCCGATTTTACGAATAGATTTCTTTGTAAAATAAAAAATAATGAAAAATGAAGTATTTTGAATGTCTTTTATTTAAACTTAATTTTTCAACAATCCATTGGGATTAACCGCATTTTACTTACACAATAGATTTCAGATCTGTTCTTAATTAAACCAATAATGAAAGAAGAAAGTGCATATACCACCTGAAACGAAATCAACATGAGAGAAGTTTACAGTCAGTTCTGTAAACCAAACAATCTGTCAGCAAGTAATTTTGCCAACCAGCTAGTGACTAGCCTTTCACCTTTCTCCCTGGTCTTACTTAAACAAAAATCAATCATTAGTGCAAAACTGTCACTCAATAATACAATGCACTGTCAAGCTTAAGCATAGTGCAGCTGGACCAGAGGTCCGTTGTAAAGGAGAAAAAAAAGGGACGCCTTTCAGACGTTGAGTAACTTGCTCACGGGTTGTGTTGTACATGCGGGGCACACACTACACTACAGATCTAAATTTGCCCGATTTATTAACTCAACGCTCACTTGCCTGAGCAAATAGCAGAATCGCCGGTAGCCATGGATGTTGTCGTTGTTTTGGACTGCGTGCTCGTGGGAGGAAACGGAAATGCAGAGGAAACTACGGTGGCTTAGATTAAAAAATTTTTTTTAAAAACGAACGTGCAGATTTGAACATTTTTAACATTGTTTTATCCAGAAAATTCGGTTTCGGTTCAAAATCACTTAATCGAGCAGCCCTACTAACAACAGTGAATAAAATATGTTTAAAAAAAGGGATAAGCAAAATGGAACAGAACCTGGATAAAATGAAGAATATTGATAAAATTTGCTGTGATAAAATTAAAACAGAATAAGCGAAAGGAAATGATGAATGGAAAATGAAATCCAATTAAAATAAAACCACATGCAGTAGAAAATGAATGTGAAATAAACATAATGGGGGAAAAACAGGATAAGCGTAAGAAAAGCAATGGATGGGTGAACAGAATGAATTCAAACTGGCAGAAGAAAATAGAGGGATCTAAAATAAAAGTAAATAAACTTGGTTAAGTGGAAGAAAATGGATGGATGGATAGAAGGCACAAAGATTTTGCAAAATATGAAGTTACACAAAAGAAAATGGATGGATTGATGATAAATAAGGATGCAGCTCTTGGATTGGATTTCATTATACTGATAAAATAAATGATACATCCAGTGTGTGTGTATAAGCTTCTTGTTAGGGTCATAGGTTTCTTTTAATCGCCTGCAGCCTGACAACACCACGCCACAGACCAGACATCTCAGGCGACAATGGATTCTGTTAAAATGAAAAATTAATCCGTGGCCTTCACTTATTTATCAAGGAGGAAGATGCTTTTTTTTTCTTTTTTTTTCCCCCCAGAAGGGATGCCCTCCAGAGACATGGCGCTCACATGCCAGGCAGCCCGCCACCGCCACTCTGCCCACAAGCCTTTCAATAAAACAAGCAAACAACACAATTCCAACACGTATAAATAAATAAGTGGTGAATTAAGTGCTGTACGCCGACTCCCTAAGTGAGGTCACTCATCACACTTTAATGGGGGAAGAGGGGCTTGAGGAGGGAGGAAGGCTGGCCAAAGTTAGACCTCATCCATCCATAGCGCTCATTTTTTTCCCCACTGTCTTTGAGGCAAGGCAAGGCAAGGCAGTGTTATTTATATAGCACATTTCATACAAGAGGGAACCTCCATGTGCTCCACACAAGCAAAGACAACACCTACAAGCATTTATAAACACAGTTAACACTTCAAAAGCAAAGTAGAGAAAACAAAAGCAACCAACAAAACTACAACATATAAGCAGAAAACTTTCAAAACATTTAAAAGTAAAGAAATAAAAGTGGGTTTCTAAAATATATAAAATAATTAAAAAAAAAAGATTAAAATTGTCTAGCAAAGGTATGAGAAAAAAGCAACATTTTTAACCTGAATTTTAAAGCATTTACACTCGGGGCTGACTTCACTTATTCCATTTGCGCGCAGCGTAACAGCTAAATGCAGCTTCACCATGTTTACCTTGAACTCTCAGTGCCACTAACTGACCCAAGTCTGCAGATCTCAAAGCCCTACAAGGTTTATATTCAATCAGCATTTCATTCATGTCTTCAGGACCCAAACCATTCTGTGATTTATAGACCAGCAGCAAAATTTTCAAATCTATTCTACACTTAATTGGGAGCCAGTGTCAAGCCTTTAGGACTGGAGTAATATGTTCCGATCTCTTTGGTCTGGTAAGAACCCTCTGAATGAGCTGCAGCTGTTTGATGCTCTTTTGAGGGAGACCAGTAAGAAGACCGTTACAATAATCAAGTCTACTGGAGATGAAAGCATGGATACGTATCTCCAGGTCTGCTTGCAGCATGCAACCCTTCAGTCTGGATATATTTTTCAGCTGATAAAAGGCTGATTTAGTGATTGATTGTATATGATTGCTTAAAGTCAGGTCTGAGTCTATCAGTACCCCAAGATTTCGGACTTGGTCTTTGGTTTCTAAAGACGGTGACTCCAGGTGTTATCTAACAGCAATCCTCTTTGCTTTATTGCCGAAAACAATTACCTCTGTTTTGTTTTGGTTTAGCTGAAGGAAATTTTGGTTCATCCAGTTGTTAATTTGCTCTAGACAGTGACACAATACGCTGATTGAACTGGTGTCATTTGGGGACATTGATATATATAGCTGTGTGTCATCTGCATTGTGAACTGTGATAGGCAACATTGGTGTTCTGAAGCATTTGACCCAAAGGTAACATATACAGACTGAACAGAAGGGGCCCAAGGACTGACCCTTGAGGAACCCCACATGTCAAGGCGCTCCGATCTGATTCAAGACTTCCAATGGTCACAAAGTAACTTCTTTCCTCTAAGTAAGACCTAAACCATTTTAGGACTGTTCTATTTAATCCCACCCAAGTTTCCAACCTGTTCAACAGTATGTTCTGATCAATTGTATCAAATGCTGCACTGAGATTTTCAGGTTCATCAATTAGACATTTAAAAATAAGACACCAAAAGAGGGAAGACGCTCAATTTCTTTGTTACCAGCTTGCAAGGAGAAGCGAAGAGAAAACACACTATATTGCTGCGCAACAGTCCGCGAAGCAATACTTTTCTCGAAATTCTAAAAAAAGGCTTCGCTCCCCTTTCTTTTTATTGAGTTTTGAAGTCCCTGATAACATGGGTTTTTCCAACCTAAGGGTGGGGTTCATGCAAGCTGTTGGAAACACGTGAACTTGTACTTCTATGTGTGTGTTTATTACTGTGTACATGTGTACAAACATCATATCGGCATTTCGTTATTTCAGCTGTTGCGGAATGATATAAAAACGTGGCACTCCCATGCTTCTCCATCTTCACTTTGCGACAGAAGCACACTTCTTCACCCAAATATATATTCTGCAACCCATTAATACCATTGCTCTAAACTAAAACTACTAAACCACACAACACTATATGAATATAACATTATCAAATCACCCAGGATTATATGTTCATTCAACCTCAGCATGATAGGCAAACATGTGGCAGCTATTTGGTGATTAATAACAAGCAAATGTGGGATAACTATTAAATAATTATTCCTTCAGAGATACAATAAGACTAGCACCGACCCCTTGCCTGTGTCAATGTTCAATCTTATGTAATTTACTACTTTGATAAGAGCTGTTTCTGTACTGTGATGAGGCCGGAATCTTGATTGGAATTTATAAAAAAGTCCGTTCGAGTTCAAGAATTTGCTGAGTTGATTAAAAACCACTTTTTCAACAATCTTTGATAAGAAGGGAATGTTTGAGATGGGTCTATAATTTACGAACAGGGAGTCATCCAGCATTCTCTTTTTTAGAAGGTGCTTGACGGCAGCTACTTTCAGGGGTTTAGGAAACTTGCCTGACTGAAGTGAGCAGTTGATTATTCGCTGCAATTCAGAATTCACAATAGTTTTGAAGAAGTCAGACGGTAGTGGGTCAAGGCAACTAGTTGATGGTTTCAGCTGCTGAACCAAATCTGTTATAGTTTTTTGATCCACTGTATCAAATTCTGTCATGGTAACCAAATTATTCTTGGGTGATTTTAAGTGCTGATGCTTGACCTGATGAATTGTACTTTATCCCTAAAGAAGCAGGCAAATTCATTGCATTTATCTGTTGAGAGGAGTTCTGGCGCTAATTGATTTGGGGGATTTGTGAGTGTGTCGACCACAGCAAATAGAGTGCGTGTATTGTTTAGGTTCTTACTAATGATTTCAGAAAAGTGTTGTTGTCTAGCTATTACCAACTCTTTGTTAAAATTACAAAGACATTGTCTGTACAGGTCAAAGTGAACTTGGAGTTTAGTTTTTCTCCAATTACGCTCCGCTTTCATGCACTTTGATTTCAAAGACATTACAGACGTAGTGCACCTCCAAGGTGTTTTAGGTTGAGCGGCATGAATGGGCAAAGTCAATGGAGGTGTCAGGAATAGGAGCCATACATCCGCCTGACTCCACTCTGCTTAACGCACATCATCTCTTTTGTAATTTATGAGGCCTGACATCGTGCACTTTCCACCGTAATCTTCCTCTTTCTGGAAGTTGAGCAACACTGTCCCACACAATTTGAAATTTTTCATATTTTTGGGAGGTTACTGATTTTTCAATTACAAATATACATTTTAACATATGCATGGCATAATCATGGATGTACTGGGCCTTATACAATAGCTGTAAAATACAGTACACATTGGGCATGTAAGTTTGTTTAATTCTTAAAAGTTTTGATATTGTAATTATTGTTTGTTTAAAGCAACGCTGTGTCCTGTGTCAGTTTTTGTTGATTATGGCAGTGCCATGTAGACAAAAGTGGTAGTGGTTTAACAAAAGTCAACCACATTTCCCAGGCGCGCCAGCGCATAGTGTCGGGAAATCCTGAACTCTCGCTGGCCTGCAAGTTGGACTGAATTACATTTCTATTTCCAGTGGCTGTGTGAAAGATGAATAGCGATGAGGAAATTAATCTAATTTTGTTCAAACAATACTTTTGTTTTTTTGGTTGTTTTGGCTTCTGCCATGACACCAGTAATAACGCGTAGAGTTCAAATCGACTTTTGTCCTTTTAGCGAAAGGAGGAAGTGACATTTGCTGTAAAGCAATTCAGGACATTTGTATTTATTTTGTGTGCAAGGGTTACTTCCTCTTTCCTCAAAGTTACTTAGTGCCGGTAAAAACGATACACCCCCCCTAAGGCCATAGCAAAAGTCCCATTCAACTAGTTGTAAGTTAATGTTTCATCAAAAGAGTTGTGAACATTTTTTTATTAAGGTCAAATACTCGCCCGGTGTTGCTTTAAATTGCTGAATACATGCAGCTTCAAATTGTGATTTCCTTTATTTTTCTAAAAAAAAGTAAAAAACACAAACTTTGTTCTTTCAATGGTCAACACAACAATAAAAACATTTTTAAAAAGGATAAAAACTATTTATCTTTAGATTTATTCAGTCTCTTATAATGTTATGTTTCCATAGTGACAATTCAATTTCTATAACGCGTTATTCAATTACATTGTTGTAAAAAAAATTAATCTTTGCAGTTGAACGATGCCTCAACAATTATGAATGGAATTTTGAGCTACTCAACGAAAAACATGTATCCAAATATTGTGATTGATTTTGTAGTTGAAGGATGTTTTAGTTTTACTTAAATGAAAAAAAAACCATAATGCCTCAACAAATTTGAATGGAATTTTTAGCTAACATAACTATTCAATGAAAAACATGCATATCCAAATATTGTGGTTACTTACTTACATTGACTAAAACAAACATAACTAGTTATTTTTCAGCTAAAAATAAAAAGCTCATAGTTTGGAGATATGGGCTTTTAATGGACTACAATAAAAAAAAAATCTTTGTTTTACAGATTTAACATTTGAAGGCATTTTTCAGTGCACTAAAAAAATAAAAACACTAAAACACAAATCATACAATTTTGAAGCTACATGTTTTTCCTTGTACAACAATGCTATGCTAGTCTCTAACTCCTTTCAGACTGCCAATCTACCACTTTCTCCACCTCACACTCGGGCAACATTTCTACACACGCATACACACAAACTTCTCAAGCAGCCATCCAGGATGTTCACAGCAGTTTGCACATGGAGACGCTGAGCTGCGGCGGCGCCGCCAGATGCTCAGGCGTCTGTGCACGTGCTGCCGCTGTTAGCCCCTTTTTGATGAGATCTACATGGCACAATCGCCATCAAATAAGATATACCACAGAGGATAGTTGAAGTAATCACACCTAATCCGCACACCTGTGTCTTGACAAAAACATGCAATCGTCTACACACACACACACACACACACACACACACACACGACCAAACATAGGAATGAAAGACTGGGAGTTACACAGCAGCTTGAGCGCAACTTAGATTTACGTTTTCCCACAGCTCAAAGGCTCAGAATTAGCACACTTGTTCAAGAACAATCAAACACACAACATGAGTTAGAACAGTAAAAGTCTGTTTGTTGCATATTTGCTTTTCTACTGGCATGACTACCTTCTTAAATTATAAGAATCTTCGGAGGCTTTCACATGGGTTTCATTTGGTTCGTTTGGCTTCTTCAAAACATAAAATATACCATCACATATAGTGAAAAATTACTGTACGCCTTTACAGTTTGACCCGCCTTCATGCAAGACATGAACATGCACAAAAACTTAGTTCAACAAGCAACAAAGGAGTAACAGGAGTAGCTTTTAAGTGGCTTTCGGGGTGGAAAAAAAAATATACTGCTAGAAATTACAATACTCAAATCAGTAGGACTCAATGAGTCATCACTTGTCATAGTCAAGCTTACAGTATTCTAAAGACACATTGTTTTTAAGTCTGTATTACTATTTTGACTGTGGCAATGACATCCGGCACGGATTTGAGTATTTCCCTCTCAGAAAAAAAATAAATAAATAAATGACCAACAATTATGAATGAATTGCATTAGTTTGAGAAATAAAAATCAAAGTTTACTTTGACAAATTTCAACTGTAAGTACAAGATCAGCCACAACCCGGTTGAGAACAGTTCCATTCCTACAGTGCGACCGGACAATAATTTGTACTTAAGTTAGAGAACGCTGCCGTCAATCAGTGACCTATGCTAACAAAGTAGTAGAATCATATTTAAAAAACAAAAAACAACAAAAAAAAAACACAGTACAAGTCCTTAGCCAAGATAAATAGGGAGAGTTTCTGCTTTGCTCCTTACCAGAGAACCAAACAAACCATCCCATATAATTCAATTGACATGTTTGTTTTAGGTTCTATATGGATTCAAACAAAGCTTCAGTACAAAACTGAACAAATTAACTCTTTAGGACCTTGGGGTACTATTTGGCTGCAAAGTCCTATTCGACTTTTTGCCCTCTGACTGATGCAAACACAAGCCAACAACTGTGCACTGCAAACGTGTTCTGATTGGAAATAAGTGGGTCACTAGTGTCCTGCCCGGTGGCACTTTCTACCATGGCCCTATCAGCCCCTCTGTTACCCACAATCCCTTGGTGTCCATGGCAGCGCCAGACCCTGGGGCAACGCACCTGTGTCTACAATACTGCACTGGGATCAATTAGCATTAAAGTTTCACAGTGTGTTTCCTCAAGTGTGGACATAGCGTACACTTGGGGAGGTGACAGCAGGGGGACCGTGCAACGGGAACGAGAGCCACACAGGCGTGAAAGAGAAATAGATTTGTAAGCTGTTGCCATGGATTTCAGCGGGTCACACATTGCCACAAACACTAATGTGCCATTAATCCAAGAATAACTACATTTCCGGTTGACAGCGAAGTCACAGCATAGAAATAATAAAAAAATGACCATTAAAATTTGTCAAAAGCATGAATGGATAAGTTAAGAAATGTCAGAAGCAGAGCCTGCATGCTCAAAAGCGGATGCGTAGGATTTAATGTGAAAATAATAGTGTAATGTCATATTTTGGGGGCTGATTTGTAAAAGCCTAGTTATATGAAAATAATATCCCTTTGCTGCTTTAATATAATTGCCCCCCAAAAATGCACCATTATTGGAGTGTAATTGTTTCATTTTGTGTCCTCATGCAGTCAATCCATTTCTGAAGGTAATCAATTTGCACCAATTGCACCACTAAATTCTCATGCTGAAATGATACACACGTTTGTCTACAGTTTCCCCACACTTTTACAACTGCACGTTGTGCATTATGGTATTATACTGCATCCTTTAAAAACAAACAAACAAAAAATAAATCCTGAAGTCATTGAATCGTAATTGTGCATGATGTCACCCAAAGACTTCAGCAAATTTCAAGATTCAACATTATCAGTGGTTAAATTATTTTTAGACTTTGATAGACAGTTAGGAATGTTACTTGCATTTTTTTTTTAACATTTAGGGCTCTAATTTGATGTGTGACTTATCCCTGCGCGGATGCGGGTTTGACCCAATTTTAATTTTGCAGATGAATGCAGGCCGGTGAATCTCTAGTGGGAGTTCTGCGCCATTGTGGGAGTGGTCAAAGTCGACTTCAATTATGGCCAATCAAAGCGTCTTCGTTCATTCCAGTTAAATGTGACATGCCAGTCACGCACTAGAGTAGGGGTGGGCGATATGGGCAAAAAAAAAAAAAAATCGATATTTTTTTCAAAAAACCCGATAACGATAATTTGACGATATTCTACAAAAAATATTTTAAATCTGCACTTCGCTTCACAGACCAATTGTGGATAGACTGTGTTTGTGAACAACATCTCTTTTAAATTGCTAAATGCAGCTTCTGCAAAACATAATGATATTCTACGACAATATTTAACAAAAAAGAACAAAAAATTATGTATGGACTTACATTGATTTTTGGGAATATTCATGTCATTTAACTGTCTCTGCTGTTATTCCATAATGATGTGACATTTAGAGCGGCAGTAAGTACTGGTGTACCACTGCCAACGACGAGATCAATCAGAATGAGAAAAAGGTGTTAACTACAGCAATCAGAATGAGAACAAATATATTTGATATGTGACATGTGACAAAGTGTCACCCAGCGAGGGAAAAAAAAAGACGTCATAACAAAACCCATTCTCATACATTGGCCACCGTATTCAGAATAAAGTTGAATAACAAAACTGCAATTTCCCGAAAAGTGCATTTTCCCACTCATTCATCGCTGTGATATGTAGACTTGTGACTTTATTCATGTTTGGCTGTATGCTGGCGTCACACTCATAAACCGTCGTAGTTTGTGCAATGTGTCTGGGGAATACAGGCTACTCGGCGACTGTTTTCTGAGTGTGTGTGGGCACTAAAAGCACGCTAGCTTTTGTTTAGCGTGCTTGCGCGGTCGGCAAGTTTTCCTCGTAATCCATATGGCTCGTGGTGCAACAGAATTGCTCTTCACGGTGACCGTTTTGGCACATCTAACAATGTTATTCCCACCGACGTCAGTCCTGTCAACCCCAAACCATTTACAGACAGACAAAGTGGACTCGCGCCTTACTATTGTTAACCGCTGGAACCGCACTCCTCCATACTTGAAGCTCGGCTGCAGTGCGGACAGAGTCACGTGACCGGGTCTTGCCCGCTGATTCGGCAAATTATTATCACTTCCTCCTCCTCTGCCGTCAATGCCCACTGACTTTCCAGCATTTCCTCATACTTTGCGGCCGTCGACTGACTCGAGTCAGACGCAGTATCAATACTCCATCCATCCATCCATTATCTGTACCGCTTCTCCTCACAAGGGTCGCGGGGCGTGCTGGAGCCTATCCCAGCTGTCTTTGGGCAGTAGGCGGGGGACACCCTGAACTGGTTGCCAGCCAATCGCAGGGCACACAGAGACAAACATCCGCACTCACAATCACACCTAGGGGCAATTTAGACAGTCCAATCAACTTACCATGCATGTTTTTGGAATGTGGGAGGAAACCGGAGTGCCCGGAGAAAACCCACGCAGGCACGGGGAGAACATGCAAACTCCACACAGGGAGGCCGGAGCCGGGATCGAACCCACGACCTCTGAACTGTGAGGCGGACGTGCTAACCAGTCGACCACCGTGCCGCCCGTATCAATACTCGATAATGTAAAATCACACATCGTGAAAGCAAGATTGACGATGATATCGATAACGATACATATCGACCACCTCTACACTAGAGTATAATAAATCTGATTCTGAGTATAAACATGGAAGAAGCAGAGCTGCGCCAAGAAGTGGACACTTGGAGACCCCCCCAAATTCCCCCATCACCGAATGCTCGTGTGCCGCCCAATGTCACAATTGAACAAATAATATTCCAATGATTCAAAGAGTTTAATGCTCACTGTTCACATACTGTACTTATGAATGGAACCTGACATCCACCACACATTTCCTTGGAGCTCAAGATCAAATCCAAATTGCGTCAGACCAGCCGTGTCAGTATTTAGATGTGGTTTGAGCAGCCTTTAGATTTAGAGTGACTTTCTGCCTACAAAGCCATTCCGCCGGGAGCATCTCCAAGGACACACCTTTACAGCACCGGAAGGCTGTGCTTGGCAGATATTGGTCAACCCAATTGGCAAGCACAAGGCTACAAGCCTTGCGTTGAGACAAAAATCTGGATAATTTGCGTCATGGCGCAGGTGTGCTGTCTATATAAATCGAGCCCATAGGGGTTAACTTATTTTTGAATTTGTACAGTCGATACAAATGTTTAGAAACATGATCCATGAAATCTAGCTTGTCAATTTTATGTATGTATTTTCCAAAAGTGCAATGTTTTCCTTATAATGGCTCCCAATGTAGCTGGACCGTCAAATATGTGAGTGAACATATTTCTTCCACATGGAGTGAGTGAATATGTTGGACATCTGCCTACTCCAAGTACTCGCATAGTCAACAAGTAGGCAGTATTATTTGTTTGGAAATGATTCCCCGATTCTGGGGCTTTCTCCCTGTGTGTGTGTGTGTGTGTGGGGGGGGTTGTTTGTGTCTGAGTGTGTGCCGGTGCCACAGAGGGAAAAGAGCACTGAGGGCAGATGTACCTGCACTGCCTTGCGGTTGTCTCTTGACAGTGCCCTTCACATCACAGCATGGGCCTGGACATTGGATCTGACACAAGTGACCTCCATGCCACATCACCCTCACCACACACACGCACACACACACACACACACCCCAGCACAGACCCATTGGCACACACACCCCGACACACCCCCACACACACCTGGTAACTAACTCCCTGCCATGTTAAAGGAGGACTGACAGCTAAAGGGCCACATAAAATATATACAGTGGACTCCAAGAACTCATATGATGTGAATGACTCAAATTATGGAATATATACTGTCCTGTGAAAAACACTTATTTCCGATTTTTTATTTTTTATTTTTTTTAATTTTCATGTTAATGCGATGTCTGTAACGTTTATCTTATTTTTACGTGAGCGCATTCACATAAAAATAAGATAAATGAAAAAAATGGTTTTACACAGGACAGCGACAATATACTATTTCTCAGGGTGTCAGTAACAATAGGCAAAATGAATCTCCTGACTTTGAGGCACACATGCCACTACCTTACTGGGCTGCCTTGATTATTTCACAAGGCGAACGTTAATTTGAAATGCTTACAACTAAAGGTCTCTTGCAAGCGATTATGTTAGATTTCCGACTTTCTGCATTCAAATGATCAAACTTTTATTGTACACCCACACAGTGCAGCCGCTACTTCTGCAAAGCTATCAATGGGACTTCCAGCGGAGCAACAGCCAGAATCGAGACCCTGTTATTCTCCCAGAGAGGAAAAATCATTATCGGGCAATTTGTGATTCATTTTCAGGCGTTTTGAGTGGGAAGTTCTTTTGACACATACTGTGTTGAAACACAGGGGATTGAGAAGAAGCGAGTGGGATTTAGTGCAGAACTTTGAGGTACACATTTACAATGCCGTGCTGCTTGTTCCTGGCAAAGCTGTTATTCTAGGGAATTGTTGGCTGATCAGGAATTATTGCTGCATATGTCAACAGGAAGCAGTAATTGATGGGATTCAGCGCAGCACAATTCACTGTGATTGATGGGGAGTGCTGCAAGGACTGAAGCCTTGCATCTTTCTCCAGCTGTAAATAACAAGCAATGCGCAAAGGTTTTTGTTGCATTGGGTGAAATTGGGTTCGATGATTATATCATTTGACATCTCTTTCCCAAACTCTTCAATCAACACTGTCGTGGAATAGCCACTCATTAGCCTTATCTTAATCCCCATATACACAACGGTTTAACAAGCGACTCCATTTCCTCTGCAGCCTTTTCCACTTGAGATATTTACCTGGCCATCCCTAAAGGTCTAATTGAAATTAAGCTAGGTGACCTTTGGGGTACCTGAAGCGAACCGTGTGTTCCCATTAACATATTTCATTCGTACGAACCCCATAAATCAGCTTGTTGAATTGGCTCGTGATGATGGTCTCGACCTTTCTCATGACATTTCCAAATGGCCACATCCACCACCTAGGATCATGGCACCATGAAAGGCACCCAACCATGCTAGATGACAATGAGAGTGAGTCCACTATACCAAGAATCAGGGAGCTAAGAAACTGCCAGACACCTCTCGCAAATGAGATGTTGCATCTCAAGGGGTTTAGCTCACGTGAATAAATCATTTTCAATCACACTGGAGATGGCGCTCACAACTTTTGTTGACTTTGAGATGATTAATTTACGGTATACTTCACTGGAAACTAGTGGCGTCACCGTGACCAACATTTTGCCTTTGATACTACGCGCATAAAATAACCTCAATACCGGTACTAAAACGATACCATGGCAAAAAGTAAAAAGCGGTGAAATAATAGATGACAGCTAAATAACTTAAAATTTGTTTTATGTGTATTAATTTAACAAATAATTTAAGGATACTAATTAGACCACTTTTGAGGAAAAGAAAAACAAACATCGTGAACATTTTAAACACTTTACAACCATTGAATACGAAGCATTAAACATTTTTCTTTTTGCACACTACAAATATTTGTATATACCCTGTATATATCCAGTACTATACAAAAGTAATAGGACACCAATAGATTTGTTCTGTATTATTTAAGGCTGCTTGCTCGATCAAGGATACATCGTGAAAATGTGCATACACCATACAGTATATGAAAAGAAAAGTCAGTTAACTTACTGTAGATGGCCGTGAACGTCGTAAAGTACAGATTTGGAAATGCATCTATAGCGTTGAGACAATCCTTAGGGGAAGGATTTAACCTGACACGCAAAGCGCAATATGGTAAACTGGCTTGATCTATTTAAGTGGATACATTTGTACTGGCCCGGTCCAGGAAGCGTCTATAACTCTGTGGCCCAACACATGTCCCATATGCCGCTTTTCCATGATCGATTCCAACCCTGACACTTCCGCCCTTTAGCTTTGTATTTGTGCATCTTGGATGGCTGCGCTAAACTGCGCGCCAGCTCCGCCTGATACAGAGTTGCTTTTTTTTTGGGCCCCCCCCAAGTACTGGTATTTGGTTATGCTCTTATTGTGTCATTATTGATGGCTAAAATACACGGCACTGTTTTGGTCCCGGGACTTGATGCAGCACGACTGGAAACTTTGTGGAATTGTTCAGCACAAACACTAAACAAATTTAGAGTACCAAACTATCAAAGTTGTATGTTGTTGTGTATGAACTATTTCAGTACGTGTGTGTGGGCCGCGGGGAGAGAAATAAAGGTCCTCTTGTGACATGCCTAGTGGGAATTGGAACATCTGGTGGACCAGCTGTGCCTCTGGTTAACATGCCCCTCCTCAGTGGCCCCCAAACGACACACTTGTTTTCTGTGGTACCGCAGCCGCATATACATGCACAGGTACATGTGCAGAAGATGCATACAAATACCTCTGGATATATATTATAACAGCAGTAGTGGAGGTAATTAATTCAGATGCTGTACAGAGACGAATTAAGAAGTGCGGAGAAGGTTTTGACTGAAAGTGCCACCTTGTAGACAAACATCATCAATCAAAACATCGTGGTGGAGCTTTACACGGATATCCGCTGATCACTCACAATTCTCAATGTACTGTTTGAAGTGCGTGACTGAATCGCTCTCTCTCTCTCTCTCTCTCTCTCTCTCTCTCTCTCTCTCTCTCTATATATATATATATATATATATATATATATATATATATATACACATATATATATATATATATATATATATATATATATATATATAGAGATATATATATATATATATATATATATATATATATATATATATATATATATATATATATATAGAGATAGATATACACACACAGGAGTGCACATTTACTTTTCATGGGATACCAGGAGATTGACTTTGGTACTCACTAGTGGTTCAACGGATCACATAGGTCACGGTTCAGATCGGTCACGGATTTTGAGTCACAGATCGGATTGTGTTTCGGATTAGCAAAAAAAAGAAAGAAAAAAAAAAAAAGGATAATTAGAACTTTGACTTCATTTATTTTATAAAACACGTTTGCCCATTTGAAAAAAAAAAAACTCTCAATGTCTAATATGGCCATTTAGGATTTAAGAACGCAATAAAAGGCAGGATATCTTGTTATTTTATACACAAGATATCCTGGTGTATTAATCTCCACAATATTGAAAAATAAGTTTAAAAAAGTATGTTATGTGTACCCCTGTATACACACACACAAACATAAAAGTTGGGAGTTTCTAGTTTTACAAACTTTCGAAGTTATGCACACATTTTATGGTAGAAAATATGATAATAGTGACACACATTTCATTTTGCAAACTCTCTCAGCATGGATGAGCGGATGGATCTGTGCCGTGCTTCTCATGCTATTTATCCATCATTGGCTCTGTGCGTAACTAATTGCGATTGTTGTGCTTTTTTACATTTTTTACTCTGAATTGGACCTCAGAATGAAAGTAGGGAGTGCCCATTTAGTAGATCGTGAGCTACCAGTAGCTTGAAAAGGTAATGTCGGTAGCTCACAAGGCATTAAAAAAGAGTTTGTTTTTTTTAAAAAGTAGACTCCCGCTTATCATCCGTTGTGAAATGTGTTACTTGATTGACGTACAGCCACTCATATGCCTGTTGCATATGCCTCACCGTGTGTGTATGTGTGTGCGTGCAGAGCTGAATATTCCGCCTAGCCGACGGACCGGTCCGTCTATCCACCTATGACGAATGCCCATTTTGTAGGCGATATACGATAGACTGGGAATTTAAAAACATTCATGCTTGTCATTGGATAGCAAAGTAATATACTGTATTTTCTGGACTATAAGCCGCACCTTTATATAAGCTGTCTCCACTCTATTTTTTAAAAAAATAATGAAAAAAAACTGCTTTGTTACATATCTAGCTGTTGTGAAATGCGCTATACAAATAAAATTGTATTGTATTAACTTAGAGCATAGCGCCCTCGCCTGTTGAACCCCTCCACCGACAGTCACATCCTGTTAATGTATTTACTCAACTCAACTGCATTTATAGAGCACTTTAAGACAACCACCCCTGTATACAACGTGCTGTAAAAGGAGCAAAAATAAGTTATACAACAACAAATACTATATGTATATATATATATATATATATATATATATATATATATATATATATATATATATATGTATCCATCCATTATCTATACCGCTTGTCCTCACAAGGTTACCAGGCTCGGGCAGTAGGCGGGGGACACCCCAAACTGGTTGCCAGCCAATCGCAGGGCACACAGAGACAAACAACCGCACTCACAATCACACCTAGGGGCAATTTAGTGTCCAATCAACCTACCATGCATGTTTTTGGAGTGTGGGAGGAAACCGGAGTACCCGTAGAAAACCCACGCAGGCACAGGGAGAACATGCAAACTCCACACAGGAAGGCCGGGGCCGGGATCGAACCCACAACCTCTGAACTATGAGGCGGATGTGCTAACCAGTCGGCCACCGTGCCGCCCATATATCCACTTTAGAAGACAAAAACATAATGCGCCACACATTTTCAATGGGAGACAGGTCTGGACTGCAGGCAGGCCAGTCTTGTACCCATACACTTTTACAACGACATCAATACATAACAAGCTCCATGATGAAGGGCGAGGATTTGAAAATATAGTAATTATCTGTTTGTAATTTGTTGTCCTTGTTCTATCTGTTAAAGAAAATGTAGTGTATTCTTCTTTGCAATGACTTTTTTCTTAGTTTGGAATTCTAATTCCAGTTAGAGCGCCCCCTAGCGGTGGAAGAAAAAAAACCTCACAATAGCCACACCAGTCGCATGGTTCAAAACCTAGGAAAAAAGTAGCGGCGTATAGTCCGGAAAATACGGTAATCTCTCAAAACTCTGTAAACAAAATTTAGGGAAATGCTTTGCACATTGCACTGGATTGATGTCAGTTAAGAGCTCCTTGAACTGCGTTAAGTAAGTAATGTTAAAGGCAGATATCATAAGTACTGATTGTTTGGTTGTTTAACAAAAGACCACAGAGAAAGGAAGGTTCGTGGGAGGAAGTGGCGAACACAGTCTTACTGGAGTGCTCGGTCACTGCCCTGAGGGCTGGTATTTGTTGCTCCAGGCAACATTTGGGACTATTAACTGCCATTCGCAGACACACACACACTCGCATCACAAATGAATTTTGAGGTTATATCCACTGCAAAAAACAAAAAAACAAAAACATAACCTGAAGCTCATCATCACTCAAGACATGGCTCTAAATCCAACCATGACACCAAATATAAAGTGACAAATAAAATGCATGGACACACACCTCATCTCCCGCTTGTCTGCAGCCCGAAGCCATGTCGCTCTTGGAAACAAAACACACAATGACCCTGCCATCTTGAGAAACCCTCAGCTGGGCCTTCACAGCCCTCTTCACCAGTTGATCCAATTAATACACATACAATGATTGAAGGGTAGACACAACCTGAATAAATAGATCATTTGGGCTTTAATGTGCATGTATATGAATGCATTATAGGTATTTAAACTAAAAAATCTGTTTCTTTCTTCATTAATGCATGTAGGCTTCCTAGCCCCCCAAAAATGTTTTGAGTTTTGAAAAATTAGCATTCGTACTTCAAAAACTTAAAATGTAAATATGTAAACAAATAATTTATTTTTGGTGTTTGATTGCTTCACATTATGTCACTCAATTACAAGTACAGGAGTGAGGGTTGACAATGTAAGTATTTCACGATATTGTGTCAAGAACGTGAGGTTTTCCTAAAAAAATATAGCTGAATGCATTGTTTACGTTTTTTTTAATCCGCCCCCGGCCATTAGCTTGCCGGTTGGCTTTTTCTAACCACGAGGAATAGCGACTACCGCCGCCGATGGTATGGAGGACTATTGCATCTCACGCAAGGTACTTTAATATTCAGCTTCGCTGTCTGTCCTTGCGATCTATTTTTCCAGCGTGACATGCCGACAGTCGGCCCGACGCCACGGGGGTAAGCGCCAGAGTTGGCCAACGTTGGATTGGTCTATCTAGGCCTACAGACCTTCTTCAGGTGTCTAATGGGCTACAGCCAACTGTTGCTGTGGCATGCACTTAGCAGCATGACATTCTGTCTTCATTAGGACAACGAGTTATATTCATTTTTAATGTAATAATCTGATGGCATCTTAATGCAGATTGAGAGGCACCAAGCACTGCTGCCGTTGGAATAGAAACATGAATAGAAGTAGGTAATTGGTTAAAAAAAAAAAAAACACTTGACAAAATAGTGAGAATGTGAAAAACACCACTCTAGACTTATTGACTGGTGTTTTTGTTCTGAGCTGTTTCTTATGGCTGAGATGGAGTGTATTGATTTTGCTATTCAAGGAAAAAAAAAAACTCCCAAAAAGAGAGGAACACAAATAAACACAATAAATATAGAGAATGTTACACAGAAAAGGAATCTAGGTGTGCTGTGTAATTTTGTGTGCTAGCAAATAAAACACACAAGGAAGCAACAAAAATATATTGTGGATTCCCACTATATACAATCTATATGTGATGGAAGTGATAACCAGGGTAAATGTCTGAAGCAAGGTGTTTATGCATGTTGTCTTTTTCAAGCCATGTTGAAATTAATTTGGTTTGAGGGGACAATACTGTCTCATGCAAATCAGCCGCTGCTCACCTTGCCCCCTTAACTGCAGGACCAACGCAGGGTACTTGTTTTGTTACTATGACAAGCAGGGACGATGCTACTTATTGAAACTCAAACTTGAGTGTTAACTGCGAAGTGAAAAGTATTGATTCTATTCTCTCTTCTGGAGGCAAAACCAAGCCGTTGATTAACACTTTTTACCTCGACAAAAATCTAGAATAAGCAAAAACAGCAAAATAACTGACAAAAGAACTTCACATTTAAAAAAAAAAAAGTTATTCATTCAGAATAGCAGGATATGCTTGATAAGAAAATAACATTTAAACATTGTCAAACACTTATGAATATTTGCACACGAGGGAGAGTGAGATTAATATAGTACACCATTGTTTATTTCTATACTTGACTATTTATATTTTATAGACTACAGTGGTACCTCTACTTAGGGACGTCTGTTCATACGAAATTTTCAAGTTACGAAACGCCTCAACAAGAAAATATTGCCTCTTGTTACGAAATAAATTTCGTATATACGAAAGGTGAAATTATGGGCTGCTACTCGCAGCCGGAGAGTTTCCTGAGCGCAACATACTCATAGCTGCTCTGCCATTGGCTATTACCTAGCATCTTCCTGGCATCCCATTGGCTAAGAGGGACCACTACCGTATGTGTCTATGTGTGGGGAAAAACAGGTATATAGATATATATGAGATAGATATGTCCATGCAGCGTCCTCATCATTCGCCCCTCGGGCCATGAGGTGTTCCGATAGTTTTACGTGAATTAGAAACAAGGAAAAGAAAAAAAAGGAGAAAATCATTCTTTTTGTCCATACAAACTAAACAAGAGAAGTATGAAAAAGGAATGTGTTTGGTTGATCTCGCCAAAGAATATGACCGTAATGTATCACAGTCGCCACGTTATTAAATCAGTTCTTTACAAAACGCCAGGCAAAAACCACTTCTGAGAGAGAACATGAACCAAAGAGGGTAAAAAGTGATGAGGACAGCAATTAAACAGTAAACATTTTTATTCTTTGTTTTTTACATTATGCTCAACTCTCATTTATTGTGCAATAATCTAATTGTAATATGTATTTGTTACATGTTTTGATGCATTTTTATGCTTTATAAATCATTTATGTTTGAATATTGTGGGGCTTGAAACGGATTAGGGCATTTACATGGAAAACACGTCTCTACTTACAATATGTTCCACTTAAGAACTTTCTTCCAGAACCAATTAATTTCGTAAGTAGAGGTACCACTGTACATGTAAATTAAATATAAAAAAAACTAGTTCCATTTATTTATTAACATCACTAGCAGAAAATGTGCACATTTTTATAGGTTTATAGAGCCATTAGTGTGACATCAACTGTAATGCAATATTGAGCAGGTTATGATCATTTTCATGGCCAGATATGCAGCTGTATAGCCTCAATACTTTTTGGACACAGAATTAGCCAATTCTGATTTTAACCCTTGTATTGTGTTGGGGTCGAAATCGGCCCGTTTTTTAAGTCAATTCTGGGGTCAACTTGAACCCAACACAAAAACGTCCGTCTTACTAATTCATTTTCTTGTTGTCCTTTCAAGTTATATTTAATTAAAGTTGAATTTTCAAGGATTCAAGGAATTTTCCTTTCCTCAAAAACTCAAGGTAACAAAAATCCAATTAATTTTTTTTTTGTGGTACCAACACACACTTCCACATGACGTGACATGAAATACAATCCTCGAGATCCCAGGTTAGACTAGTAAGTCTCAGGACTTGTGAAAATAATATAAGATACGATAAATATGATAAAGAGATAAGGGTAATGGTTTTTCAAGGCTTCAATGTGGGCAAAGATTTACAAGGTCATTTTGTACTTAACAAAAAGAATAAAGTGTTCCAATGTGCCGGAATAAATGGACATGCGGCTATGACAATGGTTTTGAGTAGTCGAGTTTTAGTCATTGAATAAATGCTAAGTTGTGAAATCAATTATAATTGTTTTAATAATCGTGATTTCAATCTGAATCAAAATAATTGTGAGTATTATTTTCTTCCCTAAGCGTCCAGCCCTTGTACCTATGGGATAACAGAGATGGGAAACGGTTCGGAAAGACAGTCGGATTAGTCTGTGTTCGTGAACTACACTGGTAGAGAGCACAAACAAGCAGTTAAGCTACTGTAACATTATTGCAAAATAGGTCGCTGTTGACTGCAGACCATTAAACTAGTTGTTATTAATCCCGGACTATTATAACAATCACAATGATCACAAGTGTATGCCGACTAGTGCACAAGAGTAATTACCGCATCTCTCAATAAGCGCATTTCATTCATTGATTATCTTCCTTTAAAGGTTGTTTTAATCCTGTGATGAATCACACTGAAAACATTTAACCAACTGACTGAACTAATAAAAACACAAATGTGCACTAAAAACAGAGCAACCAAGACATTGGAGGGAAACAAAGTCGTCTAGGTAGCTGCAGCTAATTTGATTGGGATACGCTTAGACAGAAAATCAAGTTTTAATGAAGAGCCGAGTGGTGGGACAAATTAAGCATCACCCCAAAGAGCTGCCATTAAACGTTTATAAATGACATTGATGTTGGCAAGGAAGTAGGGAGCTCTGGGACCATACTGATGCTCGGTGAGCTGGGCGCAGACTCTGACCTCATCCGAGAAAAGGACGGCAAAAGGAAGGAATATGGCGGTGGGAATTGTGGGATGGAGGGAAAGGAGCATGAAGAAGAAAGCAGAAGACGAAGCGTCTGTTTGCTTGGTAGAATGGCGGGCGGGAGAAGAGCAGGAAAGGGGTGGGTGGGTTGGTGGGGCATGTAGGGCTGAGGGGGGAGAGGGTAGGCATGCGACAGCGGAGCGTGACAAGTGCAGCAGAACAAACCGGCGGTGACTCATGGGCTCCTTCATTCACTAGTGAGATCAGATCCAGGAGGACAGCCCACCATATGGGATGGCACAACTTATTCATCCAATCATTTGGACTGCAAACAGGACCAGACGAGGAGAGGAGATGGTGTGTGCGTGTCTGTCGCTGTGTGTGCAACGCACAGGGCAGCTGCACACTTCACCAAGATGACAGCAAGTGAAATGGGAAGTGAGGAGAACATTACATTATGAATATCTATGAAGAACACAACAGTTTGTCACCAATTTAAAAAAATCACCTGGAGCCGGCATGTGCCTCCTGCACACATTCATGTTTTGTTTGTGAGAAATTACAACCATTGATCAGTTCAGATTTACGTCACCCTATCTAATTCAGGCTAATGTGCAATTCAATAGAAAATATGCCCTGTAATACTCTGAATACAAAACAGTTAATCAGCCACTAATGCTGTCTGAAATACTTTGTGTGTGTTTTTTGTTAGACCCGTGATCAAGATGACAGGATCCAAATATTTGTGGGTTTCTAAGAATCTATTCAGGGAGGTGTTGCCCACCCTGGACTGGTCGCCAGTCAATCGTAGGGCAGATATAGACAAAAGAATGAAATACTCAGACAGAGTCTTCAGTTAACCGATCATGCATGTTTTGTTCCCAAGGGAGGTTCTGAGCTGAGATTAAAACACAGAACCTTTGACTGTGAGACAGCAAGCTAACCATGTTTCACAATGATAATGTCTACAGCCTTTTCCTGGTCTCTATCAAATTCAGATAGAGGCCAAGATTTTTGAGAAGGCGGTGGTCGTAAAAGCACACCAACCCCAGGAAAAGAACACCAGGCCTAATCTAACCAAAGACAGATATTTCTGTATGGACAAGTCTGTTTTATCCCCCGGTTGCGACTGTGAAACATAAACACTTTCATAACACACATAAACTACACAGGACTTCCTGGAAAGCAGAACCAATTTGCTTAGCTTCCCAACACACAGGAGCCCGCTGATAAAAATGTCGGTCTGTGCTGTGGTTTTGCAAAGATATTGTTATCCACTTCGGCAAGCTTGCAGGCTTACTGACAGATACCGATCGTCAGGTAATGTTGGGATTAGACTGGAGGTCTATTTCAGCGTATGGTTTTAGGAGTGGAATATTTGAATGTAATAATGAGTGGCCAAGATCGTTCCTGAAAGATTCTAAACAAATCTATATTATTATCACAAACAAGAACCATTCACATGCAAACGTGAAGAGTTATTTGGAATACCTGAAACATGTGAGTAGTAAGCAATTACAAACAAACACTTTATTCAAGAAGCAGTCATTCGGTTAACAACAGATACATTGACAGTTGCAACCATCGGTTTTGTTATTATGTGTTGAAATGTCAGAATTTTAGCCTCAATGGCCATAGGATCTCTGAGTGAATGTTCATGACAGCTGAATGTAAACAACGTAATAATTCCACGTTATTTGACCCCGTCCTCTGTACTAACATCCACTTGTACCTGCCAAACTGAATTGACCCTGGATAGTTTGTAAATTGAGGACTAACAGTTAAAAAAAAAGTAGATTGTAAGGACAGGAGGATCTAAGAATAGAGAAGAATCCGTGGCAAGGGGCAGCAGGAACATACTGGCGGCAAGATTGGCTGTGAATAGGACTCGCTGAAAATGTGATAACGCTGGAACTAACCTGCTTGGGATGTGTAATGCGCTCCTTTTGTATTAGCTAATGCAAGCCTTTTGTCATTTCCACAGAACTGTCACACTATTTCATCATGTCATCATGACATAACTGGGTGATGCACCACCAGCGGGCATCCCAATGAGAACTGCTGAAATTTGTGTCTGAAGTCTTGTGACAAATCAAAAAAGTACCGTATATTGTTTCTAAAGATATTTTTGGCCACCAATTGGTTCAGTTCGGCTCACCACAATACCAAAGTGGTAAAGGCTGAATTGGTTTCTTTCTGTGATGCTCATTGCCAAGAAGTGGGGAAATGTTCAATTCTGTACTTCTGAGGTCTAACCTTGAAGATTTCAAGTTGAATGTATACAACAACCTTGCTGAAGACCTCGGCAAGTATGTCCTTTAGCAGCTACATGAAAAACAATATTGTAACCCTTGCTCGCCTTTTCTTCCATTTTTTTTCTCACCAAATTATTGTGATTCACACATAGTGCATAAAGTCACATATATTTACACTAATTTCCATGTACAACAAATTGCGATGAATGCTGATATTTAGTATAACCAATAAATTGCCAGATACATTTTATACTGGTGACGTAAGGCTGCATCCTTCTGAGTTCCTAAGTTCATCATCATCAACAAGTTCATACATTTTGCATTAAAATATCCAACAGCAAGTGTCCACTGCAAGATCAGTAGGCAGGATGTGATCATATTTAATGATTTGACTTTAATCTAACTGTATATACATTTCTTCAGTGTGGTCCTTAAAAAACAGGTAAGTGACTGAATATGTTTCTTGCCCATGAAGTGGGTTAATGTAGAGTAGCAGCAACATAACATCAGCACAGCAATTGTAGCAACTGCTAGAAATGCATGGATTTTATGTAAGACACAATGATACACACGAGAGGTAATAACAGCTCCTATATGCGACCACTGCCTGAAGGCACTCACTTTGCCTTATTTAGGGCAGTGCCATGTGATGAGGTATGACAGTAGTAAGAGACTGTCCACATCAAAAAATGAAAAAAATATATAATCTAAAGGGAGATAATAGATGTTGCTACTCTAAGCCAATAATAGTGTCTATAATGAAATCAGTGGAGCAGAAACGCTCTTTCATTTCCTTATGTAGGGCCCGTGCGTTTTGCACATCCCATTATTCATGTGTTTCTCACTGCTGATAACTGTCCCATTTGCATCTGAATCATGAATGCCTCAAAACTGTATCCAACATGGAAATTAAGTGACCTAAAAATACTGTAGTCGCATCCATTATTTTATTAGCAACAGTGACTTTCTAAGAATGGCGAATTTGGCAGTTTGATGAAATGTCCATCCATCAATCCATCATTTTCTTAAGCAGAGGACAGGACTGTCTGGAGGACAAGTGTCCTCATTAGGGTTGCGGGTGAGCTCGAGCCAGTCCCTGCTGACTTTGAGTCAGGGTGGGGTACACCCTGGACTGATCACCAGCCAATCGAAAGCACATATGGACAAACAACCATTCACAATCATGTTTACGCTTATGGACAATGTAATGTCTTTGAGACATCAGTGTTGTTTTTGGCAGGCATTTGAGATATAGTCTTAGTCTATTGGACGAAAATGCTTATTAGTTTTTGTCACATTTAGTTATTCCTATTAGTGATAGTTTAAGTCTAGTTTTAGGCGACAAAAACTTCAATAGGTTTTAGTCTAGTTTTAGTCGACAGAAACTCCCAAAAAATGTTTTAGTCTAGTCTGCGTAAATTTAGACCAAAAATCAAAAAGTTTTTAGTCCGTTTTTGTTGAAAATAGGCATACAAGGTTTCGTACATACATTCCGTACATACAGGCATACATTTTTTAACTAATTCGTCAAAAAATGTAAGTACTTTGGCGGCTAACCGCATTGCTAAGGCTAAAAAGTCATTCAATATTGGTGAAATAAAAAAAACAAAACTGTGGATTTGTGTTTATTATTGTACACACACACACACACACACCCACACGCACCCACGCATACACACCCACACACACACATCCACACACACAAACACACACGCATACCAACGCAGACCATCCAGTCCGTGGTAGAAAAATGGTTGGGGACACTGCCTTAACCTACTTTTAATATTTGACACAACAAGTGAATGAATTGACATTAGCCTTGAAGTTAGCTCAACCAAAATAATTTATGCCTTAAGCCAGCCCATTTGCGCCACAGGTTACATGGAAAACTTTAAGCACAATGAAATTGATCACAAGCCGATTGTTGAATAACAAAGTGCAAGTAAATGTATACAGTATATGTTAACAGGACGAGTTACAGGACAAAATATCAGCGTGGTGAGCCCTCTGTCGCTTGAGATTTGTCATTCTTTCCATCTAGTTTGTGGCCACATTCACCGTTACCGCTGTCTACAATGCATCGTGTTGTTCTTCCTGCTGGGTTGTACAGAAAGTATATCCATATCTTTCCTTCAGTTCCGACCACCAAAGCCCATTTGCTGTCACTGTCGCCATGGTTCGTCAAAGGAAAGCGTGTCAGTGTGCGTGAGCCGAGACAAATGACCGCAGACCTGTTCGTGTTTTGTTGTGCCGGTGTGTGCGACGGTGTGTGCGACGCGTGCGCCCCGGCGATGGGCGTGCCCAAACAAGGATAGGTTGCACTAGCATTACAATTTTTTGAAAGACAGGTTACGTGTAGAATAGAAAGGGATGTCATAAATTTTGAACGTCCGACGGACCACACGCTAACAATTTCGTCCTGTCTCGTCTCGTCACCGAAAATTCATGTACGTCAAGTCATGTTTTTGTTGTTAAAGAGCCACGTTTAGCTCGTCATCGTCTCATTATGGTCATGAAAATAAGGGCCGTTAACGAAATATTTTCGTTGACGAAAACAACACTGCATGACATGCATATTATTATTAACATTATTATTATTAGTTTTCATTTTAAGATCACCTGTGTGTGAGACAATAAAAAAAAAAAAACTTGCAAATTTTAAGCCACTTGTTGTTTGGTGCAAAACTGTTGCTGCATGGGACTGATGACAATAAGAAGGAGAAGTCCATGCTTAATACAGTAGTAAGTCTTTAATTCTAAACTCCTGGAAAAAGCACTTTGTTTCTGCAGAATTCCAGCATCTTTTCTGTGCGTGGAGCTGACCCTTTTCCCTTAGCATGCCCTACTTCCACGTACAAAAGATAGGACAAGCGTGCATGAATGAAAATGGTGAATAATCATGACCTTACTTGGCTCAGAATGCCTGACTTACTCCAGCGGCCTCTGTGATTCTCAATTGTATTTTAACATCTGCTTCTTGTCCCCTTAATCCAACAATACTAAACAAATATATGACATAGCTGTCTGCAGTTCAGCTGGTGAGCTGCCAACACAATCTATTGCTATTATAAATAGGCATACATGACCAGTGAAATAGACACACGCAATCACAGTCCTACTGAAGTGGATACAAAATAGAAACAATCAAGAAGTAGTGTTGTATCTTTGCTCTCCTGCAGACCAATTCAATTTTCTTCCAGGGCATGTGTAAGCTGATTAAAACATCCAACAAAGACTTGGGGAAATATGTCACATCCTTCAGGACTGGACATAATATTGTGTATGCTGCTTTGCCGATTGAGATGCCGACTCTCTTTCCCTCGCTCTCCTCTCTCATGACCTTTCTACATTGGTATCATGCATTTATTTCCTCTTTAATGAGCAGTTTCTGTCCAATTCCACTAGAAAGATGTCTCATGCACATCTCTAAAAGAACTTGTTTTGATTTAAAATTCATTATTCATAAAAAATATCGGCCCCCGAGCCCGTTAAGCCCCCCCTACCACCCTCCAAAAAGCGTCCGTTAGGGCTGGGCGATATGACTGAAAAGTATATCACGATATAAGTGTTTCATATTGGTCAATATTGATATATATTGAATTTTTTTTCTTGTTTTTAACTATTGAAAATAATGACCCGAAGAAAAATACATTTAGGTTATTTTATTTTAACATAATACTTAACGTTTAATAAGAGGTCGATGTAACTATGAAAGAGTGAAATAAACCCGTGGATTAAATAAACTCCATTTTAAAGATAATGTGCTTAGAAGGGCTGAGAAATATTTGTCACAATCTAAGTATTTCATATCAGTCAATATTGATAATTATCAATATTGATAATTATTTATTTAGTTTTAAACCGTGCCTTTAAATAACAGTCAACTGTTTTTTGTACATCGTTATGTAGTGTAATGTGCAGTTTGTCCTCCATCAATGCATGGTAAATGCGTATTTGCATTAGGTCTACCCCAAAGCAGTTGTTGACATATATTAGCCCCCATTCAATTTTCATCCAATGCAAGTGAATGAATACTCTCTTGCAGTGCATACGTCATCGTTGACCTACAGTCTTTGGACTACTTTATCTTTTTAGCGGACTCATTATTGCCATAGTCCATTCATATTTGACTTGCTTGATTTTATCTTGAGTGAGATGCCGGTGTCGGATAAGGCTAACTACTGCTAGCATGTCAAAGACAAGAACTCCTCTACTTGTGCTTCTTCCTCGTTGGTTTAAAAGCTGCTTCTTCTTTGGTTTAAACGCTTCTTCTTCATGTTTGGAAGCGGAAGCGCGCTGCCTACATCACGCACCATACTGCGATTGGGTTTGTTTTTCCTTTTTCTATTGAACATTTTAACGAAGGCATTTTCTATTAGTATCGATCACGTGTCAATCGCGATACATATCGATATCGAATTATCGGCCCAGCCCTAGCGTCCGTGCATGACGCCGCGGGAGAGATGGTTGTATGTGTGTAATGAGACGAAGTGAGCGAGTCGAGACTTGTAATGGAACTGCTTTATTTAACAGCGGTCATTATCTATACGTCAATGCAGCGGATGTAAAATAGGTCAGTGTTAAGACTTTTGAATAAATGAACACATTTATGTAGCTGTTTGCCAATAATTTGATGTATCATGAACGTGATCTTTAAGCCGCAAATGTTTACACTTCATTTATAGCACTCACTATGCATTATGGGTGATGTAGTTAATAATAGCTCGAAATTAATTTGAATACATTTTATAAACTAAAATTAAATGTTGAAATAAAGACAATATGTGCTATACATTTTCAAGAGTGGCAATGACTTGACAATTGTTATAAATATACATCTTATATAATAATTGTTTATAATGTAATTTATTAGTATAACATATGATCGCTGTCATGTGAAAAACACTTATCTCCATTTTTTTCATTTTCTTATTTTTACATGAATGGTGTTTCCGCGTTACAGACATCGCATTAATGTGAAAATTAAACAAGTTTACAAAATTGAAGATAAGTGTTTTTCACAGGACAGCGACGATATGCAATTCATTAAAAGATATACAATACAATGCAATACCATTTTATTTGTATAGCGCATTTCACAACAGTTAGAGCTGTAACAAAGCACTTTACATACAAACAACAAGATAGATTTTATATAAACACTACTTTTTAATTTAGACTTGTTCCCAATTCCACCATGAATGTGCTGAGCAAAACTCTGGACAGGTAGGCATTCGACTTTATGAAACGTGACTGAGGACCACACAACAAACAATCTTCAAGTGTAGCAGGACAACTAACAATGCTACTCTATGCCCTTAAAATCTCCTGCGCCTTTGGATAACTAGTGGTATGTTTGAAGTGTTTGGATGCAATTTTTGTCGTTTGCCCATTTCCCCGAGTAGCTTGATCTGAACTTTGGTTGCCTCGCAAGAAGGTCACGCGCAGGCGGGTCAATTAACTGGCCGGACTAAAATCCACCTCCGCCCTTGCTTACTCCGCCCCTTTTTTAAAACTTGTCGCCCCCAGTCCTCCGTCCCAAAAATGGGTGTCCATCTGGGATGGAGGGTACGGACCGTTTCGGCCCCGGGAAGGACTGCCCAGCTCTGAAAATGAAGTTTGTGGCTACTTTGTGTCACTTGTGGCTGGGGATTGGCATCGCAAAAGTGTGTCAGGCGAACAAACACGTTGTTGTGCACTAGGGGCGACACAATGTCTGTTCAGCCAGCAAAAAGTAATGTCATATCACCAGACAATGTGTTAAGTACAGGGACGGAGCCATTGGTGGGCCTGGGTGTGCACAGGCCCACCCAGATTGACAGACTGCCCACCCAGTGAGATTCATGAAAAAATATATACTTTTACATTTTTATTAAATTATGAAATGATTTGTTTTTTTTAAATTGAATATTAAGAATGGCATAATTGTGGTTGCCTAAGGACGGTCTGGACTTCATCTTATTCGCTTTGTCATTTTATTTGAATATACGATGTGTAGGGACAGGAGGATTGCGCGAAGTGTGAGAAATATTCAGGCCCACCGTGATTTTTCCAGGCCCACCCATTAGCCACGTTCTGGCTCCGCCCCTGGTTAGGTACAGCTCTAAATAATGCATGGAACAAGGTTAAATATGCACGGAGGAAAAGCACAGAAATACCAAAATATTTACTGTTAAGGGGGCAATGTTTTCTTTGCTGTTTTTTTAGCTTGATTACGCAGGAGATAGTAACCAATTTCCAACCTAATGGTGGGGTTCAACATACGCCGAAAACAAATACTACAGTTTAGAGTGGATATGGAAAAATCTAAGAGGTATTTCACTTTTTTAAAACGTGGGAATATTTTTTTTTCCCCAATTTTTTTAAGAACACCTGAATATTAAAATAGTACTGATCAACCTTGGTGCAAGTCTATGTTTTATTACATACTCTTTCCCAATATAGGCGTAGACAATGTTCATAATGTAGAGTTGTTTAAAATGTCCGCCTGTTTCAAATAGTTTAAGATAGGCACCCTCCTTCAACACCCCAATAGTGTTTGTCAAACCCTTTGTAATACAACTCCGCAAACATACCTCATCTCACCAAAAAGCCATGTTGATCTTACATCATAGAATGGCTGTTCCCAAACATTTAAGCCAAGTCAAATCCCCTTCAACAAACAAAACAAATAAGCAAAGAGTTGACACACTTTTCTTCCTTGCACTACATCCACCTCAACCTTACTTCCTCCCAGACAATACCCCTAAAACAAAACAAATCCAATGTAGTGTTTTGCTACATAGATTTTTTTTTTTTCTGGAAAACAGCTTTCTTTCTTTATTCTTGTTTAACCTTTGTTAAACTACACACCCATTCACCAGAGTTGGTACAGCCCTGTCCCTGGCACTCACCGGCGCCCTAACACCCCCCAACCATCCCCACTAACCCCTGCAAAACAAAGCCTATTTAGCATATTGATATGTTTCATTTACAATGTGGAACAGCATTTCCCAAATGTTTTAAGGCCACACACTCCCTTTGACAAACCTCAGTTTTGTTGCACCCACATCCGCTGCACCACATTTCCCACCAAACAAAACACAATCAGTGCAATGTAATGTATTTCTAGTGTTTTTGGGCAGACACTTCCTTCAACATCCCAACAGGTTTGGCACAAACCTATGCTTGGCAGCACAACCCCAATTCATTCCACCAAAAAGCAATGCTGATTTTACATTGGACAACAGATTTTCCCAAACACACAATGTCTTTAACATCACAGAGTTGGCACATCCCCAAGCCTGACACAACAACACAGCCCATGTATGAAATAAGAAAAAAAAATTCATTATATTCAGTACAGATAATAACTTTTCACCTACGTCTTTTGTGACTTTAATTCCCATTTTTGCAAGGATGTGAATAATTTAGGGTTCAAATAAACTAAATATATAATGTATGTAAAAAATGCATTATTTTCATCCACATTAAAAAAAAAAAATCAGAGGACCCATAAGCTGGTTTAAGATGTTTACTGGTCATAGACCTTACGTTATAAGAGCTACAATCAATCAATTCTACGTTCACAGACCAATGAGTCCTTTAGAGGGAACCACACCTGGAGTGTGGAGAAATTGTAATGGTCCATCAACCACGTACAAAAGCGATACCCTCCCCAAAAGAGGGTCAAAGATGTGGTGAGCTAGCAAGATGTGGAGGGATGCAGATGCATCGGGAATTAATTAAAAAGAGGCAAAGGGATAAGAGTGGAACTAACAAGAGGGTGTGTCTCAGGCTGGCTGGGAAAAGATTCAGTTCCAGGCACCATTGGAGATTTTTCAGGGGGTGGGTGTCTTGTGACCCCTAAAGGTTTTGTGGATTGGTAGGAGGGGATTAGTCAAATAGCTCCACTGCTTTTGTGTTGCAATGATGACAAGCTACCCTGTGCAGCAGGCGGTCATAATTAAACAGGTTTTTGTTGTTGTTTTTTAACTGGAAACAGTCACCCGTCAGCAAAGCCAAAAGCTATTCAATTGCCCTTTTCACACAAAAGAATCATGAACATCATTCACGCAAGAGTTAGTGACAGAGAACCACGCATTTAGCTTTTTTGTGACCCAGGGTACATTTTTGAAGAAGCATGATCAATTCTCTTCACTCTGTGGAAAAACGGTTGCATCTTCATTTTTGTGCCAGGGTAAGTCTAGTTTATCGTATTCGGGAAATTGGCAGACAGCGTTGCGCCTTGCTAGGCGTTCCGGCAGATGGAGCTGGCGCGTACACGGGGCACCTGACAATGTGATGACAGAAAATAGACTGGGCTCACTGAAAAAAAATTAAAAAAACAAGTGCATCTTCAAATTCTTCCATCTTCCATATTGTTTTTATTTCACCAATCACCACGCTGTGCGTGTGTGTGTCAGTTGTTTTTGTCCGACATTTTCTCTTTGTTTGGCGGCATGTCTGCTCGTGCGGCGCCTGCTTGTGACGTGAGGATTACGTTCTCGACGCCGATTGGCTGTCGCGGACGAGGGATGGACCGGGACCACGTGGTCGATTAAATACGCAGGACGGAACGCGGTGGCGGTTAGGCGATGCCCGGCTCTGCACAGCGGTCTCCAATTGCCCACGTCACATGCACATCTGGCTACATCCGCAAGGCGATCTTGCAGTTAACCTTGTGTAAATACACTTTTACGTGTGCCAATCTGATGAACGGACTGCAGCGACTCAGTTTCTGCCTCCGTAATGTCAAGCACTTTGTGCGCCTTGGTGACAATACATTTAATATGAATGAGGGGAGCAGCTTCGATTGGCCGGGAGTTGGCTGTGTTCCATACCACAACGACACAAACACCTTCTTCCATTTGTGCGAGTCTAAGAAAACACAAAAATAAAGCAAACTCCACAAATACACACAGTTAGACTGCACTGAGCATGAAAATAGGGCCCTTAATGTGCAGTTTTAATTGATAGACAATGCCTGAGCACAAGTCTCAGTATGAAGACATATCCGATCGTATAAAGGTATATGCAAGAAAAGAGGCTAAATGTCTATGAGTTTCAAGGTGAGGGAACAATAAAGAAGAGAGGCGATAAAAAGCCGACCCGGCTGATGTGTGTCTGTTGCAGTTCTAAAAGCTGCATAGGCCCTGAGACATCCGCGGAATCCTTTCTCTAAGTCCCACTGATACATTCAAAGCGTTACTTCCACGGGGCCAAACTTTTGTTCCCTCACAAAAGGCCTGACCAGAGGTTCCCCCCTACATGGGAGCCCCGTTCAAAATCAGATTACTTCCACTGAAGTCCCCCTTTCTCCACCTGCCAGTTAACTATGTCAATACTATTGTGTCGTCAGTGAAAAACTCTCTATTTTTGGCATAATGGAGGCTGCATGTGTATTATTGCCTCTGCTGCTATGTATTCTAGCAGGGAGGGGAAACAGCCCACCCTCACGCGCCTTCCTCCTTTCCTTATATTATTTCTTTGAAGGGAAATCTGGGCCACATGCCCCAGAGGAACGCTAAGTGCTTTAATTCATTCGCACCTTTTCTCTCTGGCTGCCATCTCCAAGGCCTCCTTTTATGCCCAGAAGTGATTTTTTTAGGCTGGACCATCAAAGCAATTACGTTGTCGGCCTGTTACCCTAATATGAGGAGAGATGACTGACAAGACAACCATTGTACAGCGGTGGAAGGGCATTTGGCTTCAATTTATTCGATCTGAAAACATTCAAACATCGGCATCCGCTGAAATAATCATAAACAAGCAGGTATGATCGTCTCCTTGAGATGTTTGGAGTAAAAAAAAAAACAATTCTCTACATGACATATCTCAATTACCTTTCTCACCTTCCTAAGCAAAACGACTAAGTAGCACAGTTAGTCGATGGAGAATGCCGGCAATGTAACATTAGACTGTGGGCATGGCAGCCAGTGATGTGTAACAATTAATGTAATGGACAAAAACGAGCACCATCTTTGTGCTAATGACAATGTCTTGTATTACAGCTCAAATGCACAGGGTCTCCACGGCTCTTGTCATTACGAGTATATAGGAAGATGGCTCGCTACAAAATGGGATGCGCCGTAACTGGATAATGCGGGCGGAGAGAGCGGAGCATGGCGCCACTGGGCCAATGTTCCGTCCGGGGCAATAATTCTGGCCTGAGTGACACGGACAGGGTCATTGAAATTGATGGAGGCAGGATGGGAAAAGTAAAGCACTTTAGGAAAGCGGCATGATAGGGAAGGGAAGGGAAGTTGGGAAGATTCTGAACGAAGAAAAAGGTAAAATGGGAGACTGAGAGACAAAAGGCAATGATAGAAAAGAAGCATGTTCAGCCTCTTCTCTACTATGCTGTGTAATCGTAAAAAACTTTGATTCAATTTTTCTCTGAAATCCATGTTGTGAACAGATGGGAGATGGGAGTACCTAAGAGCACTGCACAGCACCGGCTTGGCTTGGTTTAGCCCTTGGTTTTCCACGTCAAACTACGGCTGCAAACAGTGAAAAAACATGCCACATTGACAAGTCCGAAAGACATTTACTAACAAATGACAAAACATGGGGAGAACAGGGTTCTTTTGGATATACTTATTGGCATGTGGCAGTTGAAGAGACTGAGGGCCGCAAGAAAACTGACTGCTGACTATCGGGTTGATGGTTTACCGTGGTAATACAAAGTCCAGTTGTCGATAACCATTAATATTGTTTGTCAAAGGTAATGAGCTATTCTTTTCTTTTTTTAGGGGACTTCTGAGCGGGGCACACAATGATTGGCTGCTTTCCGAGTTGAGTAAAACAGGCATCTCTTTGAAGTGAATTGCTTTCAATTAATACAATACAATTTTATTAACTACAAAGTAATTTTTGTCCTTCTCGGCGAGCAGAAGAAGAATTAAAACTAAAGAAGATTGTTAACATCTATTTTTTGTCATTTATTAAAATTTACAAAATGTACAAAAATACACATTTCCTAATGTACCAAATATTCTACATTTTGTTAAAATATATTGTGTTAAAAAAAAGCAAAAACAAAGTTTTAAATAAAAAAAGAAGGCATTTTAGGGCTGCAATCTTAATGCCGTGATACCACAATATTTTCAGGATTTAATATCTGTCCATGCCTAGTCTAAACTAAGGCATAGTGAAAGTGTAAGACTAAAATATCATCAAATTTTAACTCATCACGGCAAAGACAACTCTTCTCTACAGGTGAGGGAGTAAAAATAAAAAGAAACAACATATCCAGGAGGGCAGTGCAATGAAGGATCTGACCAACAATTGAAACAGATGTGGTGTACGCCACGTTGATTGATTGAAAAATGATATTTTTTTTCTCTTAATGAACAGCCAAGACACAGAAGCACAAAATGGTGGCTGTCCTCCAGTGTACTTTTTCTTCTTTGTTGGTGAAAAGACATGCCAGGTGAGGATTTAGCATTCCAAATTGTTCTGTTGTGGCTTGAAGTATAAAATGTGGGGGTGTTAGTATCGGAGTCAAGATGATATGAGAGAACATGTGTACAGACAGTAATGCAGCAATATGACATATTGCCTAATCAGTCTTTCTTGCTTTCACGAGCTGTCATCTGGCCCATCAAGCCATCAAGACCTTCAGCCTCTCCCTCGCTCATTGACTGATTCCCTTGTTCAATTATTCCCGCTTTAAGCAGCACCATCTATTTAGCTTTCAGAGACTCTAGTAAAATTATAAGAGGATTGCTTCTTCAGCTATATTTACAATCATAAAACCTTTACAGCAAATCTATATCTTAGACACTCTGTTGCCTTGGTAAACATATTAAAGGTGGTATCAAGAGCGAGAAAAGGGCATGCCTGCCATGTTGGAGACATTAATGATGTAGAGTCATAAATGATTTTTACATGCTGTCCCACTAATCATAATGCATACTGTTTGAATATTTACATTGATAGAATGCTATTTTTAGACGGAATAGACAGGGTTTGTCTGTTTGTGCGAGGATGCATGAATATTTAGCTGTAATTCTGGACAAACCAACAAATCAAAATGCCAGCTATTGTAAGTCAAACAAATCAGCTCAACTACTGGCCTGACAAGTCCATCAAAAACCTTCCCAAAATACAAATACACATTAACAAACAAAGACATCTTTGAAAATAACAAACTCAGTATAGTTTCAACCTGAACAAACGCTACCTTCCCTAGCGGTTGGAAATCTAAAAAGAACATCTCAGCTCCAATCTGCCCTAATCCGCCCTAAAGCAAGAATGACCCTAGCAACTGGATGGAAGTAATCTGGAGAGGAAGTAGGGTAGGGGAAAAATAGTTGAGGTAATGCGGTGTGCTGCCTCATCCTTTACTTAGCTGGCAATGCCTTCAGGGGAGACGTGTTATAAAGCAAACCTAATGGACATTATGAGGAAACCCGGACCGTTAACATGCACTACAGTTTACTTACATGTTGATGTACACAGCTAAGTGTATATACTGTAGAATGCTGAAATCCACATATTATTATGCTATAATTGTACATGTAACATATACATAAAAGATTTCAAATCAGCCCACACCGTGGCTCTTTCCAAACCTGATATATTTGTTACATTGTAGGGGAGTAACTTCGTCTTTTATGGATTACATGAGTATCTGTCATGTATCTGGTGTTCCTCTTTTTTTTGTTTTTATCCTATTTCTTGTGCACTTGACCAGTAACAGAATTAGTAGAATTATAGACAGTTTAATTACACCAACTTTTAGTATTTACCCAAAACCCACGTGTCATTAGTACACTGAAATGAGCTGCATTGCACTTCAGCCATATATAAATTCAGAGATTTACCGTGAAGAGATTTCTCAAAATTGAACAACAATGTGAAGGCGAATTAGCAGTAGAAGGCATTTCCAGAAATTCCATAATAATGGGATCATTTGGAAAGTTTTAGCTTGGATAAACTATGCCTCCAAGTTTCCAAACTGGCATACTTTGTACAACTGTAGGAGTGGACCAAAGGTCCTCTGGCAGACCTCTGGCTAGAAATATTGGCTTCCAAAGCTAATGACCTTAAATTGCACACACGGGTGCAGTTAAGCTTTGCTTGTTCCCCCAGTAGCTTACAACAGCAAATATGTCATTGGGAGAATAAACAACAATTACACTCTATACGCCTCTAATTACATCATCCTATGTTACTATCACGAGCGAGGGGAGATTTGATTAAAAGCCACAAACAAAAGTACAATGTATTAATGTGTGATCTTATCCTAAAAAGTTATTTATTAAAAGCAAAGAAAAGGGACAGGGGAGGATAGCACGACCAGTTAGAACCCTGATGAGTATTTGGTGGTCAACTATGACAGTTAAGGGCATTTACTGTAATATGGCTGGAAGTCATGCTACAGAATACACCAAGCAACAAAAAAGAAAGACCGAAAGATATAAAATTACATATGAAGCTAAGCCAGTGTACTCCATAGGTAAAATGGCCCATTTCACATTTTCCATTACGATGAAAGTGGTTATGTCAACTATGGATGAACTGTGTCCACTGACAGACTTGTTTTGTTCGCTGTAAAGTGTCCACCCAAGTTCAGCCCTTTTGTGTGTCTGGTGCTTTGAGCAAATGGAGATTGCCATCGTATCCTTAAGGCACATCAATAAATAAACGTGACTCAAATAAACAGATAAATAAATAAAACTGGGGGAAGAGCATAGCAAATTGGCATTAGTCCATGGGAGCACGTCACGCATCGTAGTGTTCAACTGCATGAGTGCCGTAGCGTTCTAATTTTAGCTTATCAACACTGCTTGATCTTGAACCTATCCCTCCCTATTGATACTCACTGATACTTGTGCCTTTGAAATCTTCATCTTCTCAAGTACAACAGTTTCTCAATTCAATACAGTTATGTACTGTCATATTGCAGCCTTTTGGGTATGATCGCAATTGAGTTCGAGTCAACTGCAGATCTGTCATAGTTACTTCAAATGATAATAAAAACACTGTGAATGAACACACTCGAGAGAGCTTTTTAGAAATATGCTAAATGTACAAAGAAAACAAGCTACAGTGGACAAAATGCATACTTTGACAAAGGTTTTGCAAAAATGATGCCTCTAAAATATAGAGGTCAAACATTAAGTTTCCAAATCACATGGCAGATGTGCATCTGCGATGCAACTCACCTTCACATTAAAACATTTTTTTGTCTAACATTAAAACAGGTAGGCCTATTATGTTGTTTTGATGCTTCATTGCAAACTGCTGTTAAATGTTTTAACACTAAAACTTGAATGTCAACAACGTTCAAATGTAAAACAAATATACGTTTCCATGCGATAGATTGTTGCATTAAAATCGTTTTGAAAGTTGAGTGAAACAGAGGTGGCTCAGTAATATGTGTTTGACTTCAGTGGTCCACTGTAATTTGTCATTTTTTTTTGTTTGGCTGAACTGAATATGCAATGCATTTTTGGTTAGCAAATGCCCAAACAAACTCTTTCCTCAGGGCTGTGCCTTTTCGGTTGGCTTTGTTTTCCTCTACAATTCTGTAAAGACTTTAAAACCTGTCAAGTTTATTGAGTGAAGCTAATTGAATGCAAATCTATCTAAAACTATATATATATATATATATATATATATATATATATATATATATATACACCCGTATATATTTCAATCTGTCAACAATTGAACAGCAACCTGAAGCTGGTTTGGGAGTGTGAAATCTCCCATCTACCTTTCCGACATATACTGTTCATCTCCATTGTGTTTTTACAGGATTGAGTGGCTGAAATGTTTTCTAATATAGCTTTTAGCTGGACACAAGTGTTCAGTCTTCATGATATTTGTGTTAGCTTCAGTTTAGCAGACACCTCTTCCAATTACACATCATTCACTGCCATATATAAGACCATTATTCAGGCTTACTGTGAACCTTGACAATAGTGCAAGACCACCATCTTGTCAACAAGTTCTAGTGGATTCTCCTCGAAGCTAAAAGCACTACATGCATTATCATTCCATTGACATCTTTGTTCCCCGCATCCCTGTTTCAAACAGATAACCAGAATTTATCACTCTTTGACGTGTGATCTCTTTATCGGCATCTACTGGAATTACCACAATCACTCATCTCTTGATTTGCTGTTAGTAGACTTTAAAGCCCAGGAAGTCAAATTAATTCCTCCTCATTGCAGTCGACAGACTGTATTGATAGTGTCATCGTCTTCAGAATGCAAACGTCAATTCGGACATTTAATCGAAAATGGCTTAATAACAGCCATGTTGTATGGAGATAGGCTAAAAGAAAGGAAAGGAAAAACAAGGGTATGATGGCAGAAGACGTCTTTGATAGTGTTTGTTATTGTGAGCAGAACAAACAGGCATCCGACACCTACGCACATTTGCTTTTTTCCTCCATCTGATCATCAGCTGGCCCTGCTGTATTCCTAATGAGCAATGCATTGAGTTTAATTCAACCAAAGCAACTTGTTCATCCTTCAACACTAAGTATGATAGCCCGGGCTGTATTACATTATATGATGGCTATTTATCAGTGAGTGGGACACTCTTACTGCCGGCCCCTTTATTGGGCATTTCTTTGGCTTTAAACACTGCAAATTTATAGCTCTAATAGGAATTGATCTCAGAATGAACTGCATCAAGCCTATTGCGTGGATGCGCCCTGGGTAAAAATAAGATAAAACCCTCCATTATGGGACCTCCAAAGCGTATTTGCCCTCCGAAATTGATCCACTATTGACAATTTACACTTAGGGTGACCTTTCATAACTGCCCCCACACTTGAGAAGCAATATTGTTAGGAGACTAAGTAAGGAAAAAAAGAGCCACTGAATACACTCCAGGATATTACTGGATCTCATAAGATAGTAGAAGCTAGTTCATTGATGGCTCAATAAGCAGTTGGGTCGCAAGTAGCGTTCCCATCAATGAGCCAGAATTATTGTTCTATTACCTCTGCCAAGTAGATTGTTTGCTATACAAACAATTTTGGGGTGGTGTGAAGGTTTAGGAAAGAACCTAGGTTTTACTGCGTGGAGTAAATGTGTTCAAAGCAATTTTCTTAACTTTTGTAACATTGCTAGAGCATTTTCATCATGTTTCTCAATTTCTGCATGAAGCTTAATGACATAAATGTGGACATCTCCTTGAGGTGTGTATTTGTGATTTGTAACAGTGACCATATGCACTTTTCTTTTCCCAGAAAATGCCCACTTTTTTGGTGTTGAATAATATTGCATTGCATAAACTATTAGGATGATGAAGCAAAACAATTTCCCAAATCAGGTTATGGTAAGTGTCTTTTTGGGTCAAAGCAAGGTGTGCAGGCTTTTTCTACGCCCAAAGACATCACCTCTTAAAAGTAGTGGCACCAAAGTATGCATATCTGCCTTACCTTTCCTTATCTTTGGGAAACAGGTGATAGATTTCAAACAGCACCGCTTTACTCTCATCTTGCGTTTTAATATCTCAAATCTGCTAAAGGCATCCAAGCAACAGCATGAGGCACTGAGTCCTGTGGGCCTCTTCGTCTGAAATCACGTTAGCTCCACTTCCTGCCGGATTGCCTCCAGGGCCGCCCCGATGAATAGCATCTATTAACACCAGGAGTGGACGCCCAGAGGAGGCCTTAGCTCTCAACTCTGAGATATCAAACAGAAACGGCGATACATGCTTGAGAATGTATGAGTGGCAAGCACTCTTTAGAGTGGAACGACCAGTGAAGTTGCAGAAGAGCAGCAAAGAATACATGTGTCGAAATTATTCCCGAAAGTGCAGTTTAGGTTCATGTATTTTAAGGAACGAGGACATGAAAAAAGTTAGACCGCTGCAAAATGCCTTGCAATATGAGGGTCATTTGGAAAACAAACACGACAATAATATGCAGTGAAATATTATTTATGGCAAAAATGACTTTGGGGGATTTAGCACAACAATGGGGTGTTTACCATCGCCAGCAGCTTTTTCATCAGATGCATCCCTTGGGCCTCTTGGTTTTGCCTCTTTGCAGATTCATCCACTTTAGCCTCTTTAAAATTTCATGAAATAAACTAGGTAATTTCATCTTCATTAAGCATACAGGGGGGGTCTCCGCTCTGACTTGACCCGTCGAATTAAACGAATGGGTCTGAACTTTCTAATTTGAAAGATTAGAAAGTTGGGCTGAAATTCCATGACCTGGGTAAGCATTATATCGGGACGTATATTTTTAACGAGACTATAAATTATTCCCGCCCCCTCTTCAATGTCAAATAAGTCGTGAAGAGACTTACTATACAAAACTGAAAATGGAACTTTTGAAGGTGAATCAAGATACCAGCAGAGAAAGGAATGGAGACTGGAGCCCTGGTTTGGGAATGTAATGATGTTGAAAAGACAGTAAATATATAAGATTGTCTGGCCTCTCTCTGAAAACTGATAGATGTGTCTTTTGGGATGCCCCTTGCTATGAACGACCCACTGAGTCTGTGGCTTTCATCCCTGACCGAAAATCGATGGAGCAGGATGTATGAGGGGCTTGTGTTTTAAATCTGCCAATCTTCTGCCAGATACCTAGGTAACTGTCTTACCACGGGGAGAACCGAGGAAATAGAAAATGAGCAGCCTAACTTTAGCTAGATTTTTTTCCCCCCTCTCATATATACAAATATGCTCATTCGTCCTGGACCAACTCGATTCAATATCACTACGTATTTAATGAATTATCTTCCAGAAACTCCCCAAGACTCCATCAATCTCTCAATTTTTCCTGTGCTGAATTAGGACTGTCTGGTGTAATTGCATAACACATGCATGGAGCCTCCAGGGTTAGCTTTTCCATCTCATACAAAGTGGAGACAAGGAAATGGGAAATGCTTGTAGAATTGGGCGTAATTGTGACTGGCAGCACCAAGAATTGCGCGGAGCCTGACACCGGAGGTAGTCAGCTGCAGGGGAGTTCAGCCTGAAAGACGACAAGCAGACACTCGCTGGTTTTAAATCAACTTACGTTGACGCAAGCAAAGAGAGACACTCGGTTACAGGAGGCTGCTGAAGAGGACGCTAAGTTAATCAAGCTTTAAAAGCATCAGATGACAATAATGGTGACAAGTAGGAAAGGATACATTTTGCACAATGACTGAATCAACTGCTTTAACACCTCCACTAGTATCGTATTAAACTTCCCCAATCAGAGTGAAAAATACTGCCTCAAACAGTACAATGCCCAACCGTACGCGGATCTCAACCCATGTCGTGATTCAAGAACTTGACAATTTTTGTGTTTTTATGCCAAATTCAGAAAAGTGCAGTTGAATGGTGAGTTCTAGCTGCATAGTATGTTGCACCATGAATTAACCCAGCGAGAATAATGTAATAATCATAATCACACAACAATGGCAGTACATAGAGACCCACTTAATTACTTTTTAAATAATTTTTTAACTGTTGGTAATTTTAGATTCTGCCATTCAACACAGCCAGACGGATGTGAATGGAGATTGGTGCACGGCTGTATTGCCGCACTCGCTGCATGAATTTAATGATTTTTGAACAGGGCTAGATTTAATCTCACACTTGAAACCAGGATCCTTTGCTCTTTGATGCTGTTATCCGTTCCACTACTGTGGGACAAACCATCTTATTTTGCAATACCTTATATTTTTAGCATTAATCGGAACATTGAAACATGACACATAACGCAGAGATCCCTCAGAATATACGAAACACGTTTTTCCAAGAAAAACAAACAAACACATTTAACCAGCAACCGTAAAGATGCTTTTTGCCCCAGAGTCTATAAACACGTGCAACTCAATAAAGCTGAAGCCTAAAACTAGAACACAAACATATTCAACAGACAAAAACTGAATATAATATGCAGTTTCAGAAAGATAAAATAGAGACAATACTTCAAAACACACATAGTATATCGTTCATCGTTCCTTATTTGAGGTGGCTAACCAGGATGACGGTAGAGACTAGAAGTGGTGTAATTTTTGTTATTATTTTTTTTTAAATCAGGTTAACATTCAGACTATCATTGATATTCAGGTATTCCAAAGCATGTTTGGGCTCTAAAAAAGTCATCACAGTGAGAAACAGCAGCATGTACAGTATATATAAAAGAAAAGTTGTTTGGGAACTAATCTAAAACCTAAACCCAAACCCTAACTGTAACCACTAATACCAAGAAAATCTAAACTAGTAGAGCTCATGGGCAGAGGTGATCTTATTGACTCGGAAACTATCACGACTGTAATGAAAAACAAGCAGCTCACGGCCCAAAAGGACACTCCACAGGTGGACTCATCCCACCCAGTTTACAATTGACTTCAACAGCAACAAAGGTCACGCTCCAGTGAAGCTAAGATGTCGACATCATCTGCAAATACAAACTAGAAAGCCGGTGAGCCCTCTGGATTCCCTTCATTAAAGTCAAAACATCAAAGTGGACGTGTCCCAAATGCCCCATGAGATTCCATTCATGGGAATTTGAAACAGAATAAATGAGAAAGGGCCTCACCTCTGTGAAGGTTTTGAATACAGAGGTGATAAAGGCATCTCATGAATTTTACAATTGCCTGGTAGAAGTTCTGTGGAGTTTGATTTAACAAACATACTTTCCAAAAAAAAATATTTCAGCTTGAGCGCGTACCACACCACTGGGTCCTTCTACACAGAAGCAAACTCCAACACTGGCAAAATATGTTCAAAGCAAAGGTTCAATATCTTTTACGTGCCGCTCCCCAAGGCCCCTCAAGTAGTTAAACTGAATTCAACCAATTAGTCAGAAAAGTAAAGTGCTTGTTCGGAGCTGTTGAGTGCAATTTAACTCAAATAAACCTCAGGAAATTTTATGTATATACAAATATGCACTTGTTCAGACACTTTTCAAGATACGAAGAAAAATGTGTAGTAGTTGGCCAGGTTGTTGACAGACACAAACTGAAAATGAAAGTAATTACTACCCGATAGGGACAAACATTTGCTGAAGGTTACAAACACAGCACAGAAAAGTGCTGTGCCAAAGCAGGAATTAAAAAAAGTTCATTTGTGAACAAGGATTTTAAGTTTGGCATGGCAAAAAACAAAACACTACAAGAAATGTCTAAGCCGAGGCTGTTAGGAGCATGACATGAGATGACTTGAGCTGCTCTACAAAGCAAAAAAAATGCTGTGACTTTCTGCTCATGAGGCTTTTTAGTGTGATTCTTCGGCATACACATATAAATCCAGCATTTTAACATTAGCCTTTTCAAAGCAACGCAAAACAGCTCAGCAAAGGCCCCTGGGTGTTGTCGAGCAGCTCGGCACAAGGAAGGATGTGAGTTACACAGCCAGCATTAGAGCAGCGGGAGGCAGGATTCTGTTGTGTGGAGATGGAATATAAAAAGGGACTTAAAACACACACCTAGGGTTCTGTAACCATGGTTAGCAGTGGGCCACCGAGAGCCTGGACTGGAAGGACTTTGATCACCTAGAAAAATGTTGTAGATGGAGTTGAGGGGAAAAAGAGATCAGAGTAGAAGAGGGAAAGGGTGGGATGCATGAGTAAGAAAAGAGAAAACAGCATTAGAGATTTATTTTAGCAAGAATGGAACTCCCAGAAACAACCCTTGGAAGTGATAAAATGTCAGGACACCAATTCAAAACCCCAAGAAAGAGTGATGGAATTTAAATGGTGAAAGCAAGGGGAAAACATACTGTATTTCCTCAAATAGTGGCTTGCGCTGTACTAGTAGATGACATACTCCACTGAACTGATGTGAATACATAGACATCTTCTTTTGTCCCCCAGGTGGTACCACTGTAATTATCTTAATTACAGGTGACATGTAAAGCTTGATTTTGATGAAAAAACAAAAACAAAACAAAAACACTACTACTTGCAAGCTGATAAACATTTAGATGTTTAAGATTGATTTTCAGCTGCAAGACCTGATAAAATGTATAAGTTTCCCCCACCCTCGTAAATGCCTGTATAAATAAAAACACCGGAAGGCCACTATATGAGAAAATACGGTTGGTTTTTACTTGATACAGTCATAGCATTGAAACAGGAGGAAATGCATACACTCACTTGCACTAAAAGACTGTAGTATGACACCAAATCATCAATAAAATTGAAGAATATTAACTCATGGATTGACAAATTATTTAAATTCATCAAAATAATCAAGCGAGTGTAGACACCTACCAAATGATTGGAAACCTACAATCAATTTGAGTGAAGGTTGAATGGTATGTGCATGCAAATGGGGGTGACTGGTCATGATCATCATCACCAACGCCAACCAATAATTATTACCAATATAATGCTCAAAGATATATCATCTTTGAAGCATCATCACAGGTTTTTGCAGGCCAATTGCAAGGTGTACTATTGAAATTTCACCATTGACATCAAAAACAATACTGTGCACCAAAGAAGCGAACTTAATGAGGATAAAATTAAGCAGAAAGGGCACTCAAGTTCAACCTAGATGGCAAAAACCCCGTCAAAATGCAAGAGGCCATCTTGGCAGAACCGATTACTGTATTTTGTTACCACAGCAGCGTGGTGCCACTGTAACAAGTGTTTCATTTTCTGCAAAGGGAAAAGACATTGCTAATGAGATACACTGGGCCTCATGTATACTTCTGTCTATGATGAATGTCTGCTTGAAGATGTATCTTTAGACATGATCAGTGCTTGTGTCCACAATACAAAGGGATACAAGCAATCAACAGATTCAGACCAGGATCATTTTCAAACTGGCCTCTGTAATCACCAGTCATGTTGTGTTATGTTATGTGATGACTTTGGAAGGGCACCAATAGGTAAACTTCATTCACATCGCTATGAATATAAAGCCAACTGTTTTGTTCTGTCTTACCGTTGCGCGGCGTCCGTTTTCGCCGATCACGGAAGGCTGCTCCCGACTGCAGAGCTTCCATCAGGCTGTCCATCACACCAGTTTCATCTCCCTCTGTTGGACACCACAAAATGAGCAAAAATGTAATCACTACTCAGTATAATCTGAGTGTGCACACAAGCAGACTCAGATTTCTGATTAAGTGACTTCTGAAGGAACCTGATTGCACTACATTTTATTTAGGGGTATCAAAGTACTGAATAAAAAGGCATGCCACACTTTTCAGATTTATATTCTCTTCAAATTTTGAAAACAGTACATCATTTTCATTTCACTTCACACTCATGTGTTACTTTTTGTTGGTCTCTCACATTAAATCTCAAGAAAACACACTCAAGTTTGTGATTGTAAGGTCACCAAATTTGACAAAAATTCAAGGGGCATGGACACCTTTTTAAGGGACTGCATATTCATCCGAGGCTATATTTGGGAATATGTGGTTGAATGGTTTAGAATGCAGTATTACCGATGCTATGATGTGTAAAGGAAGTCAGACCGATGAGGATGAAACTATCCTCACTTAAAATTTAAGGAAAAAAATGATCAACACATTTTTATATCACCTGGTGGGTTACTACAAAGCCCAGACTTGCCACTGTTCTTTGCAATAAAAAGGTATCAAGATCTTGAGGGGGTGTCTTTTATAACTGGTGGTTGTGCGACTGTTTGTTGCTTGGCAGAATTTGTGGACCATGATGGCAAACAGTGCTATGCTGTGAAGCATTATAACCCACTGCAACTAATGCTGAGTCGTCAAAGTTCCTGATATAAAAATGTCTCAACGCACCGATTGGGAGAGAGCTGTCCTATTTTAGTGGCGGTTGTAAGACTATATACGGATACGTACAGAAAGTCACACAGATGTTAAACTATTCTGCTGCCACTGAAAGATTATAAAAGCATGTGTATTTATATAGTACACTTTCACTTCGTAGTGTATTCCCTGCTGTGTTTTAAATACAAAACATAAAGAAAACTACCACCTGGTGGCCCGCTGAAAAAATCAGACTTCATTGCCAAAAAAAAAAAAAAAAAAAATTATCTTGATAGAGGCCTTTTACAAAAGTGGATGTGCACACATGTTATTGCATTACTAGAATTTGAGACTCACCCTCACATTGCCCCAAAGGCCGAAGTAAAACTTGGTACATTCAAGGGGTGCCCGCTTGCCCCGTTTGAATGGGAAATTTGCGGTTGATGGCACCATCCCCTTGGACTGAGAGCTAAATTGAATGACTGCTCCCCATTAATTATAAAATAAAAGAATGAGTCGCACTGTTCTCTGAGAGACGCCTGTCCTTTCTCAGTAAACTACCGGGAGGAGTAAAGTACATTTAAAGCTTAGCGACTAATACAGACAGGGGAGCCTCGAGACGAAAGCATCCACTGATCGTCACTGACAGATATTCTTTTTTGTGGCTAACGCAAGGGAGCTAAGTGCTCTTTATAAAGACTTAGTGTGGCGCCGCTCAATGCACTAGCCCTCTGTCACTGTTGGGTTAATGACACCAAAACCAGCCTTCAAATAAAAAAGAATCCCCCTATAGTGCAGCCAAAGCTGTGGTGTGGATTTGAGTAGAAAGTTGACATAGCTAAAGAGACAGGTAGGCGACACTTGAAGCGCTAGGCCACATGCGGCTCGGCACTCAACCGAGTTAAAAAGTAAGCGTTGGTTCTATATCTGGGTCATCTATCTTTACGCCCCGATACTAATGAGTCAGTGGGCAACCCTTTTCATCATTCCAGTCCGGAACAGGCATTATTTTAAGCTAGGATCATTAGGGTGACTTATAGTGGTGCCGGTGACTTCAATTCTTGCGCATACATGAGTGCTCCTGCTCAATAGTTATCTCATGTTTCTTTGCATATTGTTTTCTGCACCTTCCAAAATAAGTAGCCAGGTGCTGCACGACACATCCTTTGCAATTTAAGAGGGACACGGTAGTCAGATAAATTGTATGCAGAGAAAAACATTCACATACACGCACACACACACACGCTGAAAGCTACTCTATTAATTTAAGCAAATGTCATATTTTTACGTTATGAGCGAAAGCCTTGCGAGAAACCGTCCGACTTGCAATCATTCATGCAAAACAGGAGAGACAAAAACTAAAAATAGAAGCACTGCATGTCTATCGCAATTCTTTAAATTGCAAATCAGCGCTTGCACTAATTTTGCTCTCTCCGTCTACCTCACAGCCTTTTTCCCAAGGGCTGCTTTGAAACCGATGTATCTGTTTATCGGTGCGCTGTACTTAACAGCAATCCCGATTAAATCAAGTTTAATTACACCAGCTTTATCAGGCGAAAAAAAAAGGTCTGAGCCAAGTAAGTGCTTATCTCAAATTGCAGCACTACACCCAGATAGCAAGCTCAATGGTTCAAACTGAGGAAGCATGTGTTTGTCACTGTAGAACAATATAAAGAACAAATAACAGAATCTGCTCGCAGTATATTTGGCGGCTCATGCTTTGAAATGTAGGCTAGCAGCAGTGGTTCGCATGTCCGGCGGTGACAAATAAACATTTATCTATAACCACCTGGCACAGGAAACTTTTTGACAGCTCCTTCTCTGGTGCTTTTTTGTTGTCGACCAGACCACGACACCGCAAAGGGGCACCTGACACTTTGATCAATTTGTCCTACTTCTAGCCTAACTGTAGCACAATTCATCATTCGTAATGGCCGGGACTTCAGAGCCCTGGTAAGCTGAAGTTCAGGAGGAGCACTGCAGACACACACAAACTAAATGACTAAAATGGGAAACATACTCCCATGTCACCAAACGGTGCTCAATTAATGAGGTCCTGTTGGACTGCTGCTTAAAAGCAAGCAGGCAGAAGAAAATTAGCCTTCACAGTATGAACTTGTGAAAAAAACTCCATATAGACTCAAACTAAACCATGTAAACTCAACAAATACAACCCAAACTTTCTTTGGTACTTAGGCCAAACAATCAAACGAGGCCGTCTTTTAATTTCTGTTGATTATTGACTAACAGTAGTAGGATGACATAAAAACTACGAAGCCATTGTTGTCCCTGACAAAATGGATAAAACGTATCACGTTGGCAGTACATGGCGACTGTGTTTCCGGAGCTTCAAAATGCTAAATTGGAAAATGGACAATCTAATCTTACATTACTAAGTCTAGTCTTAGTTACATGCCACATTAAAATTCCAAAAAGCAGACTCACGCAGGAAGACTGTCAGGTGTGAAGTTACATTATCAACTACTGGCTTGGCAAGCATATGACATTTTTGTTGTTGTTGTTGTTTCTGCATGTAAACTGGCATCATTTTGACAGCACTGTCATCTGTATGTGAAATGCGAAATAATTGCAAACTTCCCTTGGTTGTTGTTGTCTAAACTTACATCCACAGAACTTAGTAGAAGAGGAGTGAAAGGACCATTAACAGTGTACTTGCATTGGGACCATGGCGGGGTAGTAATTTTTTTTTTTTTTTTTTTTTAATGGACTATACTCATCATATTCTCTCAAGGGGAAATTCAACTGACACTCCGAGGCACCATAGACTTTGTGTTGCACACACATGCTGGCATGCAAGGAGAGATTCACAGTGATAGCAAATTGAACCACTTGAGCTGGGGTAGTGGGAGCGATACAAAGGCACCTTAAAAGTATCCAGCAAGCAGACTAGCATCCCTCCCAACAGCGAGTTGCCATTTTTACATTTTTCTCTGTAGTGGGCCTCAAACCCGTGCCCTCTGACTCCAAAGACCAAGTCTATCCACACTGAACTTCTGCTGCTCAAGATCTACCAGATCCAACTTCAAAACACAATACTGCTATTCTGTCGCACATGACTGGTACAGTACCAACTAATGTGGCATTATTTTTCTTCAATTAATCAGATTGCCATTCTTGTTCCTAATTTCCCACGAATAAACATTACAGCAATCTGACCTCAAGTTTATCTACATGCACTGCTCATTATCCACAGCGATGGTTTTCCTGCAAAGGAATTATAGAAGGGCTAACCTTTGTGCCAAAAAGAGAACATACCTTTCCTCTACTTACAGGCAATTGTCTTTGTAATGGGTTGAGATGGGCTGAGACCCGAGACATTGACAAACCGTTCGAGTGGCGGAACACCTTGCGGCCACCTCAACAGACGTCCTTTAAGTGCAGTAATGATCCTATTAAAGTCGCTGGATTTTTGCTCTTGGACTTTGAGATACTTTTTTGTAGGGTTTAGAGTTAAATCTTTAAGAGCAGAATGAGAGCTTAAGGACAGTCAACCTGAGATATTCTTTGCACAAAATGTCTTCACCTTGATCACTCTGGCCACTTAGTCTTCCATACAGTATACTGTATTTGTAAACAACAAGACCAAATTATCTAAATAATCTAACTAGGGCAACTGCTCTAGTGAGATAAATAGGGTTGCACTAAAAATGTTATTCATTCACATTAATCAAAACATTTTTAAATAAATGCAGTGGATGCAATGCTGACTGTCACCTTATGAAAGGAAATTTTGTTTGTCACACGTTTCATGTTCAAAGGAAAATACTCCCAAGGACTGATGAGTAAAACAAGAGAAAAAGGGAGCAGAAACTGACAAAATGAACAAAAGGAATGGAAGGAAAAATGGAACCACAGTTTGCGCGGGCCTGGTGGTGGCTGAGTGTTTTATGGGGAGCAACTGGCGGAGCGAGCAAAGAAACAAGGTCGTAAAACAGCTTCTTCGATAGTCGACAGCTAGAGCTTCGTTGACATTTAATTATTTCCGATACATATGCTGCGGGAACAAGAACACCGAGCCTCGGCTTGGCTTGAAAACAGCACTAAGCATTTACTGTATCAATGACACGGACACGTTTGCACAAACTAAGCAAGTTGTAGTCCACTCAAGAACAGACTAACGGCGGCGTATGAATCAAGGTAAACAAAGTTGTGAGAACACTGGTATGAAAGCAGTGGCTCATACTTCATGTCAAGACCACTTAGAGGGGACACATTCTAATTCAATATGACATACTAGATGCATAATGTTTAAAACCGGGCCGAAATAAAAACACTTATTTTGACTGACACTATCAGAAAGATATGAATTGAACACTGAATATGCTGAGTCCTTGTAGCTGCATTGCATCATAAACATTTGTTTTATCACTTCGGCATTTATTGCAGTAATTGCACTGGTTGCTTTTGTGGTGGATCTAATTTGAGCATGTAAGTGTACCTAATGAATCTTATAAGTTTCCCAACACAAAGTTGACAAAACATGACACTGATTTTCATTCCCATGTATTTGATCATGCCCACTTTCTTACAGTAAAAAGTAAAAGGGATGACTTATGAAGCAGCATCAACAAAGCCTGTTCATAAATTCAATTTGCTACTTGTCACCTCCTGCATGTTGTTCTTGGAGGGAAAAAACCACACAAGTCGTACCAACTGAGAGCTCTATTTCTGATGGGTAAATCATAATAATAATTCTTCGGGGAAGAGCGAGGTGAGTAATTTCTAGAAATGTTTAAAGCTCCTGTCTGGTAGGCGTTTGTTTACAGCACATTATGATATCATGCTGTGTGCCGCCAAATGATAGCAGTGGTGCAAGGATCAATGCAGCATAAACATGGATATTAATGGACAACCACAATGTACCACACCAAATATCCACCAATTGTTTTCCATAAAAATGGATATGGAATATATTGTTCAGTAGCTGCAGAGAAAGTGGCACATGAGTCTCTGTCCAGGCTGTTCAGCAAAATATGGCCAGAAATGACAACAACAGGTATAAACATCAACATATGTACACTGGACAGTGAGTAACTTGAACAGTCCTTTTTCTCTCCATATGCATTAAGAAAGCATGGATTGCAAAGCATAAATGTCAGTTTTAAAGAATAAAAAAACAAGACTATGGCAGCCGCGCTCTTTTCTCGCTAAGAGCATCTTTATAGGCTTTTGTGGAGCACACTGCTGTTGTCACGCCACTGGAGGTGGCACAAACATGCAGCAAAGAATCAAATTGAAATTCCTGATTCAGAGCCTCTCAAACTCTGGAACAGCATTGTGCTACACAAAAGACAGAAAACAATGCACGGACTGAGCGAGTGCAAGCAATGTTATAGAGCAGAATATTGGCGAGATGTTGCACAATCCTGTGACAAGAGCAGTTAGCCAACTGAAACTAAGTCAAGCGTGTGGCTGCCATAGTCTTGTTTCTTTATGATCACACGCCATAGTCTTCTTTTATCATTCTTAAGTCATCAGAGCAAAGAAAGAATCACCGCATCCGGACTGTCAGACAAGAGGATCATTGTGCATAGGGGAGATGTTGATGATCCACTATCCTCTAAATAGCCTCATACTGCATCTAATTTGCTCTGTAATGAGATCTAATGAGGGGTTACAGGCCGTGTGCTTGATGAATTGAAACCACTGGCTAAGAGTTTAACTTCACCTCAGTCAACCTCCTTGTGCAGGGAGGGAAGGATGGAATAAATAGGAGAAGCGGAGGGGAGAGGAATACCCTTCTTTGTGCTTTTAATGTCTTTTTGGGTTGGTTTCTGTGTAATGTTTTTTAAGCACATTTGTGCCCATCTGTTCGCCCACAGAAAGTCACCTGTGCAATTAACCTAGACCATTAGCCGTGAAACAAAGGCCTCGCTGGGAGGAGGAGGGGTGCTTCCTTATGGCCAGGTGGAGAGGCTGTCATGATGCTTTCTTTTAAACTCGTCTCTAGCTCACTTTAAAGCACCAAACTTCAAGCTCGGTTGCCCAAACGCGTAACTGCGTAACTCGGCCTCCCCCCCTTCCAGTACCGCATTGCTGTCCAGTTCTTTTATTGTCTCCCTTTAAGCCCAGTCCTTCTCAGCAGCCTCTGCGACAGACACACACATGCACACCCACTCCAGCACACATCATTACAGGCAACACAAGTGCCCAAAGGACAGCAGTCATGCACTTGTTTGATGTGTCTTCTTTTTACCTCTCTCTAAACCATTTTCCCCCATTTCCCCCGCAGTCAAAGCAGTGAAACCCTACAAAAGCTTTGACACAACAACTTGAGAAACTTTTTCAAACAGGTCTGTAATGTGCACCTTCATTTCCAGTCCAGATTTGTCATCGTTTTCTGAGGCTGAAGTTCAAGCATAGCATCCATTTTTAAGCTATTTCACCACATTTGATGGGCTACATTATATACTGACATAAATGTACATGTGAATTTATAGGAGTGTTGTAGCTCAGTCAGAGAAAATGGGCGCGGCGGGGGGTTATGCCAGTTTGGCTTCACATTGAGAACCAATATCATTACATCACCGATACGCGGTCCAAATGTCACCATATGTGTCCCTGTTTACAAATCAGCACATGACTACATTTCCCTGGCTTCATTCTGTAAAATGCTGGTAGAATGTTCGCGCCCGGGACCTGTGGTCACTTTCCCAGCCACTGATGTAATAGGAGACTTCCCTCCAGTGCAGTAAAGAGTAGCTGCTAGTCTGACAAGACAAACTGCTTGGGAACAGGAAATGGATAGAATAATACGCCATAAAAGAAGAAGAGTAAAATAAATATGCTTCATGTACGAATAGATGTGCTTTATGAACAACTCAGTCAGACAAATGTTTGCTGTGGAATACTTCAAACTTCATGCAAAGTTCGAGCACTTTTCATAGCACTTAGCTTGATTGAAATGACCTGGAGAGCTGCAATGTAAATGCATTTTAATGTATTTGAAATTCAAACATTACCAAGTTTTCTAAGTATCTGTGGGGCTTCTCTGCATGTTTGCAAATATGAAGGGGAAAGTTGTAAAAAGGAATGAAAGACTAACTTTAGCCTAAATTTGAATAGTTTTACTGATGCAACCCCACTTGTGTCACCTCCCACAACCCTACACTCTAAAGGGTGACGGAGGTGGGGGGGAATAATGTCGCCTCTACTCTGGCCCTGCCATGAGGTCTTGCAAAGCACCAAGATCAGAGTGGGAAAGGGGGCCGGAAGGTGGGAATGTCTGGGAGATGTGGGAGGTAGGTGGAAGCTGAAATATATTGTTTGACGTGCACCAGGTAACAAGAGAACGACTGGTCAATTTGTGCCCAAAGCAGACCAGTAAGAACACCCCCCGCAAAAAAAAAAAAAAAAAAAAAAAAACAGGGAGAGGCACAGAGAGAAGTTGGATGTCGACATGGGAGAGATGAAAGTGGATTAGCCGCCGCGGCGATTTGCATTCCGTGGTGGAACGAAAGCCCATGCGATGCCCCGAATAGCTGGATGCATGAATAAGTAAACAAACAAAAACCAAAATAAACCCTCCATCTGGATGGATGCTGCCAGGTCCCTAGTGGGAAACAGTAGGGGAGGCTGGAAGGCGGTAAAGTTGGAGGGGTTGGGGGGGCAGAAATGCATGCAATGTCGCAACCAACACACTCTCCTGCCTCCACTATCAGTCATTTTCTCGCCCCTGAGTGTCCATATTGCTATTTCCATCCATATTTCCATGTGCTTTCAGATAGTTCTGCCCAGTAACACCACAGGCACACATGGAAAGGCTATGACAGCTGTTCGTTTGACATACTTTCTGGGGTCGCCGTGTCAGGACGCCCAGCTGTGTCGAATCCACAACCGCACATTTTCCAAAGGTGAAATTTAGTTTAATTTTATTCTGGGATTGCACAAGCCAATGATCAGTCTTCTAATGTTTAGTCTTAAATGTAGTAGTTTTGTCCAAAAGCGTATCTTCTTTGTTGTTGTAAAGATAAACAGAGGTGGATTTGGGTTTTTAAGACTGAGATTAAAATTAAGTCTACATTTATGTATTTCACCTGAACATTTTGGGGGGGGTTGGAGGATCACAGTGAAAATACACAACCAAATTGCAATAAAGTGGACATTGGCTGAGGGAAAAAAAGTCAATTCAAATTACTTAACGGGGAACTTGCTTGATAAAGTTCTAAATCCAAGATGTGCAAGGTGCAGCTTTCTAACTGAAAGTAAATACTTTTTTAATAGTCATTTTTCATTATGTTGCTTCAAATCATGTGTCAATTTTGAGAGAATAAATCGTGAGGGTTTCAGACAAATTGGATATATTCAAATAACTTGTTTGTTTTGCTGCCTGTTTATGGATTACACAAAAACTGCTCAAGCAATTTTGTGGGGCCACGACTAAAGATGTTTGGAGTGGATATGACAAAGGTGTTCAAAAACGTTGAAACGTTTAACAGATTTTCTTTTGTTTTTCGGGTTCCAAATGACAGCATGCGCAAGGTATCAATGATTCTCTTCACTTTTGGTGATACAGTAGTTCAACATTTGGCTCATTCTGTGTTATCTTTTGATGCTGCTTCTCTATTGAGTGTCCTTCTAGTTTCTGTCGTGTTTTATTCTCTCTGCACAGTCACCAAAATGATTTTTTTTTTATTTGTCTTCAGGGCAAGCTACAATACCCTCATGATAAATACATACTCACTCTTCCGAGAATTCCTGCAAACACAACAGTACAAAAGTATTCCCTTAAAAGTGTCACAGTACTATGTTGCTCAGGCCTGTTGAAAATGTGCAGACCATTTTTTATTAAACCTGTATTACATTTTATGATGCCGTTGTTCCTATGGACAGGACAGGTAGGGAATTACTCGAGCCACTCAGGTTATTTAGATGAAAGAGACGTCTAAGCTTATTAGACACGTGTTAAGTCTGGCTCTTATCTCCAGGGCAGCATTCAGAATGAGTGGCACATTTGGATAGTGAATGCCGACTTCTGGAATAGGGATCGAGATAACATCTGAACTAAAGTCCACACGTGTTGTTTGCATCTGCAAAAGGCGGTGATGTCTCTGAAAGCTAAACAGATTTGACAATGAATTCTGCTGAAAGTAATTAAGTTTGATTGACTGGAAAGTGACTGGTGGGATCCACGTGGGTGGAGAAATGATTAGACACTTGATCCACCCATAAATTATTGATATTCAAAGGCGCCTTTCAGCAAGAGGGAGCACACTTATGAAAGCATTTTTGGAAGTGGGAATTGTATGTAGAGTACAATAAATGATACATCAACAGAAAAACGTATGCAATACTTGATTGCATAAAAAACCCTACTTTTAGAAAAAAAATAGAGCTCGGTTTTTATTGACGTTATCAGAGTATTGATTTAACAATGTAATTCTTATAGTGATTGTTGGAATAGAACGGCACTGCATCAAACTGAGAACTGTTACTAATGCCGTGTCCATAAAACCTCCAGTGTTGTAATGTTTGTCCACATTTGAACTGTGTTTTAAGGCATTTAGATTCTCTAGGAAGCCCTGAAATATGACCACTTTTGAGGCTTTCAATAAGGGGTGGGCAATATATATCATCATCGATATTATCAACAATGTTGCTTTTAAGATATGCAATTATTCACTATGGAGTACTTATACCGCGACGAAAAGGAAATACGAATGAGACCGGTGTGAGCCGCAAAAGGAGGAAGTGATGAAATCTTCATTCGGCAAATCAGTGTGCATAGAAATTACATACTTGTATTCCAAGGTGACGTGGCACAAATCAATGTATATCCAATCTTTTTTTTCATATTGATTGCTACAATAAACACCTTTTCTCATTTGGATTGCTCTAGTAGTTGGCAGTGGTACACCAACCTGCGGGCCGCAGCCTAGTGGTTGGGGACCCCTGCAAGGAAGTACAGTAATTGGTGTCAAAGAAGTACATTGAAATTATTCATGAAAGTTGCGGGGATTCTTTGCAGCATAAGCAAAATCAAATGAAATATAAGCCATTTATTTAAAAGGGTAATGTAAAATGAGCTTAAATCACTGTTACTGCTTTCAGATCATAGTGCGTGGGATATTTATATCTCTTAAAACAAGAATATTAGAAACTATAAAAAAAAAAAAAAAAAAAAATCAGTGGTCTTCAATTACTCACAGTTTTTCAGAGTTTATTGCAGGGCTTGGTCACCACATTACTGAATATGAATTGTTATGGTAGCCTTTGAGTGACTATCCATTTATCCGTTTTCTATGATATTTGTCCTCTTAAGGGTTACAGGTGAGCTGGAGCCTTTCCCAGTCGACTTTGGGCAAGAGGTGGGCTACACCTTGGACATATGAGGGAAGAAACAGTTAAACATCCTTTTGGTTCAGGAGCATCTTTACTTGACTGAAATGTAGTCACTCATTGCCAAGCTAAGGCAGCACAATAAAAGAGGCAAGCCGTGACCTCATGTCTCGACAAGCTATCCGCGGCGTTACCCTCGTTTGCCGCATCTGTGTCGCGGTGGAGACACAATGCAAACTTGCAGAGCGCGCACTTGCCTGTCAACACTTGCCTATGATCAGCTAGCATGGCTGAGGCAGTGACACAGGTGCACACTCCTTCCTGCCTACCCACAGCTGTCAGTGTGGCACAAAGCCATCAATCTCAGACCCTCCACCTCTGTCACGGCTGACAGGAAGCCGTCAGCCACGAGCAATCAGTCAGCTGCATATGCATTTTGGTTTGGCATGGCAAACGGAAAACACAATGAAATGTGGAAAAAATATAAATTTGCTCCAATGCTCCAGGACACTAAATATAAAAAGATAGGCAACTGTCACAATCTTGAGTCTAAAGAAAAGTGAATGTAGGGATAACAGAAGGCAAAGTGATGACACACGCATGCAGGCAAATTTATATATATATATATATATATATATATATATATATATATAAATATATATATATATATAAATATAAAATATATATATATATATATATATATATATATATATATATATATATATATATATATATATATACACACGCACACACACACACACACACACACCCACGCACACACACACACACACACACACACACACACACACACACATTAAATTCGGCTGTGCAAAGTGTGCAAATTATTTAGGATTTCTCCAATGAGCCGTCAAGCAACTGCGCTAACTGAGTTAATTTGTTTTAGTGCGTTATGAAATTTAAATTAATCTCCATAGTTAATGCTTTAATTTTGACAGCCCTGATATATATATATATATATATATATATATATATATATATATATATATATATATATATATATATATATATATATATATATATATATATATATATATATATATAACAAAAACCTGCCAGCCCGTGAATAGCGAAACTGTAATTAAATGCATTGGGGAAATTGGGCACAACAAATAGAATTTTCTTTCACAATTTGGAACCTTACCAAGATTTAAAAAAAAATAAACTTAAAATAAACATCCAATGTTCCCCATTAAAAACGGCTTTGCCCCCACAAAAACAAAATCACCCAGAAAAAACAACAAACATTTTTTTTATATATTGAAAATATTTAGAAAACATAAAAATATGTGACTAGGTGAAGCCCAGGCGCTGAACCGTGAGTATGCGGCGGTCCACTGTAGTAGAGTAGGGTAAACATGTTTATAACCTCCACCCCCGAAAAAATATATTTTTTGAAGTGTATTCATTTATTTATTTATTTAAAATGAATCAGGGGCCACTCGGACTGTGTGCCACATGCGACCCGCCAGTTGCCCATCCTTGGTCACGACAAAGCCAGACCAAGTGTAGTTCAAGAAATGCCTTTTTTTATGAGGAACCTTGCATGTATGCATGCAAGCACATACAAGTTGATCCTCAAAGTGCGAAAGGTTGACAAGCAGGATGCATAAATAGGAGCATCATTGTCAACATGCCAACTGCTCTTGGCAGAGACTCACAGTCAGACCTCAATCGATGGGCCTCGCTGAATTAAAATATGGCGATCACTGGTAGGGGTAAAATACGCTTTTGGATGGATAAAAAGGACACACAAGATTATAATCATGTGTGGGAAAATGGGACCATGGAAAAATAAACTTCCACTGAAAAGTTTCTGGTGCTCTTTGAAGAAGTTGTGGAATTATCTGAATTTGGATGTGGTAATAGATTATGTGATGAAACACAACAACTTCCAGCTGTCATGTGATCAAAGATAAAAACATTGAACATTATTCCATCCCAAAGTTTTATCACAAACACCTTGGCAGAGGCATCATAATATGCCCACCAAACAATCCTGACTGGTGCCTGCAAGCTGTTGCTAACCAATTATTTGGGTGAGCACGCATTCAAATAGTAATGATTATTGTAGAAAAAAAAGAAATCTTTTTCTGTGGAGTCTTTGTGTTTCTTTTGGTGGTGATTATACAATTTAAAAGAATGCACAGTGGTGTCTTGACTTACGAGTGACCCGTATATTTGAAGCTATACGTTGTTGCGACAAGTGTAGACAGACTATAACAGTGCTCAGAGGCATATATTCTTCATCCTCTGTGAAAAACTGTTGGTGTTACCATTCTGCATCCTACTGAGTCAGTCATGTCTGTACTTTACTGCCCCCTGGTGACCAAGACACACACACCAAAAGGAGCACCATATGCGACTTCAACAGATTAAAGGCATTTCCATTCTGTTCAATAGAGAAAGAGGATTTGAAATACGTATTGTATGTTTGAAGTTACAAAGTCAAGGCACAACTGCATAGTCAAATAGTGTTTATTTGGCCAATCAGATATTGGGAACCTATACACAATTGATCATAATGTTCCACCAACAATGATTGACAAAAACTAAAAAGCTTCACAATTTACATTCACCCATCCATATATAATACTCATTTCAAATTTGGTATGGATTAATCTATCAAACGTTCCATAATAGAGCCCCTGATGTTTGTGTAACCATATTTTTATTTTTACCTGTTAAGAGAGGGCTGTTTCTCTGTCAAATGGTTCCCAAAACTTATTTTTCCTCTCTTTGGTTGTTTGTTTATTCCTCTGCGCCTCATGCCAAGCTGCATTGCAGTCAAAAGTGTTTCTGGCTCTGCGGCGCTGTTCAAAGCTTAGTGGTTTCGACTGAGGTACAAAGTTGACACGCGGGTGCAGACACTCGCCCCAGACGGGGGCTCTGACCTCGCCGATGTTCGCCAAGCGTGCAGCCTAAAGGGCCTGCTGCTTCTCACAAGAGGCCTTAAGAAAAGACGGCCCAGTGGCTTGACCCCGCTCAGGCTTTTGACACATGCTCTCTGTGACACTCTGTCATATGTTGCTGCACAAAATAAAACATAAACAAGAAAAAAAAAAAATGTTTTTTTTTTTTTAGCGCCCCTCAAAATTCTTATGTGACTGGGTTTCTTCAGCAGTTATTTAAATGCAAGTGATGTGATCAAGTAAATGTTGAGCATCTGGTCAGTTCAAGAGAACGTGGAAATCCACTTAGTTGGAATAAAAACAAATGGGATGACTGGGTAATGGCTACATAAGCAATTTCCAACATTAGGATGTGTCATCATTTACAGGGGAAACCCGTTTAGCACCACTCTTGTATCATCTATCAGTTATGCTTGGTGAAAAAATAAAAATGTGTATGTATTTGTATGTATGCAGCACACACATGACTTATTATCATATTACTTCAGCTGGGAAATAAGCAAAAGTGTTGTTTATTCTTTCTGAAAAGCATCTCCCTTCCCCCAATCAAAAGCTTACCATAAGGCAAAATGAAATAAGACCTCATTAATTATGCAATTCATTAATCAGTCACAAGTGAAGAGGATTTGGTTGCAATTTGTGAAATGGCATAAAATCTATCCCTTCTAAAAAAACACACTTAAAATGGCATTAAACACAGTTGGATGATCAATTGAAAGGTTTCCAAGCAATACGATTTAATCAAAGCAAACCAACGGAAAGTGTATTAAATCTAATTATATAGTGGGCAGATGCCATCTGCTCATGTGACTGGATTTCTAAACACTTTTTTAGTGTAAGTAATGCCCCTAGATATTGTTCACCCACTGGATGACGATACACATTTGAGGTTCCATCCGATTGTTGAAAATCAGAAATACGCGATACGCTTTTTGTATGGGCCATTATCATAATGCCCATATTTTGTCGATACATTGTGCAGCCAAGGGCTGCTTGAGGCTAAAATCAATCAATTAGGTTAGATTTCAATCAATTTTCATTATGTTTATATTTTTCATCACTTAGATATTGATGTGCTTTGAGGCCTTTTGAATGTCATTGGACAGATTCATACAATCACTAAGACACTATATTGTGCTATTTGATTAAAAATAATAATTTGTTACTGTTATTTTTCACTTAACCCATTAAGGCCGGGAGAGTGTATACGTCATTTTCTTTTTATTATTGGATTATCTAAAATCACGTAGACAGGAAATCCATCAGAATATGCAGGTGACGGTGTCGTAAACCCGCGGATGATGTTCCGGAATTGTTTCTATCTGCTTCAGGAGTTGAGGTATTAATTATTTTGGAGATGTTGAATTTCTGTGAAAACTTTTCAAGGGTAATTCCAAAGACGACCTCAGGTTTTGGGGAGCTGTTGAGCCGGGCGCTTTAGGCCTTAATGGGTTAATGAGAAAAGATGAAAAAAGTTTTGTCATTAAAAAAAAAAAAAAAATCAAGGAAGCTATAACTCCAGATTTGCTATTTTTTTGCATGCAATACATCAGGAAAATCTTAGAGATCTCTATTCAATGTTTAGTTGTTGCTTTTCTGAAACTCAAATTATTTTCATTTTGCATTAGACGGCAACAATACGCTGGTGTTATGCATAAAATTTATGGTGCTTTACATTTAGTCCCAACCAATTGTTGTAGGCCTTCACAAATTGAGCTGTTCACTTGCAGGATTAACCTAATGAGGCACCGATGGACAATTTATTGGCAGTGATCTCAAAAGGAGCATAGGGGAGTAAAAAAAAAAACCACAAAACGGCAAAAAGAAACCAGAAAAAGTAATATATAGTTTCTAAAGTTCAAGTTGTGAGTAAAAAAATGCCTCACTGCTGTTTGACCTCCATATTTTGTATTGCTAATGAACAAAGAGACTGTCCTTGTCTAATTACCTTTCACATGCAGGCATACTATGGAAGAAAAACATGAACTATTCAAGATTCCACAAAGAATGACAGCCTGGCACCTCAAATTTAAAATTGTGTATACTGTATCCGCAGTGCCAAGGTCACAATGATCAGGACACCGCAACAAGGTACCTTTTTTTTTCCTCTGGAGTGGAGGACAATCCTCGCATCGCTATCTCCTGCAGGCGACGTTGCTCATGTCATCCTTATGTTTTATTCATGTGAGTCATATTATGGCATTCACAAAGTCAGATCAAAATCTGCTCTGGCAGAAATATTTAATATTATAGCTGCTTCTCTACCCTTCTCCATCTGGTTAGCCCGAATGAGAAAAGAGCGTTCTGCAGACTCCTTCACACACATCCGTGTTGGATTATTAAAAGTGAAGCTTTCAAAGAGGTCACTGCTCAGGGAAAAAAAAAAAGAAACAGTGTTGCATGCATCAATTATCTTGGAGGATTTGTGGCATACTGAAGACTGTCTTGTCACACTTCCCCATATGGCTGTGAGGTCATTGGCTGGAAGCTGACATTTAGTAGCTAGTGAATTGTGGAAATCCCCCCAAAAAGGACAAAAGACCAGAATGACTGCTCGCAAAGGGCCTTCGGGCTTGAAATTCCCTCTCAATGTCATTGGCAGAGCTCGACACAAGCATCCCGCTCTGCTGCTCTTATTTTTCATGTCGGAGCAACTCATGCTGATCAATACGCAGTTTACTGGCATTGCTTCGGGCTGGGGTGCAGCGGTGGGATAAAGGAGTAATTGCAATAAGTCACCATATATACAGCCCACTTGTGCAATCCTAGACGGGAATGCTCTTTCAGCATCACAATCGCGTTGCATGACACTACCGAAACACAAAGTAACACTCAAAATTCAAAAAGAAACATCTGATGCCCCCTATTGGCCAAAGTCAAACTGCATTGTGTCTTGAAGATTGGCGTTAGTTACGTGCTGACTGGACAGGTAGTAAAAAAAATTGTGGCAAACAAATACCTAAGCACCAGATGTAACTAATATTTTGGTCAACCATGTTTCGCAATTAGTTTTACAAATATGTGTATGGACAATGTAATGATATTTGGACAATACACAAAGGATTCAAATATGCAATGACTGCCCTACCGTTTTGGCAAACACAATGCATGGTTGCAGAAAACATGAATGTATAGCAGCGCACATCCTTTATAGTGATGTTCAGGTGCCTTCTTGGCAAACTGGTGCATCAGAGACACAAGATTTGTCCATGCATGTTAACACACGTGTTGCGGCTTCAAACCTTTAGATCATTAGATGTGTGGCGCGTGTGGACTGTATCTAGGACAGTGACAATTGATTCCAACACAAAGACACATGGGCAGTAAACCTCACCCTTTAAATACTATCAAAAGCTGCCAAACATGAGGACATCGTATATATAGAACAGCATGCTGGGACAAAGCCAACTTACATGGCTATTCTGCTTCGGATGTGGTTAGTTAGAGCTTGGTGATATGGCAATATAATATATATCGCGGAGACAAAATTGTTAAAAGTTTTTATCGTGCCACTTCTCTCCTATTCACTGTATCTACATTTCCTATGCAGGATTGTGGCAATGGTGAATGATGGATGCAATTTGATTTGCTGGAGAAAAACTTTGACTTTTAATACCAGTTTCACACACTGCCAGCAGGTGGCTTAAAGAACAACGAATCGGGGAAGTGATAAACCATCGCACAAGACAAACCTCCGGTGCATAAAGACATCCAAAACGTCAGGAAAATTTATAAATAATGAGGTGGGTGAACACACATAATGAATACTAAAACAATCGGAAATAATTAACAACTAACAAGAATAAACCCTTAATTATTAAAAATCATTTCCAAAAAAAGGGCTCGCCAAGGCATGCTGGGAATTTCAGTGTCAACTGCTTTCAACTACAGTGTGCACTCGATAAGTGATAAAAAAACAATAAGAAACAATTTTTACAAAAGAAGCAATGCTGCTACAACATTTACATCTTCTGGTTTTATTCTGCGACGTCATCTTTGTGGTGTTTGTTTGATGGCAGCAAGCTTAATTTAGCGACATTGCACTGTTTTACGTTTATTAACACGTGCGGGTTTGACAATAGAGGACGAAGAAGGCAATATAGCGGTGCCTGGAATAAAAGTTGCATCTTCATCTCAACAGCGAGAGGCAGGGTCCTATGCGGGCCGAGAGGCCTTTCTACCGAAAAGAGGGAGTGCATCTTTGGTCTGGTTAAATCTTTGTTTCAAGATGTCCGACGCGGAGCAGAAAACGGTCTTATGCAAATGATATCACACAAAGGTTCCCTTCCCCAATTCAAACACAACAAGCCTCTTCTATCTCCTAGAGTAAAAACATGAAAAAGACCACATGTACTGTGAATTTTTAAAATGTTTTTTGAAAGAACCAGCTGGGGCAAAACGTCAAAAGAAAAAACAAAGTCATCCGAAAATACAGGAGTCTTTTGCGAGAGCCACTTTGTATGATTGAAACTCACTTTTAATCATTTGTTTTGCTAGTTGTGTTTGCACTACAAGGCTGGAGATGTCTGCAACTTGAAACAGAATGAAGATGTTTGTTTTTATTTGGATACCTCTGCAATGTTTGCACCGTACTGTTGATCTACTGCTCCGGCTGCACTCCAAGGCTACATATTTCAGAAACGTACAACAGAATGCTTGTGTTTGCGTTCATACCACTGCCACTTTTGTGCAATATTGTTCAGCGCTGTTGATCTTTTGCTCTGGTTGTACTACAGAAGACAGATATCAGAAACTTCAAACCGTGCACTTTGAAAGTTGATTTTCATTGCATTTATTTTATTTTACTGAAAATGTCTGAAACATTATTTTTATGACTCTTGTTTAGATTGATGCCTATATTTGTGCAAAAATATCTAGGCTACTGCGCCTTTTGTGTTTTACATTTGATAATTATATGTAGCAGCACTACTGGATATATTTTTTTGTGTTCCATACATCTACAAAATAAAGAGAGAAAAGTTAAGCAATCATTGTATGTTGTATTTTTTTTTAAATAAAGGGTGACACAAAAAATGGGAACTTTTTTAACAATCCAAAAAAACCAAGAGTTAATAGAATAACTGAAACTATGTATATCATGGTAATTTAAAAAAATGTCCTGTATAGTGATAGAATATTTTTTTCATATCACCCAGCACCAGATGCAGTATATGTACCATAGAAGTTGTTCACCAAAACAGTCAGAATTCAATGTCAGCTCAATGAAACGGTTCATTCACCCTTTTAAATGACTTTGAATCTATAAAGAAAAAAATGTCATAACTTGATCAACATTTTGATCAACATCAACAAGTGATACTGATTTTGGCCCATGTTGAGATGAAACTGATCAACCTGTGATGTGTGCTCAGAACTTTGACGGCCATCAGTATTTCATGGTGTGAAATTATGGAACAAGAGAGGCCTTTTAAACAATGTGTTAATTGGTCGAGTAATGTCAATGTTTTAGCATTTGTGGTGACCCTGTGCTTGCCTGAAAGGCTTTGGGACAAATGGTTAAAACAAGCAACATGCTCATTGTTTAACTTCGGTATGCCACTCCTACAAAGCTATAAACCAATATGTGCTTATTGAGTGAACATGTAAAAAGATACATCCGCTTTTTATGTCACGGCCCATTCATAACCCCCGCCCCCCCAAAAAAAAAATGTTTCTTTGTGTTTTCAATAGAAACTAAGCAACATAATCACAAAAAAATCTGTCTCATGGCAGACTTCTTTGTAAAACACATCGATTTTAGTGAGATATTTAAAGCTAATCAAATATATTGGTTAACTCATTCACTGCCAAGGACATATTTTTTTTTGTCTTTTCACAGTGCAGCCATTCAATCCCAGGAATTTATTTCCATATTTTTTTCAAATCTTTTCAAACGTTGGGGTAAAAGAGGGTCTGAAAATGTCTGGCAGTGAATGAGTTAAGAGGCTTGGACAGTGTCCGGCACCAAGTAATAGCACACCACAGAAGATTTTGTTCTTTTTTTGCCTTCCTGCAGTCATTGGTTTAAAAGAAGTAGAATCTGCAAAGGATCTCGGAAGAAGGGCCAAAGTCCATCTGTCAATTACGAAAACAGAGGTGTAATCCCAATATGACCCATATCACGATATCACTTCTAAAGCAAGACTCCACACAAGCACCCATCCGCACCCCCTTCGCTCCGCTCCCAAACTCTCTGCATGCCCCGCCGGTGTCTTTGTGGAGAAGTGACGCACCTTTGTTCATGTCAATCAGCTTCTTCTTCTTCTGCTGGCGCTCCTGCTTCTCGCGCTCGGCTTTTTCCTTCGCCAGCTTGGCTCTCTTGATCTTCTCCTCCATCTCTCTCTTCTTGTGGTTCTCCTTCATGGCTTCCTGATGAGGCAACACACACGCGCACACAGACACACACAGATGAATTTCGACTTCTGCCACCGCTCTTTGAGTGTCGTTTTCAGAAGCAGCAACTTGCCATCAGCGAAGAATTTGTATTCCGAGAAGGGTTGAAGATAAGCAGCCGGAATAAACAATAAATCATTTCAAGTGTATGAGCACTTTTGGGGGAGAGAAATACAAGGTTATAATCCATAAGGCCTCTGCTCTACTTTACATATTTTCCAAGATGGAGGAGCGCTCATACACTGGCAATAATAAATGAAAAACATTACAGTTTTGAAGGCATATCAATGTCACTGCATCAATTAATGAAAACACAAGCCACGTATTTTTTGTTTTCTACAGATTTCTAGTGGATGATGTCTAGTCAAATTCAGATTTTAACTGAATATGCTCCCCTAACTTTGGCCTGAAAATATTTTTGAATAGAAAGGTAAGTAAGTTACGCTAGTAAGTAACTCAATACAGTGTATACAAATTCTTCACACACCTGTTCAACACAATTGAATTGCATTTATCATCTTTTCGAGGGGAAATGAAAACAAATGAGTGAGATAATGTGGTTGCATAAATCTGCACACCCCAACTAGCAAGTTGCTGTATTCAGAATTAACCAATCACTTTTCAACTCATGTTAAATGGGAGTCGCCACACACCTGGCACCAACTTAAGTGCCTTTGCTTGACCCCACCTGAATTGTACTGTATATGTTCTCGTCGGCTTTTCTTTCTTTTGTTGTCTTTTGAGCAGAAGCCTGAAACTTTTGTGGTAACACCGACTGCTACTTTGAACTGTTTATGATTCCCTCCACCTTGTATAAGGCCCCAAGTCTAACTGAAGAAAAACAACCCCAAAGCATGATGCTGCCGAAAGCATGCTTCGATGCAGGTATGATGTTTTTTTGGTGATGAGCAGTGTTTGGCTTGCGCCAAACAAATGTGCTATCGCAAAATGCAAATGTTCGAGCTTGGTTTCATCGGGTTACAACAAAAGCTCCTGAAAACATCAGAAAAAATGCTATGATCTAATGAAACACACACAGTGCTTGACAAAATACTAAAATACTACCATACATTTACAAAACAACATTGACATTTTACAATTAGTAAAAAACAACAATAAAAACCGCAATTTCACACTTTTTGTTTTTATTTTCGTGTGAGGCACATGACAAGGCAGTAAGCATATGCCTGTGACCTAACAAGAAAATAAAATGACATCAAATCTACCATCTATGGAGGAGCCTGACCATTGAGGGCTTTTTAAATGACAATTGAGAAAGATTAAAAAATTAGATGTAACACATCAGTGGCACAAATCCTCTTGGAATTTCATTTACCATTGAAGTTAATTGTGAGTGTTTTTCTTGGCATATTAACAGTGGCAATTAGGGATGCTCCGATCGATCACATGCATTGTAAGTTGATTGGACTGTCTAAATTGCCCCTAGGTGTGATTGTGAGTGCGGATGTTTGTCTCTGTGTGCCCTGCGATTGGCTGGCAACCAATTCAGGATATCCCCCGCCTACTGTCCGAAGACAGCTGGGATAGGCTCCAGCACGCCCTGTGACCCTTGTGAGGATAAGCGGTATCGATAATGGATGGTGGATGGATTAATCCACCTTGAAACATGAGGCATAAAGTGGACATTTATAGCAATCGTAGTAATTCAGCCACGGCTCAGATAGATTCATTTTTTACGCGCGGTTAAGACGCGACGTCATCGTTAGTGATGTCTCCATGAAATGAGATATTAAAGCCTCGCCTCATAATTTCCCCCAAATACTGTATTTATTTCTACCTGCTACCTAATCGCTTGTGTGTATAAATGCCCCAACGAGCTGGACCACAATTACTTCCTCAAACAAAACGTCGGGTGTGACGTCGTCTCTTCTTCTGCGCATGCGGGGCACTTTGACGACGCATGTGTTCAAACAGCAGACAAGACCGAGGTCGCATTTTTAATGTAATATGAAAGCTTACACAAACAAATTGGATTTTTTCAAAAAAGCTGAATTGAGCATTAAGACCTGCGGCGTGAACCTAGCCTTACTCTTGTAATTACCCAGATGCGTGTACTGTACTTACTTCCATTGCGAGCCCTGGGGTTGGTTTTGTCATATTGTATGATTATTTGGGTCCAACAGACGACAAGTCTGCAAGCATTCAACAAGTTAATTATTTTCCACACTTCTCCTCCTTCACACTTACCGGCCTTCAAAATAAAAGCATGCCAGCAAACCACTACACAGCAGTTTTGCTACGGCGTATTTCCGGAAGTAGGAAAACGCATGATGTGCCAGTATCATACTTGAGTGCTGCGCGCAGCTTGAATATACTTCCGGACACAAGTTGTTTTGAAAAATGCCTTTCACCGTGTAGGCTGAGATTAAATTTGGCTGCCTCGCGAACCCGTCACACGTATGAGGGACGATTGGTGGGCCGGACTAAAATCCACTTCTGTCCATGCTTAATTTTTTTTTTTAATTGTCACCCTCCCACCCCTCCGCCCCAAAAATGGGCATCCGGCCGGGCCGGAGGGTCCGACCGGTCCGGCCCAGGGACGGACTGCCCAGCTCTGGTGAAAAGAAAAGAAAGCGGAGCAGCCGTTGCAGAGCGTCAAGCAATCTCTGTGGAGTGAGAAGATGATATCATCCCGATGCTCCTTCGTGACTGGCCCAAATGTCAGGAAAGAGTCAGAGGCAGCCAGATAATCAACAGGAGCAATTCAGCCTTTACAAATGTGTCAGTTTGTTCTTGTGCCAACACTGAGCAAGATGCAACTGTGTGACCTTTGGAGGCAAACAAGATGTGTTTGCTTCTCATCACGGAGCTGAGCTGGTGCAGACCGAGACCGACCGCACCCATCGCAGCTACAGAATGTGCATTTTATGTGACAGCTCATTCATCGGATGAGAACAAATGTGTCAATAAATTTGCTTGCACAAAGATAACAATGCTAAAACTTGATGGACAAGGTCAGAAATGTCTTTTATAATGCAGTACTTTTATTATGGTGGTTGTAGTTTGCATTTGTATAAAACTGTATCGAACAGAGAGCGAAAGCGCTACATAGCTTGCAAGCTAGCAACAGCTGCCGCGATTAAAGTGTTAGTGAGGTTTTAAAAGATAATATTTCTGTATGAATCCCACTCCCTTACTTGCATTTTAACATGCTGGATTAATTGCATGCCCATTCATTTCAATAGAAAACATTACATCGGTCTGTAGACGTTTTGATTTGCAAAAAGGAGTCATGGAAAATATACAATTTTATTCCAAAAATAGCCCTGTCTAATCTGACATACAGGCCTACTCTAAATTTGTAAAGTGGATGTTTGTTTTGGTACAATTTCCTGTAGATTCCAATGAGAACATGCTTATCCCAATCTTTGCGCTGATATTATGTGTGATGACACTTGTCCAACCTGGCCTGCATCTCCCGCCCGAATGGTCCTGATGAATGTGTGTGTGTTAGCAGCTAAGGCACGCGGATTACAGGGATTGTGGCGCAAAAGCGTGGAATGAGTGGTTTATCATGCTAGTCAATAGGAGAGCTTCGACATCATGTTCAAGGACACGCGACCTTGATGTCAGTATCTCGATGGTTGACAAGGGCAATGACACACACACACGCGCACACACACACACAAAATCAACTGAGTGATGTTTATGGCGAAACTGTGATATATAGTCTCGAAATGAATCAACGTGCATATTATTGCCACATGTATCACATGCATCAAGAATGAGAAAACTGCACACCCTATTTCAGCAATAATGGCTGTGGGTGTTTATTTACTCAAGTGCAGATGGGAAAAGGTGTTTATTGTGACAACTGCTGCATGGACACAAAACATTTCCAGGTGACCACCTCCACTGTTGCCTTTAAAGACGCTGTCAACATGAGATCAGCGGTACACTTTTTTAAAATGAGTGAATAAAAGTGTCTATGAAATGAGGTAACTGCAGTTACTACCCTGTGTTTTTTTCCTGATGGGAAAGAGGTGACCATTTAAGTAAGTAATTCATGCTTTAATTGGAAGACATATCTGATTACCGTGGCCACAGCAACTATTAGACCAACACCATTGTTTGAGGAAATATGGTAGTCATGATGCATACGGTCTCTTTAGTGTATAGCGTACCAATGGACACTGGGCAATACTGCATTACCAGCTCGGAGCAAACTAATTTAGGTGAAATCATGGGCAGTCAACACCCCCCCCGATTTATGCCCTCATCTAGAAAGCATTGTGCTGTGTATGTAACACCACATTGCATGAAAGAAGATCTGCAACAGAAAACGATTTATAAATTATGCAGACTACAGAAGAAAAAAATATCCTGCCGGCAAAAGTGATCTAAAGCTAACAACTAATTGTGATTGTAAACATGATTATGCAACATAGCAACATTACTCTAATCAAATGGAAGCCGTAATTACCATAGCAACACTTGCCATTCGGGCTGCTATTTTTCTCTATAATGGTCCCTTTGATGGTCCTTATTTTACATTAAGGGTCGTGGTAGCACTATACAGTATGTTGTAGGGGACAAGATGTGTCTCAAAATAATTAGAGCAGTGGTATATTTCACACCTTATTGAAATAATGTCACACATTCTACTATGGGTGCACTGCTTTGAAAATCAAAACCGTGTACAGTATATGCTTTTGTTTCCTCTCTTGAGACATATGTTGAGATGATGAAAGAAAAATATTTAACTAAAGATAGCAATTGACGGTGGAAAATAACTCAAAGTCGTTTGTCCCTAGGTGGAAATGATCACGGTAGTTGCAGTCATCTACAGTGAGATGATAATCTATGTAATTAATATGACAATTAACAATAAACTGGATTAGTTAAAGCACCAAACATATCTAAATGCCGCCTTGATAGAATTGACTAGGCCTTCTGATTAAGCGGCTTCATCATTCCTTGACAGGAGTCATAGTACTGAACAAGACATGTTTACAATACATCAAAATTCCAAATGCTTATAAATATAGCATTTAGATTCCACTGAAAATGTCTGCACTTCAAGGTGATTTATTGATAGAGTGCAACAGTGACTGTTTTTGTGCATCTTTAAAGGATTTATTTTAAGGATTAGCGGTTTCTAAAAGCTTACACAAATGTGTACACTCAGGTAGTCAGACTGCTGCTGCGAAATGCACTCTTATTATATATGTCTATTCAAATTATCGGACAGATGCACATACAAGTTTGCACATGTGCTCTTGTCTTGCTCTGTCAGACTGTTTTCTGGCTAATAATTAGCTAATAATAAACCAATAATTGCTCTGCTCATGCTGCAAGCTTGTGTCGGAGGTGTTGTACTTTAGACATAAGTAGCAATAATGCCCATTTGTTTTGAGTTGTGTATAATGTTTACCAACTTTGCGCAGGCATAAAACAGGTAAGAAAAAAACCCAACATTATTTCTTTAATTGTGTGTGATCACTGCCGACTTACTGTACTTTCCAGACTCATCAGCACACATAAGCCACACCCACCAAAGTTTAAAAAAGGAAGAAACGTACAAATATAGGCCACGCTAGTCTATAAGCCACCAGTGTCTCCTGTATGTCGTAACATCGGATCTTTACACAGAAAAATGAGGTAAAGTACCCAATAGATAAGCAATTTTGTATTTTGCATATCACTCGTGTGAATTAACTGAGACCTGAAAACCAAGGTAACTACCACACCATGATTCTTGGTGTATCCTTAGACAAAATAGAATAAGTTATGCTTTAAAAATCCACATTTTAGCATAATTAATAATAGAAGAGATGTCCTGATCCCGATCACGTGATTGAAAATTGGGCCAGATGATGTCATTTTAGTTGATCGGAATTGAGGGGAAAAAGGTAGGGTTTTTAAAAAATGTTGTATGTATTTATTTTCTTGATGGAACATTTTTAAGGGCTACAAAACAACAAAACATTCTGGAGGTACACATATATTTCCAAAAGAAAAACACACATATATATATATATATATATATATATATATATATATATATATACTATGTAGCACCTTCACACAGCTGGAAAAAGCGTAAGTAAACACAGCCACTGGGGGAACGTTTTGGTAGTCGCGGGAAGCTAACATTAAGCTATCACGAAATGGCCGATATACACCAATCGGACTTTGGTAAGCGTCGGGGTGTCTGATCGCACCGTCTGATTAATGTAGTGAACTTCGTTGTAACATCGGACCCCGTCGGGAAGTGTCTAGCCGGGCGTTTCAGCATTTTGAATCGTCGGTGTGAGCCAGGAAATTTGGTCACTCTCATTGGCTGTTAGCTAGCGAATCAGTGCATGGAGCACGAACAGTAAGTGACAACTGCGGATAAACAGTGACTTTGCTGGCTTAGGGTTCACAATCTAAGTATTTCACGATACTGTGTCAAGAGCGTGAGGTTTGCTTCGCGTGGGAGTTCATCATGAGCGAAAAATACAGCTGAATGCATTGTTTACGTTTTTATAATCTGCCTACGGCCAATAGCTTTCCAGTTGGCTTTTTCTAGCCATGAGGAATAATGACTACCGCTGCCGATGGTATGGAAGGGTATTGCATCCCATGTATGCGCAGAAGGTACTATAATGGTCAGCGTCGCTGTCTCTTATTGCGGTGTAATTTCTTTCCAGTGTGACGTGCTGAGTCGGCCCGACGCCAAAGGTGGTAAGAGTCGGTCACAGTTGGCCAATGTCGGATTGGTCTATCTAGGCCTTAACAATGATAAAGTCTGCAGTCATCAATTATTTAATGTGGAAAGTAGAGACAGTGCAACAGCGACTTTTAATGTGTTCAAATTTCACATTTCACATGGCGGAATGGATAAAGCTAAGTTGAACACAACTAATTTAACACGCCACCTTAAAAAGGATTGAAATGTTTTACTTGGTTTAAACCACTGCTCCACTTAAGATACTGAACCCCCATTTGCTCCTGATGCTGCGTCAAAAGTAGGTAAATGAGGTACAGTGTGAAGCGCTTTGAGTACCAAAGGTAGAAAAGCACTGTACAAGTGACAGCCCATTTACCACTTAGCCATAAAAAAGCGTGTCATGTCGGGACAGTTTTGTCCAAAAAAACAAAACATTTGGATGCGTTCTCTTTCTCCTTAATACATTGCAGAGTTATCGGGTCGGGACTCGGTTATCGGCAGATCCTCAAAATAAAGTGACTCGGGTGCAAAAAGATTTGATCAGGACATCCCTAGTTAATAGCCATATAAGTCCAAAAATAAGTAGGCCTACTAAATATACCCTGCCCAAAGCTTATAACTGTTTTATTCTATCTTCAACATTGTTCAACTTTCCCACAGTATTTTCTTTGGGATCATACCGTTAAGGTGAATCAGTGCATATTGTTGAAGTAGTAGGTAGGACTGCAGGGCAAATTTATTAAGTGGTCCTACTATTTGGAAAGGTTTGAGAAACACTGTTCCATCTGATCAGATGCAGGGAGCTGTATCAGTCACATCACTGGAGACACCAGTAACCCCCAAAATTTGCAATACCTGGAAAGGGTTTAATATCATCTACAGTAAATGAACAAGGGTAACTCCACCGATTGTTTATGGTGATTCTGTTGACAGACAGTACCTCAATTGCACCTTTGCTGATGCACACGCACAACTAAAGCATTTTTTTGGGGGGGTTGTCCCAAGGTTAAATACAGCTACCGTGAAACACAATGGAAAAATCAGATGTGTAGCGTTTGAATAATCCTGCTCAAAAAACACAACCACACACAAAAAACTGAATCAAAATAAAATAAAAGCACAACTTGATGGAGGTAAATAGGAGGGATTGAAGAAAAGGTCAGATGTGCGGTTTAAGTATAAAGGCGAAAGATTTGTCCCAAGAAATAACCTCCCACAGCTGCCAAAGTGATTTGTGGCCACATATTTCCCAGAGGCCGTGTTTATGACAAGTTATGTGCCCTCGGTTCCCCTCCTGTGGAAAGAAGCGGAATGAGGTGCAAGGGGGCTGCAGTCCCAATTGCTCAAACAGCTTGCAAATGTAGACCAAGAAGTAAGTAAAAGTAGAACCGAGATGCCGCTTAGACATGTCAACAACACGTGCGCTTGTGGCCTCTTTGACGGAGATCCGAAGTGCTGCTTGTTTTCCAACCTGAGCGCTGTGCCACCTAAAGGTCGTCCAAACAACCACCAGGGACCTTTGTGCAAGTCAATTCCTTCAATAATTCATGAAATGCTTTGCTTCCTTGACCCCACACAGTGCACAGTACTTCTTCTTTTGACTCCTCCATCGAGGGATTATATTCCAACTGCTGCATGTGATCTCACACCACAGTGTCACCAACATAGCTCATTTGAATTTTTACAAACTCGAAAGCGCCTGGTCTTTAAGCAGAAAATGTGTTTATTAGCCATCTGCTACTTACGCCGTGAGCCAAGATATGTGTGGAAAATCTTGTAGATATACTGTATCGCAGATTGTTATATTGATATATTCAAATATCGCAGTGTTGCAATATACTAACTCTGATATGAATTGTTTTTCCCCTTTAAAAAGTGATTCTCTTTTTTTTTTTTTGTGCAAAGTATTCATTCATCCAATTATTTTGTTTCAAGTTATGGATGTATCAGTTTCTTAAATGAGCCTAAAATGGTATTGCTACATACAAACTAAAGACATTTGTTAGTGACGAAAAATATGTAAAAAAGTTTAGATTCCACAATTATTAACACAAAATGTGTACTACCACAATAAGTAAATTTTCAGACTGAAACATCCAGATCACATAGTGATTATATTTTTGTAATTTTAATAGAGGGTTTCCGAAGGTATCAGCAAATACAATTTGATGTTTTTAATGCAGTTTATAATACAACTCAAAACAACTTTAATGCACATGTCCTACTGTATACGCACGCATGCACACATGATATATATATATATATATATATATATATATATATATATATATATATATATATATATATATATATTACACGGGTGTAACGGTTTTTATATTCGGAAGGAGGGACAAAGGAGGGTGGCTATATATATGACTTCGTAAGGATAAAATACTGTCTGTGTGTGTGTGTATATGTGTGTGCGCAAGTGACAGAATCATCTTCAACGCGAGGAGTTTTATCATGATAATATGTCATATTGTGAAGGAATTAGCCAGCTTTGAGATGTGCGGCTCAGCACGGAATGGGGCATGAAGTGGATACACGAAACACAGAAATCATCATTCCAATCTGTTGGAGATGCTCTAACGTGCTACTTTGCAAACCCACTCTGGTTCTTTTGGACTTATTAGAAAGTCACTCAATTAACAAGAAAGACTGTTCGCTCATCCCAGCCCATCTGCTGTGCTTTGATAACACATTAATGGGAAAAATCCTCATCCCCCAATGCTCCTGGTCAGGATTACACATGCAGACCCCGCCACTGCATTTCGCTCGCCTCCTGAATATGGCAGCCGCATTAAATGAACAAGTTCATACTTGTGAGTATGCGCTGAAATCAAGTATTTCTCTGGCCGCACAGCGAGGGATGAAAGGAACATGAAACAGAAGGAAAATGAAGTTAATGGATTCTATTATCGGTTACATTCGCTTTTGAGAGGACTGCAGTGTCAATGCTGCAATGACTCATGTCCATGAGGAGCAAGTTTTGGGGACTGACGGACTGAATTGGCCGCGTTTTGTTCCAGCAGTCTAAATTTAGCACTCACATTTTTTGATTTTCGCCTTTCTTCGCTGAAGAATAATTTATTGGAATTCCGCATACATCTTGGAAAATTGAGCTACTTGGTCGGCAGACTGTCAATCATGGACTTGGCTTGGCGATGGTAAGAGATGATTTTAATACCAGCGATGTACCAAAAATTTAAACGATCTTTTATGAACCAAGACGGATGGAAACAGAGATCGGTTGCTGGGGCTTTCAGTCGCTTCAAAAGCACAGCCTTTGCAAAACTGAGCAAACGGAGACCGCTCCAGGGCAGTCACAATTATGTGCAACCCCTTCATATTGTCTACGCTAAATGATTGCAGCATGCAGCGTGCCATAACTAATTCTCATAAGAAAACACATTTATTTTTCTTTTTGCATTTCCATGAGAAATTATCCACATTTTTTTGTAATATTTTGAACAACAAGATTTTCACAAAAACCTTTTTTTAGAAAATAATTTTCCTCCTCTTTATTTTCTTTTTCTCCTTTTAACCATTACATCAAATGACATGAAAATTGAAGTCATGGTCCATGCTTTTATTTCCAGCTTTGTTCACATTCATTTCATTAGTTACTTGTTTTATATCATCTTTTAAATTTGTACTAAATACAATAGAAAAACTAATACAATTATTTTAATATTTGTAAAATTGTAATTGTATTTCAACATGTAAAATGTCATAAGAACACAGTAAAAACGTTATATTTAATTAATCATGACATAATAGTTTAGCAGCCGAAAATGTTATTTCCATATATATATAGATACACACACACATATATATATATATATATATATATATATATATATATATATATATATATATATATATATATATATATATATATATATATATAGATACACATATATATATATATATATATATATATATATATATATATATATATATATATATGTGTGTATCTATATATGTGTATATATATATATATATATATAAGGGACGTTACGATCAGGTTTTATGATACCGATCATGTATGAGTAATATCGGCCGATACCGATTCCGATCACATGGAATATCTGTATATTTTTCCATTTATTTATGGTGACTGCTATTATGCAATATTCTCGGAAAAAAAACAGCCATATTATTGCCGTAATTTTGACAAAAATCTATACATATTTTAAAAAGCATGAAAAAATACAAAACCGTTGCTGGCACAATACAAAAATTACTCAGTCACAAAGATGACTGAAAAACTTAAATTTACCAGCTTTTAGTAACACAGTTTTTAACAGATCAAAATAATCAGCAGTCTCAAAAGTCTTAATTATGCAAAAAGTCAAATAAATAACACGCCACCTAAACATTGCGTGGTTCAGAATATAATCAAAGTAGAAAAAATAGTCACATGCAGGCTTCACTTGAATAAACTATTTAATGAGTTCCTAAATTCAAACGAACTTTGTCGTGCATCCCTAATATATGTACAATAATTATATGTATATACACACACACACATATATAAATATCTATCTATATATATATATATATATATATATATATATATATATATATATATATATATATATAAATAAGACTGATGACACTATTATTGCCATAATCAATTTTTTTTTTTTACATGAATCCATTACCTTATAATCAACACTTTGCTCCTACTATTTCCAGACATTTTAGTCATAATGTAACCCCGTGGCCCGCTCACGTCTCCTCCCGCCTTATTCATGGCAACGAAGTTTAAATCAGTGATAAAATATTCATATGCAGCTATTTGCTTGAGAGAATAATTTATTTTCTTGGGTGGATGCCTCTTTTAGAGATGTGCAACACGGGAAGCCTTGAGGGAGCACAGTGTTGTGTGCAGTTACACTTTGATGGTGGAGAGGGGGATTGGAGGAGGGCGGGGGGATGAAAAGTTGGTCTCAGATGGGGATCAGAGTGAAGAGAGGAGAAGGATTCAGACAAGACGACCTTGGCGTTCTTAATGGGGAGCGAAGACAGCATGAGAGAATGCCTTGTGGACGCCATTGCTTCCTTCCTGACAATTTTGGGAGATTGCCAATGCCATTGAGGAGATCAAATATATGTTTCATCTCCTCATCAACCAAGGGAATCATTATTGTTTGTTTTTTCCTGCAATGATGTACTATTTACCTTAATAAAAAGGCACAACACATTTTTTGCCTTTTCACAGTTTATCTTTTAAATACCATTGCCTCATGTTGTATATAAAAACCTACATGTTTGTTTTCATATATATTAGCACAGTGGTACCTCTACTCGCGAAATTAATTGGTTCTGGAAGAAATTTCTTGAATAGAAAATTGTGTAAGTAGAGACGTGTTTTCCATGTAAATGCCCTAATCCGTTCCAAGCCCCCCAACATTATATATAAATGTAAATCATAAATGTTTTATGAAGTATAGAAATGCATCAAAACATGTAACAAATACATGTTACAATTGCACAATAAATGAGAGTTGTGCATAATGTAAAAAACAAAGAATAGAGTAAAGAATAAAAATGATGGTTGTTTACCTTTTAATTGCTGTCCTCATCGCTTTTTGCCCTCTCATGTTCTCTCTCAGAAGTGGTTTTTGCCTGGCGTTTTGTAAAGAACTGATTTAATAACGTGGCGACTGTCAATACATTACGGTCATATTCTTTGGCGAGATCAACCAAACGCATCCCTTTTTCATACTTTTCTATTATCTCTTGCTTTGTTTGTATGGACTTTGTTTGTATGTTCAATCGGAACACCTCATGGCCCGAGGGGCGAATGACGAGGACGCTGCATCTATCTATCTATCTATCTATCTATCTATCTATCTATCTATCTATCTATCTATCTATCTATCTATCAGTCATAAATGTTTTATCCATCCATCTATCTATTTACCTACCCGTCTATCTACACACCTACGGTTGAGGTCCTTCTTAGCCAACGGGATGCCAGGAATGGCATAGCAGCTATGAGTATGTTGCGTTCAGGAAACTCTGCGAGTAGCAGCCCATAATTTTGCCTTTCGTATCCTGACATTTCTTTCGTAACAAAAGGCAATATTTTCCTGTTGAGGTGTTGCGTAACGTGAAAATTTCTTATGAACAGACATTCGTAAATAAAGGTACCACTGTATTCCTCTCTTGCGTTGCTTCTGTACAAAACTGAATTTTCCCCATCATGGGGAGAATAAAAGTGTACTCTTTTTCCTGCAAATAGTGGCCAGTGGGCATTCATTTAGTGCAATACCGAAGTGATGAGGAGCTTTTGGAATAATATTACACTCAATGCATTACGATTAATGTCAGGTGAAATGGATGTTTGAATCCAAAATAAAAAGGAATCCATGACCCAACGTTGTTGAGTGACTGCATCAGTCTACTGGCACGCTAATTGTTCTTAAATGTGCCATCTTCAAACAACATACTCTACATGCGCTCATACTCTTCAATTCATCTCAGAGATTGTTTATGTGCTAAGGTAGTCTTGCTGTTATCAGCACCAGTGTCTTTAATGTATGTGTGTATGACATTTACCGCCTGCTTTTTTCACTCTTCACTCACTCTACTGCTTTGAATTTATACAGCACGATTTTGTTTTGTAGTGTTGGTTGCAATGTGTGAGTTTGTACATGCACACAAAGCTTGAGCAAGTATAGTTGTGTGAATGGAAAATAGTGCATTCGGAACATTATTTTTGCAGCATTTCCAACTAAAATCTCAAAAGACTGAGCTCATCAGCAAGCAGTTTACAATAAGTAATTTGGATTGATTAAATAATGCCTATTTCTTTCAAATAGTGATTTCATATATACAATTGTTTTCATGAAACTACATTGTGATACACATATGCAAGGTACTAAGATGGAAATGAAATGAACTTTTTGACATATTGTTTACTCACCAAAAAGAGGAAGCGGAAGTTGGACAGGTCTCCGAAGAAGTCCTCCACGCTGAGGACTTGCGGGTCAAAGGCGAAGTAGCTGCCCGTGTTCTCATAAAGCTTCTGCATGTTCTTATGCATGATGGACAGCTTCTCGTACTGCTCCCGCGAATGCTTACAAAAGCCGTGAGGGGGACACGGTTAAGGAAAAAAGGGAACAAAGCTGACTTGATATGTTGTTAGAATACCAAACTGTCCGACTCATAAAATAAAATAGAGTGGTAAGTAAACCAATCGATTATTGTTATAGTTGACATGTTTAACATTAAATGCTGCATAAGTAAAACAATTATATCAACCACTATTATGATGTAAACCCGCAAATTATAATACACACATAAACACAAACTATCACAGCACAGCACATAGAAGCTAACTAGTTGGCAACTAACTAGCTAGCATAAGAAGCTAATCTTGCAGTTGACACGTCCATACAGGAATAAGAAAAGTAACACTTGACAGAAATGTACAAGACTATTGACAATCATCTCCAACTATCAAGACACTGAAATATTTGTTATTGCAGGACCAAAGCACTGGCACAATGGGGCGGAGTCTTTTCTGCTTCAAGGTAAATTCAGTCGCTGAAAGCCACAAAAGGCCAAATTGTATGTAATGATGATGATGATAGCTAATATAAAGTCTACAGAGACTACTGTTTAAACATGAGGGGCATGTTGTTTCCACAAAAATGTTTGTTGAATTCCAAATTGTCAGATACTCCAGCCTTATGCTACCACTGTATGCCAAAGCTATCATCAATGTGAGGCAGCATCTGTGTCAAGGTCAACAAGGACAGGGGCGTAGAAACAAAAAGAGTCAATCAGAGACACTCAAACATGTCACCACAATAACCCCTCCATCACACTTTTGACTCAATGGCATAGCGAGCTAATAGCGGCAGCGCTGCGCCAATGGAAAGGGTATTTTGCAGTCAGCGGCGCGACACACACGGCTGCGGCAGGAGCTGATTGGAGTCATTGTTCTATTGTTTCTCCCAACAACAGTGGGGTCAGGTTGTTTTGAACCTGGCCGCTCACGCCGCACTGTGTAATTTACTGAACAGGCGCGCCACTTTTCTCCCGGCGAATGGCTATTGACAGCCAACATCAGTTAAGCATTATCGCAGCAGCCACCTGACCTCGGCGAGACTAGCGCTTGGACACTCAGAAGACTCAAAGGGAACGGCCCCAAACAATACAGGAAAGGCTCAAAGATCATCACTGTGATCTGCTACTACTGTAGCTTCGATGCAAGTATCAAAACAAATGTAATTATTCACTCTTTGCAACCTATGCACACAAAAGAAATGTACTGCTTATATTTGTAACCATCTCTATCTACAATGGTGTTCAAAATAACAGCAAAGTGAGTGAGTAAAGTTCAAACACATCTGGTAATAGATTTTAATTCCATGCATGCAAATTCATTGGGAATGTTGCAAATTCTATTTCTTATCAAAAGATCCATCTGTCTGTTTCATATAGTAATTGTCGTCATTCAGTTCAAAGATGAGCTGGAGCCTATCCCAGCTGAATGTGTGTCCGAGACGGAGTACGCCCTGGACCCCGCAACAATTCAAACTCTAGATGATTCAGTCTCTGCACCGCCATGCGTCTTTTTGGAATGTGAGAAGAAGCCAGAGGAACCAGGGAGAACCCCTGCAAGCGCCAGTGTCGAGATTTTCAAAGCCAGAACTTCAGAACTGTGATGCAGACTGGCTTACAACAAGGCCACCCTGCTACCCATTTGTTATTCCATTACACAAAGGGGAGATTTTGAGCACCTCTCTTTCTGAGAAGTGCTTCATATCAGTATTGCATAGCAACTTGAGAAGTGCTATTGCAGCCGAGGACAATTGGGCTACACTCGACTGCTATTATCTTGAGCACTGTATGTCACTGTTAGTGTAGTGGTGTTCTTGCCTGACTTCCATGCGGCATGGGTTCAATTTGCACTCACAGGTGGGCCCTATTTTCATGCCAAGCACAAGTGCAGCACAAACTACAGTCTAAGTGTGCGCATGTGTGGAGTTTTCAGTGCAGTCGAGGCACACCTAGTCTTTGACATTGCGTAAGCAGGAACCAACTGGCTGAAATTAATGCAGAAGATCGAAGTGCAAAAATTACTTTTTTTATATGAATTTTTAATTATAAGGAACTGTAAGCAGACCTCCAATGGTGGATGATCACAGATCACAAATGAACACTTAGAGAATGCCTTCCACCACGATCGTTCGTGTCCGTCTGTGTTTATGCAGAAAACGATGTAATCACATAGTAGCTGACCTTCCATCTTATGCATACAAATGTGAATACGCAATATGAAATAGGTTCATTTTCAGCATTTGATTTATTGACTTGTGGTGAGAAAGGTTTGGCTGGGATTATTGTGATTTTGACCATCTATGGTTTGATGAAGTAAATGTTCAGGAATTGAGACCCATCATTTTTTTAATAACTGACATAAATCACTCACAACAAGTGTCTCAACAAGTGCCTGTGTTGTGTCTCTGCACTTATCTGAGCCCCATACTGTATGCTAGCTTTGCTTTCATGGAGAAAAAGGGAGTGCAGGTTGGCTGGATTAGATCCTGTGAAGCAACCAAGCACAGGATGGTACATTCCAGGTGAGTGTAAAGCACTCCTGCCTCTCCGGACATGATTTATCATCTTTGCTTCTATCAGGCACTTTTATTTCTTTCTTGGAACACCTCCTTTAACCTTCACTTGAAAACTCTCTAGAAGATGCAAACAGACAGTCAAGGGCAGCACTACAAAACTTCTTTTTATAAAAAATAAAAAGTTGATGGTTGCAAAATGTACACAGTGGACCCCACCTGATTTCTTCTGGATTTTCTCATGCATTCCAACACACACATACAAAAGCCCACAATTAGGGAGTGGTAGGATAGCCCCTACACAAAATAATGTCATGATTCTCAACGATGAAGTAGAAGACATCGTTTTGGCCCATCTAATGTACTGTTACCACAAAGCAAACGTGCGTAATTACAGTCACAATTTATGGCATGAAAATAACAAAAACAGTAACACAAACAGGAAGTTGTGAAATTGAGAGAAGTAAGCACATTTTAATTCGGAATACATCATTAACTATTTCATTCTATATGGGTATTATTTCAGTGTATTATATTATTAATGCAAAATATGTGCTCTTAATTTATTTCATTTTTGACATATTACAATGCAATTCTAAAATATCCACTATCCTAACCCAAAAATGAAGGTTTTGAAGCAAACAACAAAATAACTACATGCTGTTTTTTTTTTTTCCCGGGACAAAGTGAACTCTCTTCATAAAAAATACCATTTACAGACAGGACAAAACTGCTGAAAATCTAACAAACTCACATTGTGCATTTTTCACAAAAATCTAACTCATCTAACTAATTTTAATATTATTGGTGTACATTGTTAGTTCTGCACATCATTCCAAATCCATCAAAAATCATAGTATATTTTGGGTATCTTTGTTTTTTTTTTCCTTAATCCTGACAAATGTTTTTCCCAATTTCACCTCGTTTTTGTGGGAAACAAAATGAGCCTTTAATAGCATTTTTGGAATAATTTTTGGACTTTGTAATAAATAACTCAAATATTTTTAAAGGTTTTAATCAAGGGGCCACTCAGGGTGTGGTCAAGGGCTGCCAGTCGCCTATTTCTGACTTAAGACTATGTGTTCAGGCCCCAAACACAGCAACACCATTGAGGCAGTGGTTGCTTTTTGCTGTTTGTGGCCTCTGGCTCTTTATGTTTCTTCTCCTTCTCAGGATGTTGCTACATACTGTATCCTTAGCATTATAGACACACACATGCTTGCACACGTACACGGCGTATTCGTCCCGTGGGGGACCAACTGGACCGAGGCTACCCTGGCTTCTTGTATTTCCACACCAAAGATATGTCATAGTGATGAGACCTGACTCACACAAATACATACAGTACATACACGCACACACATGCCATATGACTGAGTCTTCATTTCTTACACAACTTTGCATAAATGTATGTGCATTAAATCAGTACTTGTCATATTATGTACCGTATTTTCCGGACGATACGTCGCTCCGGAGTACAAGTCGCACCAGCCATAAAATGCATAACACAGAAGAAAAAATACAGAAGAAAAAAACATATATAAGTCGCACTGGAGTATAAGTCGGTAGTCAGTAAATTTGTTTTGAAGTCATTACTTGATGTAGAAACGGAGATTTAGCGGCATGTCCACATTTCTGTGTTTAATCTGTTACTTTTAACTAGAACACTGAGGTGCCACACAGTTTACTATCCACATCAGTAAGCACTGATTAAAGCCGCTCACGACATCAAAAACACGTCCAAGTCCGACTCTCTTTTTTAATTTCACATACAAAGTACCTACGGAGCGTTCAGTGGCAACGGCCACCTCTGAGGAACCAAACCACCGGCTTGTTCTACCTATATGAATTAGCAATTTTTTAAAAGCTCTGCATAAAAAAAAAAATTAAAAATTTAAAAAAACGAACAGTGGGGCCAGAAGCCTCCGAAATAAATCTCTTCAACCTAGTTCCATTAATGTTTATTTAATGCTTTTCCTGTGTGCTGGTTGGGCCCTCCATCCATCGCCCCGCACTAAGCCTGCTTAGAGCATGGCTGCTCCCTTTAGCCTCACGCCGGATGCCAAACATCCTCTGTGGGCCAAATTACACCGAGGCTGCCCATTGACGGAGCACCGCCGAGCGACACAGGTGCACGTGAAATGGATGAACGGATGCGGAGAGACGAGCGAAAGGGTGAGAAATTCCAGGTGACTCAAGCAGCAGTGGTGATTCAAGATAAAGGAAGACAAAGGGAGCCGTTTCATTAATACAGTGCTGTTAGCCTCACATTGATGCAGATGGGTTTTGCCATGTGCTAGTGTGTGTGGTCAGACAAGGAGAGAGAGGTCTGTAGGGCAGGCAGGAAAGAGGCTGACAGCGTCCAGCGTGGGGAGCACAGCGTCGACACTGGACCTATCACAGGGAATTAGGCAAAGGGCCACATTCCGGAATTTGGGATGTGACCTGGTGCTGAAGTGAACGGAAAGAGGATGACGGTGTCCCTAATGTTGCATGCACTACAGTCATGTTTCAAGGCTACATAGCCTAGTTTTTGTATGCAAATAACTACTAGTGAGCATGACAGTAAATATCCACAAATGTATTTTCTTGATCCCAGTGCAGGATTGTTGTGTAGGATTTTGTATAAAATGCAATGCACGTAAATTTGGACTGTACTAACATCGCTATTTGTGTTTTTTTTTTTTTTTCTTTCAATTAAATCATGGAAAACAAAAACAATGATACAACATTATTTTAATGCATTATCCCAAAAAAAATGAAACCACACAACCTTGTAATGCTTCCTGATTACAACAAACTGCTTGAAATTATTTTTTGAGCTTGAGAAACAAGCAACTCCAGCATGTCGTGGCAGTACAAGCACAATAATCAATAATCAAAATGCTGGAAAATAGCTCATATGACTAACATTTGTTATGGTATGCTCAATTAAACTCTCATAAGAACAAACTGCCAGTCTGATTTTGTATCAGGTGCTATGTACTGTCAAGAGATGTTTCTTTTTTGTAATTTAGGGCAAGGCAACTTTATATATATATATATATATATATATATATATATATATATATATATATATATATATATATATATATATCGCATTTCATACACAAGGTAGCTCAATGTGCTTTACATAATTGAAAAATACAACATTTAACAAGATTTATTTACGACATTTAATTACATTTGATTAAACAAAACATTCATTAAAATGTCACAACCTTATTATAATACAACCATGTCACTACTATTTACAATTACAAATGTTGTGCTCAAAACGCTAGAAATTCATTAAATTACATTTTTATGCTGATATATTGCTTTGGATCTGAGTTATACGTTTTTACCCTCACCGCAAAATCTGAACATTGGAGTTTGTTTGATGTGGCTGATATAATAACTCAACTCAGTCTCGTAGAGCGGAGATAATTTAATCTGTTAAAAACCTGAATGCCTCAGTGAGACAATACTGTGCGTATTGCTGGAGTTTGTCCAAAGCCATCACAACAACTTGGATGACAATCAACCAGCGAGAAGCTCCAGTTTGACCACCCATCTGCACACAATACACACAGTGTTGGATTACAGAGGGTGCCAACGGGGTGATGGTGATTAGTAGAAGCCACCCTCTTCATGAGTTGTAATTAATGTAGAGCATTAGTGTGCTTTATGCTTCAGTCCCTCAAATGCTCAATCATTCTGTTTCCTTACGGTAATGTATTCTTATCCTGGCCATTTTTTGAGTTACATTTTTGACTGGATATTGTCTTGCTGGAAAGTGGCAGAATGTTATATCAAATAGTAATCACATTTGGAATTATTTTTTACCTTTTGAAAATCACTACACATAGCCTCCAAAGCAAAAAAACAACAACCTTAAATTGAAAAAAACTATCCTGGTCATATTGACCCCAATCTCATTCATAAATTTAAGATTGAATGAATGACTATCCCATTATATGAATAAGTCTGGAGATGGACAATTGTGTAACAATTGTGAAAAACAATATAATGCAAATAGCTATGTCGAAGACAATTGCCCATCATACCCATTCACCACATTAAAATAAAATATATGACTCAAAATTCAGCCAGGGTATGGAATTATGAATATGTTTGGTCTTAACTGTCACTTCACACATCGATGCATTCACACTAGACAAGTATTTCTTTTTCCATATAAAAGACAGAGAGCCGGTTTCAGAGTGTGCTCATCAATGTACCCCGTCGCCTGAAATATTCATCCCTATTGAGAGGAAGGTCGCTCTGCTTTAACATTCAAAGCTCCTCACTACTCCACCCAGCCGCCGTTGGAACAATTCAATAATGACTACATGTGATAAGGGGAGAGGGAGTGTATCAATTAGATATGAGGGGATTAGAACCTTGGGAATGACCTGTTGAGTAGTGAATTTAGAATGGAGAAAATGCGAGGGTTGACTCGGCACTCACTTTAAAACGATAACCTTTCATGCTTGTTTTCATCCATCTCACGCATTGACGCCCCTGGCCTGTGCCTTCTCGCGTCATCTCCACATACCGGCACATACATGACAGTGCCGATACCACGCTTAGACTTGTCAAATCTTAAAAAGGTCAAGTCTCTTGTCGCTGCCGATGTTGATTTAATCGGTAAACATCAATCCTCGCCATCCGCGTCAGGCGTGGACCCTTCAAGTGACAAGCACTCAGGCGCCATCCGTGTCATTTAATACGTACGCCGGTTAATCTCGTAAATAACATCACGTCACTTAAAGGGTAGTGGGATTCGCGTGGTATTCACAATAGACATGTCGCTATCGATTGATCATAAAATTGACGACCCTCTACTTCCTAATGAGAGGGACATATACTGTATGATGATTATGATTAACTTAAAGCGACGTGATGTAGTCATCTGACCTTAAAATAACAAGCACACAATAACAAAGTCGCTTGGATGGTACAACACTTTATAATAAGGAGAGTGGTGCCTCTGCTGTTGCCGAGGCAACCAAAGATCACTACCTTATTGGTGTATAATATCTTTTTTTCTATAACCTCACTTCTTTTCTTGGGCTACTGTCCACTATATTTGTGTTCACAAATGTACTGTTGAAATAGGTGTTGAGTTAAAAACAACAACATGTTATAACAATGGATGCTTTGAGAGCAACACTAATAATCATACACTAAGTAATGGCAATAAATACCACTACTACTGCTACTAGTACTACTACTGCTGCTACAAAAATTCCAAAAGAGCCTGTTTTAATGAGTTGTCACAATAGATCCTGTAATAACACCATCAAAATATAATGTCAACAGCATATCGAAAAGTATTTTATAAAAATCGTCTTCTGCATAAAAACAGTTAAGGTCAACATTTTATAGGGTTATCGAAATGAACCTGGTGATAACAACAACAGCACAGGAGAACAACATCGTTAGCGTGTCAAATCAAATATCTAGGGTTCATATGTTCAGTCTTTTATTGAGTGCTTTCCGCTGGGTTAAAAGTCTACGGAGCAATACATTGTGATCCGATTTCTTTCATAATCAATGGTGGCCAATGTTTTCTCTTCACGGAACTGCGGGAGTGGTGATAGAAGAAAGATGGCAAACTAAAGCGAGATGGACATCGAGAATATAGAATGTCTATTGATCACATTCCGGAGTAGGACCAGTGGCCCAGCAGTGCGGCTCGCATTCAATAGTCTTATCATTACCACAGCATAAACTCATTGGGCAGGTCAGCCCACGCTATTTGTCCCTTGCTCTTGTGTGTGTGTGTGTGTGTGGGGGGGGGGGGGGGGGGGTTGTGTGTGCATGGGCAGAATAAAAAGAAAAAAAAAAAGTAGATGATACGTTTCGATTCCTGAAGCTAATGAATCCCATTATGAGACCACTTGCAGGACATTTCTTGTTCCAGCTTAATGAAGTGTCCTAAGAGTAAACTGAGAAGTTTAGACGAGATGCAATGCACTTTTTAAGAGTCGTAACACAACATTGATAACATTATCAATAGACACAGTGGCCTGTGAAATGAGCTGGTGGGCGTTTCTAAACAGACGTTGGCCTATTAAGTGTAAAAAAAAGTGCAGCCTCAGGAAAAGGCTGATGTTCTTTTATATCCGTGGAGCTCAATGAACGATGGACTGGACATGCACTTCGCTCTCATAATTGGCAGAAAGAGAGAAACATGTCATGGGGAAATTCAAACAATAAGTGATGATGGCTAAGTAATTAGACTTAATGTACAGAGGGGATAACCTCCTCCTTTATTAGATTACATTGATGTCGGCGCCTGACAAAGATTAAGCACAAGAGGCGGAGACAAGTGGGGAAAGGAATATTGGAGCCGTCTCCGTTGGCAACACGCAGGCACGGAGGCTATTTTTGGCCAATTAATTTAAGGCTCTAAATAATTAACTGATAATTATCTGGCAATCAGGAGTGAGATAAAGCGATCGCCCTGGGATTTTTCTTTCCTTTCTCTTTTGTTTTTTTGTCTAGTGGTGTGTCACAGCTGATGGACAGAGGGCGCTGTCACAAAATCAGCTGGTTGGGATAAAAGTGAGACGTATACGCGCAGCAAGCGGATTTTTCCAATGATGAGTGCTAGTGTTCTAGTGTTAATGAGTGACAGAAAAATGGAAATTGGGATGCGAAAAGATGCATGTGCACGGCAGCTGTCGTCATGCTGCCACACACACACTCCCAACTAATACATATGTAAATATGGAGATTATACTTGGAAATGACTGAGCTACCATCGTGAAGAAAGCCCCATGATAGCACATAGTAAGTGTCCCTCCACCAACGTCAAACTACACTCGAATGACGAGCAATGAGGCCTTAGGTAAGATAAACTACGCCTCTGGATATGAGTCTATGTGGTATGCTGTGCAACCAGTCAAGATGGATTCCAAAAAATGTAATAGGAAAAAACTAAAACTAAATCTAAGCATTTGGGCATTGGGCTTTTTTCTTTTGGTTATTACAACCAATACATGTAAATAGTTTTCAGCCTCATATTTGACATACTTTGGCCAGACTTTAGTGAGAGTGAATTGGTATAGTTTGAATGGGCATACTCTGGCTGGAAATGACACAAGAATAGACAAGCTCAGATAAGATAAAATAAGAATTAGACAAAAGTCTGTAATGAATATGCATTCAAATTATGTCTCTTAACACAAATTACTCTATTTTGGTGGCCAGTCCAAGTCTAGTGGGAGGTGCGGTCTAAATCTTCACAGGCTCAACTAGGCTTTGGTGTTTTTGTCGACACACCCAACTTGGCACAGTTAAAACTGGGCATTTTGCACCGCTGTGGGCGTGAACACAGCTGACTTGATTCACCGCCAATCAAAGAGGCTCCTCTCATTCCCTTTAAAATTGGTACATGACACGCACAGTCCTTGACATGGCGGAGGAAGAAACTGATTTGCTGGAGTCGAAAGGCCAAAGAGGAACTGTAAGCAGACGTGTCTGTGTGTGACATCCCATGCCTCAATTTTAAAACACTGAATAGAGATGTTCATATTAATAATGTGTACAATGAATTGATTTCTACAATGATTCAGACGTTTATGCATGCCGTTGCCGTAAGTATAAATGAAATAGGATGACATCCATCACATACAAGCTCAGAATCTGTCTGCCTGTGCTCAGATCAAATTCACCAAAATCACGTTACACTCCCTGCACCAATAGTTAGAGATGGTTCCAGCAGGTGTAAAGTTTAGTCTACTTTCAGCCGTCAAATTGTCAGATGGCACCAAATGCATGTCAAAGGGAATGCCCTCAGGACACCAGAGCGTCCGCTGTGGCACAGAGTGGTCTCCCAAATTCCCAAAGAGGCAACACGGGGCTTGCCCAGGCACAAAGATCAAGATCATGCGCCAGTTTTTACGCTCAAACATAGCTCCGCCGACAACAAATAGAGCGCCCAATGTCTCCCAACTTTCACTTGACTTACAACTTGTCATTTTCTTGAATGATTGTCCACCTAAATTCAAAATTTAGTCACCCCCCAAAAAAATCACCCTCACTCAAAATGGTCAATGATTCATTTTGACTTTAGTTTAATGTATGCTTTTTACTAATCACAGTCCTTTATGACCTCCACCAATCATGGGAAATATATATATTTGGTATATTTAACATGTTCAAAATTGGTGTGGATCAAAAGGGAAATATATATTTGGTATATTTAATGTGTTAAAAGTTGGCTTGGATAAAAAAATAAAAAATAAAAAATAAAATCAATTATCAGTGTTAGAGTCAGCTATCATTGGGGCCAAGTGGTGCAGTGACTGACCGGGTCCAGTAGACAGAGTTACACCAACAAGGCTGGAGTGCATCAGTTTGAACATGATTAGGATTGTTTGGCCTTGGCAACCTACTGTTAGCACAGCTGCCTCACAATTCTCAAATTCTCTATCGTTCCGAATTCCTTTCATCCTCCCTTGGAATGTATCAGATTTCTCACCGTCACTTCCTTATTTTTCCTGCTAATATTGATCAAACATAATTAGACCTTGGTAGACAAGTGTGCTCTACTGAGTCTATTACAGTTTCCGTGTGAAATTCTAGTAAATTCTCCAGAATGCCGGTGCCCTCTCGCTGATTTCCCAGCGTCCTCCCTTACTTGGGCTGTATCGTATTTCAGTGCCACTCTCGCAATCGTTTCCTCACTCCTCCTACAATTATTGACCCGTGTTCCATGGTTGTGACACGCGTCATTTGTTATAACTGTAACCATTTGTCAAAAGAAGCAAGCAAAACTGTCAATCTAGCTGTCTTTCAGCACCACTCGTTTACCTTTCTTAACTTTCATCCCCGCATGGAGTGTACGTCACTGTCAAGTGGTGCTAACGTCTCAACCGCTATCAAACGATAGCTTGTTTGGATGCCTGAATAAAGCCATGACGCAAATCCATATATAGCCATACAAGACAAAACTTTCAAAAAAGATTCTTGGATAAGCACAGAAACAATTAGCTTGACAATGCGTTTGGCTTAGTGCGAGCTAAGGTTGACAGTCCTACCTAGCCGACCCACTGAGCACCCTTTTATAAAATCAATGCCACCACTAAACACAACTCCCCCCTGTGGAGCGGCACCTTGTTACAGCCTCCTTCCCCTTCCACATGAGGAAGGAAAACACAGACAAACCCGTGAATTAGAGCCTCCCCAGATGCCCACCTCTCTTCTACCTCAGCCTGCCTTCTCTCATGAAGGAGAGACAGCAGTACTGTCAGTGACATATGAAAAACTGCAATTCCACATTTAAACTTCACTTTTTCCTTCCAATTACCGTCACATTCCCTTGGACAGAAACACAGCACTGTGTGGGAAAATCATTGTTATTTGCTTGATGGGTCGATGTCTGTCAAGCCAAAGTGTTTTGTTGGCTTTGTGTACATGCCAAAACACCACCTCAACAGTGTGACTGGACCACAGAACAACATGATTCCAGCAAAAATGCATCTACTCAATTTACCTTAGTAACAGCATGAACTGGGCAAGGATATTATTATTCTTACAGGATCAATGACTTTTCCCTCCATCTATGTATTTTTGCATTCGTCAAATTGTTGGTGTACTTTGCATTCCATTGGCAAGTTGCTGAAGCGGACCTTCCTAAATGAGCTGGGCCATTCTATGTAGCAGGAAAGGGCAAGGATTGATGATCATGAATTCATGTTAACTGGATGCAATGCAGATCAACTTAAGGTCGGTGTTGGGGTTGCCGGTGGACGGTGGTACCGGACAGGAAAATGATCTATAATGGCTATTAAAACACAAATGATGTATACATCATAGTCAAGGTGTGATGGTGCATTAATTGCAGGGTGAACAAAAGATGGATCAAAACACATGTAGACAATTATTTTAAAATGACATTCACATACATTCAGTAAAATAACACCATTGTCTGCTTTAAAATTCATTCACCAACTGCCAAGTACCATTTATACAACACTGGTCAACAGGACATTTTAAACAGAAATGGCTTTATGTGTCCCTTAACCTATTTAGGACACTGATTTTAAAATGTCTTTACTTGCGTCACTGATTAAAGTTCAAGTGTGAAGTAAACTTGGCCAATCTATGTTTTGAGTAATAGTAAGCGCTAAAACTATTTTAAGCATACTTTCGTTATTGATTTAATTATTTTTTAACGCAACTCACCCGGATTCAAAATCAGACCCATTGTGACATTAACAACGGAAATGCATAGGTTGGGCAATCTCCGGCAATCTTCGGTGAGTGACGTCATTTAAAGAGATGGAGTTGCCAGTCAGCCATTCTACTGCTTGTTGATTATCCCGTTAACTGCTCTTTGCCATTGTTATCACATTTTTCAATGAAATGTCTCAGCGTTGTGCGGATGCATTGTTCACATTCAAGCCAACAGTTGTTAGAGTGGCCAAAAGATAAGAATATGTCACATAAATGGACCAGTTTAGTTTACGCAAAGCAAAATGATTTAATGCCGGTGTTCTTTGTTACAAACACTACGAAAATCTCAGTTTTCTCAAGCATTTTGATTATGTTAAAGGGTTTGCAAAAAGGTAGGTGTGACTACAATACATTTTGAAAAATGTGTGGTGTCTTAGAATTTCAGTTTGTTTGACAATAGATGAATTTGTTGATGAATGAACATGCCACGTCTTCTTGGAAAACTCCCAATCACAAGTCAATGTTACTATAAAATCACTTTCATTTTATGACTCGTAAAATATATCTTATTTATGCCTACTAGTACTATCAAAATAGAAATAAATCTAATTTGACAATGTAGGACATCAACCCACAAAGACGTGTGCTCTCAGTGCAAGCAGAATAAATGGACCCGGTAGGTAATCTCATCGTGCATAATTTACAGCACGGCACAGCATCGAATTTCAAACAATCACGCTAGGCTAATAACTGCAGCATACAATAAATAGCTTACCATTCTTCCGATATGAGTCTCGTCTCCACTCCCTGTCCGGTCATTCGGGCACAACATTTCTAAGGGGGAACACTTGTCAAGTCTTATACAGGCAAATCGCCATGATCCACGTACACTATTTAAAACAATTGATTTTGAACTTAAGCACCGTCAACCGATTTGCACGGACTCATTGTATTTGTTCTAATTGTATTTGCAGGCCCTGGGTTCCATTCTTTCAAAAACATAATATTTCATTTCACTGCCATGCGGACGACTGTCAAATCTATGTCCCGCTGAGCAAAAAAGACGCTTTCTCCTTAAGACCGCTTTTGTCCTGTCTAGAGCACATCAAAGCCTGGATGTCACTAAATTTCTTAAATTTCAACGAAAAGAAAATAGAAGTTATGGTCTTCGATCCCAGTTGCTCTTCTACATCCCATCCTGTTGACCTGGGCCAGCTGGCTTCACATTTAAAGCCAACAGTCTCGAACTTGGGTTTTAAATTGGACGGTAATCTTATATTGGACCGGCAAATCAGCGGTGTTGTTAGGTCCAACTTCTTTCATCTTAGACAACTCATTTAGAAACAGTAATACATTAATTTGTTACATTTCGGCTAGCTTACTGTAATGCACTTTATTTTGGAGTCGGCCAATCCTCTCTCAAGGTCTCAAGTTGTGCTGCTGCTCGCTTGGAGCTCGGAGAAGATGGAACACATAACACCAATTCTGGCCTCCCTTCAATGGCTCCCGTTGCATTTTAGGGTTCATTTTGAGATTCTTCTATTTGTTTACAAGTATTTAAATGGCCTCGCCCCGGCATATCTCTCCGAGCTCCTCCACTCTTACGAACCTTCCCGGAGCCTCGGGTCTGCGGACCAGGCACTGCTCAAGGTGCGGAGGACGTGAGACTGACAGTTTTCGGCTGTTTTCCGGTGTCTATTATATATAGTATTTTGTGTTTTGAGTGCTTTCTCTTGTTATATTATTGCTATTTTGTTATTGTAATGTAAAGTGTTTTTTACAGCTGTAGCTGTTATGAAATGCACTATATAAATAAAGTTTTGTATTGTATTCTCATCCTGAGCATCTGGCTCATACATGTATGGCCCGACATACATTATGCCAACAACCATCTCTTCCTCCAACTCTTTAAACGCATTGATCCCGTCAGATACGTTTGAAATATTGCTTTCTGAGTCGATTTCTGACTGGTATGGTACACTTTCCATGTTGTGCTCAACCGTTTTTGTCTTAAAATGACATCACACTTTCGGGTTTGTCCCTTGCCAGGATCTCACTTCGGGAAAACAATTACTTTGTCAAATATATGAAATGGAAATTATTTTTTTCATGCTTTATTTTTGTAAAATGTTTAATTACTTTACTTTGATTTCATTTGGCATTTTCTGAAATTACATCACACTTGAGCTTTAAAAAATGTGTGAATATGTGTTGACCAGTACAATCAGAAGCCCAGAAAATAGCAACCGGATGTCCTTTCTGATGATTCTGCTCCTCAATATTCCAAGCAATGATTTTATTTAAATGTATGCATATATAACAACGGCAAACCCAATAGGTTTGAGGACTATGTACAACCTATTGTTGCAAATCAATGGGGTTTATGCTCAGAGACAGTGAAAATATCCCGGAAAGGATTCTATTCCACAATAAAGATGCCCTTATAAAAAAGTGTACAATATATTTTGATATTGATTATCAATTAGTTTATAAAGAACACGAGAATTTCAAGCAAGCAATTTCCTGCTTGAAATAAAGTGAGCCTACATGAAGCTTCATTGAGGTATGACAATAGGGCTGATCTCATTTCTCCATTCGAAACTTCCAGGGTCCTCACTCCTCTGTTTACATGTTAGCGCTTCCCATCAGAAATCAAAGGACACATCACAGTAGTCTCTCGGTTTTAGCTAACCCGTTGAAGCGTGTTAGCTTGATCCTCAAGTCTCGATACTAATTTAAGACAATTGATCTGCACCTTAATATGGCGGCGTGAGTCAATGGCCACTTTTGAAGCATCGAGGAGCTAGCAATGTTGCAATTAAGAGAAATGAGATCCATCATGTGTCTGTTAAAAATACTATTGATGTTTCTTTATAATGGAGTTCCCTGTTTCTTACTGCAGAATTAGCTCATATTGGACATGGGATCACATATTTCACAGAAAAGAGAACAATACAAGGCAATAGTGGCTGGAACTTGCCAAATACTGAGTTCTTAATATTTGTAAACCTTTCATTAATCCTTAATTTGTGTAAACTTATTGTGAGAAATGCAAATAGTAAAATGAGCAAACACATTTTTAATTATACCAGCTATCCTAAATGACAAATCCAAATAAAATTCCTGGAGTACCGGTAATTGTTTAAAGTTTGCAAATTTGGTATAGCACTGGAAAGGAAATGACGTGACCCTCGATGTAAAATATCACCATCTCATTGAGTTACGCGTCGTTCAAAATCAATTGGAAAGTCAATTGCAAATGTCACTGTTTGCGCAACCACCCTCTATTGCATACGAAAACAATAAATATCCTCTTTATCTCATGGATGGGCTTGATTTGAATAAGACGAAAAGAGCATTGTGACACACTAAAGGGCTGTGAATCCAAGAAGCATGCACCTTGCGGATATCTACTCATTCCTAATATCGCCGCCCTTTGGAAGCTTGAGGAAGAGTTACAGAGTGTCTTCGGGGCTTAGTCATTGTGAGGAAGCAGGAGGGAGATAAGAGCCCGGACGGCCGAGATGAGAGAGTGATGACAAGGAATCACGGTAATAGATGGTTGAGGGGCGACCAGCATAGCGAGGGAGATAAGGGCGCCTCATCTTTTGCAAAGTGTATCACCTTCATGGACAGGAAGATGGAGATGAGCATTACAACTAATCTCGAATCTGCGGCGTGAAAAGACGTCCGACATTCATTTGGCCCCGACACGCTCCCTCTTGTGATGACAAAAGCACTTCAAGCAAAAGATTACCGAGTGTATTTACCCTCATGGCACTGTGCGGAATCTCTATTACGTGATTGCAATTAATGCCAGGGGCAAAACAAAAATCCGATCAGCCATTGTTTTGCACGGCGTTTGGGAACAAACTAGTATCAGAGAGAATGATCATCCCTCATCAGCCTTGCGTCACAGACAATACTTGAAGCCGTTCAGTTTCCCATGAAGCCTAATAAGCTTAAAGCTCAGTATGAGGCTTAGTATTCATTTGTGGATAGTGAGCCCCCGTTTTGCACATAGTTCACTCGTAATATGATAAGAAGATATTGTTGAGGGATTATGTTACCTCCCTGGAGATCTATTAGTGGATATGTTGGACTGGGTGTCTTTTGAATCATTACCTTACTAGCTACAATATGCACATGTTCAACTATCAATACAATCACAGCAGACTCCCACGCATTAGCATAATATGTAGGCAGCAAAAAATAGCACTCTGGCTTTGATAAATGAATTGGTGTGAGTGAAAAATGCTTGAATGGATGGAATTGGATAGATGCTGCATCGGAGGCTAACGTGACAATAAATACCACAGGGACTAATCAATTTAACGAGGAATACAGTTTCAGTCAAATTGGTTCCATCAGAGTGCTTTTGTTGCATTAGCAACATAACTGAAATGGAAGGTTTTAACAGGATGGAAATGGGGAAGCAATCTGCAGAACAATTGGTCGAATGCCACAGTGTCTAACGCTATTATTAACACATTGGCACTCACCAGCCTGGCCCGCTTTACACAACATCCTGTAGAGCCGTCACAATTGTATTGCTCTTTAGCGAGGGGAGAATACTAACAAGCCAAACAGTGTTTCAGCAAAGAGCCTAAGGGCTGGCCAGGTGAAACTCAATCCGCTTTTTTTCCTCCTCCTGTTGGAAATCTATTAGAGACCAATAAGAACGTCGAAGTGAGAAGGTCTGAGATATTTCGGGTCAGCCATGGAGGTTAATTGTTCAGTCGCCTGTCTGGTCAGTGAGGGGATCACTGTGTGAAACCAATCCTGAAGGCAGGGGATGAACAGGGAGGCTGGATGGCATTCGGGAGATTAGAGCACTTGATGGGAAAGCGAGGCGATGGAAGGAGCGTCGCACAGGGGCCGGGTACTGGGTTAGGAGCATGTTGCTACGGACTTCAAATTGACACTTTCACAAGGCAGCCGATGCTAATTGTTTTCAGGTGTCAGTTCATGTGTTGGAGTTTGGTCATATATCGCCAACAAGGCCACTAAGGTAAGTTCTTCTAATGTTGACACCAAAATCGTAAGACATCAAATACTATCCGACTACCCATTTTCTATAGTGCTTGCCCTCATTAGGATCGCGCAGGAACTGGAGCCTATAACAGCTGACTTTGTGCGACAAACAACCATTTACACCTAGAACAGTATTTAATGAACCTTAGATTACATTAAGGATGGACAACTGAAATGTTCAGAGTGCGGGCCGCCTGTTGCCCATCCCTGCCTTACATGAATGTTTTTGGAATGTGAGAAAACACACACAAGCATGAGGGGAACATGAACACTCCACACAGGGAGGCTGGAGCTGAGATTCAAACCCCGAACTCTACAAGTGTGTGGCAAGCATGCTAACCATTTGGTCAACATGCTGTCTGGAAGAGTGACCAGTCGAGCCTGAAGTCACCTGGGAACGGCATTGGTTACCTGCAACACTAATAAGGACAAGTAGGACAGAAAATAGATGGAATGGTGATTAAATTAATCAACAGCATTAAAGGCAATATATTGTTGCATAAAAATATGTCATACCAGACAAAAAACTGAGAATCTTTTCATTTTCTGCACCTTTTTACACTATTGAGAGTTTGAGAAAGCATTGGACTTGGCTGGTTTTCCAAAAAGTCAGTCTTCAGGGGCCCAAAATGCAAGTTGTGTGTGGATGCAAGACCAAAAAGAATAGAAAAAACATAAGTTTAAAAATAAACGACGTCTTTGTGGACATGACCTCAATCTTTAGAATACTGAGCTTCACATCATATGAAAAAGCTGAAATTGTTTGTGTGCATTCTTGGATAGCCATAACACCAATATTTGACGCTCAGACTGTGACAGATATTTGTCCCACCCATAGTTTTATGCATGGTAGTAAAATTTAATAAATACAGGCAAAACTAACATCACACATTGGTTGGTAATTGTTCTGAAGAAGGTCAAATGAAAACGTGGGGTGGATAATAAACATTCGGTTGTCAGTTCAGATATAGTAAAAAAGACAAAAACATCCTCCCCCTGTGGCTATCTGCCTCCATGCCATTCCCTTTTCAACACTTCACATTCTACATTTGTGACAAACGCACACACACCTACACCCGCACACACGCCTATACACACACACACTCACATGTACGGAGGCAACAACAGTCCACCATACAGAATGTCCCTCGTCACCTTGCTGAGAGATGAATGACTTTACCGCTGTCCTCAATCATTTTAATCACTTCTGTGGAAAAAATGCCTCATTCTGTACTGCCTGCCAGCCATCTGATGTATACACATTTGTACAATGCCATCTCCTAAATAACCATAAACACAATGACGAAGCCATTCTCCCACCAGGCACACCTCTGCTACGCCGGTGCAGTTTTTTTTTTTTTCTTCCCTCCATTGTCAACAGCAACGTGTCTTAATGACTACAAACTGAAAGGATGTTGATAGACTCCAGAAAACTGGGACATTTCAGACCTCAACTTGGAAAAGTGCAGCGGAATGGCACGCGTACTGTCAAATCCTGCTTGGGAAGTTGAGGACAATTGATGGTTCACATCTTCACAACGCTTTAGTCTCAGATGACACAACAATGTGGATACACGCCACATTGAACATATCAGTCGGGGCCTGGCAGCTGAACAACATGTAAAAACAATAACCAAACTTTATAGCAAGTGTGTTTATGTTGGCCATTTACAGCCACATGTCGGCAAAATGTGACAAGTCTGCTCAACAAATGCATGACTTACATAACCAATATGGTATTGCCTTGGCACATTTGGAAACCCAGCTGATCAGGTACAGGAAAATGCAGCTAGTTTTACTAGATATTAGCTGAAACATTTATTTGTGGTTACACTACATTATTAATTTAAATGCAATTGAGTGTATAATCACTAAATGTTTTCTGTGTTATTTGGAAAAATGCAGATGCGTTGAATTGTTTATCACGGTCGCTGGCCATGTTTTGTTTTTTGTTTATGTTGGGACACTTGCTAACAGACAATGAAAAAATGCAGTGAACACGAAGGCTACAAAGGTTACACCCTACGTGCACTAGTATGTTTGTACAATATTGAAACTTGCTGCACAAACTTTCAAGCTCATACAAACAAATACTGCATTCTTTTGTTTCTAGAGGGGAGGCGTTAAAACGTTTTTAATCTTACATTGGCACTGGTCTTCTATTTGATGTATGTTTTAATCAATAATTAAATTCAAGTGAAACAGTATGCTGTGGTGGTATAAAAATCATTTTGGAGGTGTTGTAGGAAAAAACATACTTAGAAAATACATTCATAAAATGGGCAATTTAATTCATAGAAAACATGTAAATGTGGGAGGAAGGCAATAGTGCACATGCAAATAAAATCATATTATTTTGTCATAGAACATAATAACCTTGCCTGTGTGGAATCGGTGGATCAAACAAGCCTGAGGCACTCTTCTTCTTGTCCACCACAAACAAGCAGAGCGTGATCAGCTCACAGAGCGTGCAAAAAAATAAAATAAAATCAAAAAACAATAATTCAAATTACTCAGCCTAATATCTTTGCAATATCAAATTTCTTACTTGCCTGCAGGAACAACAAGGGAACATATTCTACCACGTTGTGCTTAAGACCTTATCTTACTGTGTCCAAGAAAGAAAACAAACATCCAATTGCCTGTGCAATAACACCTTGCTGGGCAGCAGCAAGGCTAAGCAATGCGTGCCATCCTCGAATGCATTTTCCTGGCAACACCTGTGTGTGTGTGTGTGTGTGTGGGGGGTGTGTGTGTGTGTGTGTGTGTGTGTGTGTTGTTTAAAATCAAGACAGAGCTGGACACAAATGTGTTGAAATCTTACATTTGCATTATGCTCACAACAAGTTGAAGAATTCCTTCACCTTGGACTCACATGCGGGGTGGTGCCACAATTTCAAATCGAAATATGAATCTAGAACAACTGAGATGAAAGCACATTATCCAATACATAAATATCTTCTTGCAACGTATATTCACACTGGTTTTAAAATGTGTAATGTTCGGATGTTTTGCATACTTGTCTTTCATTTAAAATTGTCCATTACAAGCTGCTAGAAGTTGTAAAAAAAACCACCTTGGTGTTTAAGTTAGAGGTCCTTTTAAAAGCAAATTAACAAAAAAAACAAAAAAAACCCACATATCTTTTATAATATTTTTGTATGACTTCTAACCAACAACACAGCGAACCTTGAAAGTCATGGCCCAGAAATGTGGGTGGTAAAAAAAGAAAAGGAGTCCATCAGAGGAGAAGATCTATGGTCTCTGTAGTTTCAAAGTGTTCTTAGACTGGGATGGAATTCTACAAGGCATCAAGACAAAAAGCTCAGGGATCAAGCATAAATCTTCATCACAGAAAGTCAATTCAAGGTCGGCTGCTAGTTCAGGTAAGAGATGTGTCGAGCACATCGCACTCCTTGCACCGCGACGACAGGGCTTAGACACACCATCAATGTACAGTCGGATGTGTGTGCACTACAGTGGAAGTCGCTTTTCCACTGAACAGTATCAGGTCAGCTCTACCCGCCTGGATTTCGGGTGGGGTGATTTTCCAGTTAAAAATACTACTAAGAGATGTAGGGTTGAAAACAACGGTCCAATTATGCTTAAATTAGGAGGTTGGCATATTGGACTGAACAGCCAGGACAGAGATGTTGTGATGTATGTTCCGCTTTCAGTACTTTTGGCTATTTGGTCTTCATCATGTTCTCATTGGTCCCATGATTGTTGGAGAAAGAAAACACAACATGTATTTATGAAGTGCACTACAATGAAGTCTCATTATTCTGAAGTTGTTTTCTTTTATTTACTTTATTCTGAAATTGTTTTAGTGTAGCTTTTTTTTTTCCAGAAAATGATGGCCAAACTCCAAATTGAAGGACCTCTTTCACGCAGCTGCCATTTAGAGGTTTCACTATATTGTTTGACACTTGTACTAATAACCACTTTTGTATTTCATTTTCAGACTATTCCTGCAACCTTTATCTCTGTGGAGGTCAGTCTTCTTCGCTAACGACTGTAGCTCACTTAACGTTACCATGCCTCCATCCGAACAAAAAGCACTTCTCCCAGTAACACAACCATCCGTGCACTTGTTTGGAGGATAATTGCCAATAGACACTGAAAAAGGTATAAAGGTTGCATGCACTTTCAATTTATTAGGCGCCTTGATAAAAGGATGGTATCTGGGAATGACACACAATGACGACATCAAATTACGGTACATGAACTTCAACAAGACAATTGCTATCTGCTCTATACAAGCAACATGTTTGCAAGAGTGATCTGCAGACCAGCGATTGGTTCCGATGACGTAATCTTGATACATTTAGAGACGGAGGTGTTTTCAGACCCCGGACGTGTTTGACTCGGCAATATCCCGACCTTGCTTTCACGTCGCGTCATTTGACTACTTCATAACAAAGAGCATGAGTCAGCCACTGAAGACTGCAATATGGCTGTCAGTATTTGCATAAGCAGGGGGACATGTTTTATTAATACAACAATATCAACAAGGCGCGCAGTGCCACTGCCTTTCATTGAATGAAGCGCAGCCGTATGGAGTTACAAGACTTTCGGCACATGTCATCAGCACACAATATCCTCGGAAGGCTTCAAACCCGACAATGGGTTCTGACAATTGCATCCTGGCCTTGACTGGCATAGAATGCCAGCCAATCCTCCCTCCGAAAATGGTGACGATGAAGGGAAGAATATAACTCCAAAAAACAAAGAGTGTCTAACTGAAAGCTCATGTGGTGAAAAACAGAGTTGGGGAGGGATTGAGAGAAGAAAAAGAATGTTCTTTTTCAACGTGACTCTGTCCCTGGGACGCATATCATGCTGCTGCCCCCACACTGGGTTGCACTGACAAGATACAGTCTGTGCTGCACCCCCCCTCTGGGTGATTGATGATCTTCATTTTGCCAATTAATGGGGACTCCCCTGTTGACTACAATCAGATTGTCGTTTGTAATTGTTAGTCTTTCTGACTGTCACGCATTCATTTTAATTAGCAACCTCGTTCCATCTTTCCCTCCTGCACTGGAAAATTTGCCAAGTTGAGTGCGAAGTGACACGCTGGTGACACGGCCCACTGTGTCATTTGTTGTCATTAATCTGTTCATAAATGGCAAGCTTTAAGATGCTCCTTTCGTAGAAGACGACTCGTGTGTCGGCCTTACAGCAGTATCTTGTAATCAATTAGCAAACGTGGGGCAATTAGTACACTTAATCTGCATAATGAAGCGCTTAATTGCTTCCGAGCGTGCAAAAGCAGTCGATAAGATGGTTTTATCATTGGCGTGTAAGAGCGGGGTTTCAGGAGGGAGGGCCCGCAGTCATGGAGACCCAGCGATCCCAAGGTCTTGTCAGTGAAGAGAACCTGTTAGAGAAATTTAGAGCGACACAAAAACAGACTACAGTGAACCCCTGTTGGTTGCAGCAGATAGATTCCAAACCCACCCACTTTGAAGAGAAAATGGGACACCACATATGACATTTGTGAATAGTTTGAACCCATCCTTGAACAACCTTCTTTTATCTGCAATCCAAATTGTTGGATTGTTTGTGCACAGCACTTCATTGCCATATTATGGTTTAATTGGGGTTATTCCCATGCACTTATTTCACATTATTTGGCCTGGACATCTAATTTTAAGTTCAAACACCCTTCATCTCCTCATTTAGGGAGGAAGATAAAGAGAATAAACCTTGTGAATACTGCCTCTGATATCTCAATTTTCTTCACGAAAAGAGCAGCGTTAGAAAACAATTACCGCTTGGTTATTACCCCTTAGGGCCCATGGTCACTGAGGCAGTTGTATTATCCTATTTTCAATGATGGTGATCAATTTTTTTCTTCTAAATGTACCTTTCTATCACCACAACAATTAAAGTGAACAAATGTGCTAATATATTTGGAAACTATATGAATAGGTATTAGGACACCTTAACGGGTGTCATTCAGTCTTGAAGCTACAACTCCAATTGCATTGAAGTTGGGACATCGTGTGAAATGCAATTAAAAACAGAATACAATGATTTGCAAATCATGTACAACCTATATTTAATTGAATACACCGCAAAGAGAACATATTCAATGTTCAAAGTGATAAACTGTTTAAACTATTCTCCCCCTTTTTTTTTTGCTCAAAACCTCATTTTTTTGCAATTAAGCAAACTTTTTCGACAAAGATTAATTGGATTTTTACAAAAGGTGTTTGAAAAAGCAACAGTTAATTTACAAATGTGTATATTCTTTATTGAAAATGGATGTTAGACATATTTCCTCTCAGCTTCTGGAGTTAAATCAAACATGGCAACAATCTTTTTCTCAATGTGGCTCCTTAGAGCTTCTTCTTTCTGGTAGACTGCAAATAAATATATATGGCTCCTCCATTGATGACTTTCTCTTTCGGGGATATTCTCATACATAGCTGGGTGGTCACTAACAGACAGTACGATGGTGATAGCTTCACAGATTTGACAAGAAAGTGAAAACTTTTAGCACTCTTAGACTTTTTTCCCTAACTGCGCGCCTAGATAAAATGTTATATAACATTATAAGCCTGTACTGTGAAATAACTACAGGCGGCAATGTATCAATCATCAATCAATCATTTGTGAATGTTGTTATGAGCATGTGGAAACATGTAAAACATTACCAATCATTTTAGTGCGATTATAATAAAGTAAGGTTTTGTACCCAAGGGAGTTAGTGCGGCTTCTTCAGTTGATAATTTTGCACATATTTCAAATTCAAAAATCTGATGATTAAACTTCAACTAACTCATTTAAAGCCAGGTGTAATGATTGATTTACGTCAGCATATTACCCAACTCTAGGCTTAACACACGTTATTCAACTACACATTTTATATAACTAAGTTTCTCACCTTAATTCGTTCGCTTCCATCACCTCGTGAGTATTTGTAGAGGGTGCATTTTCTTTTAAAACTTTTCGCGTGTAATTGGAACGATGAAGTTGTGAAGTGCGTGTTGATGGATTACTTTTATAATCTATGATTACACTGCATTTAGAACAAAATAGTTTACCCGTGCTTTCGTGCAGGAGGTCCGGATATTGGTTTGCACGGTTTGCCGTGTATTTAGTTAGTAAATGTTTGCCGTTTCTTTGGTCCACATCTCTCCGCTGTCAACGGGCGCCATTGTCTGAAACAGGATGTGATGTAGGGATTTTCTTCTTCGTGACTTCAGCGTCCGTTGATATTTCCAGTAGGGGCCCCGAGGAGCTATTTTAAGCAAAATACTTACGCGAAATGTTCATTTTTAAAAGATTGTTTCGGGAAAGTTGCGGTGTTGAAACAAAGTTGCGGGAAAGTGCGATTTTGCTGGATTTTCTTGATTTTGCGTTCAAGTGGAAGTCATCCCACAAACATACTTTTCTACAGAATATGTTCTATGCAGGCCCAGTAGTTGAAATACAGCATTCTGATTAATATTGCGTTCATTGATATAAATTAGGCGGCACGGTGGACAACTGGTTAGCACGTCGGCCTCACAGTGCAGAGGTCGTGGGTTCAAATCTGGCCCTGCCCTTGGTGTGTGGAGTTTGCAGATATTTTGTCACTTCTGCCGACTGAAGACGACCTCAAAGTTGTTTAGAGTGGGCCTGCATAGAACATATTTTGTAAAAAATATGTTTGGGTTGACTTCCCCTTTAATAGTTGCGATCGCAACTTCGCGAAATCCTGGAGGGACTGATTGTTGATAAATGACTTTTGTTTTGCATAGTAGAGTTTTAAATTGCACTTACGGATGTAACGCCTGACATTGGTTTTCTGAAGTGCTCCTGAGCCCATCTGGTGATATCCTTTACACATTGATGTCAGTTTTTGATGCAGGGCCGCCTGAGGGATCAAAGGTCACGGGCATTCAATGTTGGTTTTCAGCCTTGCCACTTACGTGTAGTGATTTCTCTAGATTCTCTGAACCTTTTGATGATATTATGGACCGCAGATGATGAAATCTCAAAATTCCTTGCAATTATACGTTGAGGAACATTGTCCTTAAACCGTTCATATTATTTTGTTCACAAAGAGCTGAACCTCAGTCCATCTTTGTTTTTGAATGATAGAGCAGTTCAGGGAAGCTCATTTTATAACCAATCATGGCACCCAACTATTCCCAGTTAGCCTGTTCACCTGTGGGATGTTCCCAACAGTTTTTGATGAGCATTTTCTCAACTTTTTTGCCACTTGTCCCAGTTTTTTCGAATGTGTCGCAGCCATAAAATTCCAAGTTAATGATCATTTGCTAAAAACAATAAAGTTTATCACTTTGAACATGACATATCTTGTCTTTGTAGTGCACTAAATAAAATACAGGTTGAACATGATTTGTATTCTCTTTTTATTTACATTTTACACCATGTCCCAACTTCAATGGGATTGGGGTTGTATTCTGGTGCACTAACCTGAACAACCCAATACTGTCAAAATCCTCAATGGCTCATATTTACTAACCAAATAACTCCAGTCACGTTCTTCTTCCACTTGCCTTCGAAAGGAATAATGTGCCAACAATGGGCCTGCCATTCAACTAAGTCAGGGATTTCATTTAAACATCAAATGAGAGCGAATCATGAGCCATGACGACGGAGAGTGGGGACGGCTGAGCAGAGCGACATGCCTGGTCTACTGCAGGATTAGACTTAAGCAACAAGTGCTCAAGGGGGGCTTTGCATCAAACCCAGGAGCCTGTGACAAATGAGGGTGGCTGGGCTTCTGTCTATTACCATTGCACTAAGCCCAGGCCCTTTGGGGAAGTAATGAGGTGCACATTGGTGTTTCTGCCACTAGGTCCTTTTAGTCCGACTGGAGCATAAATAATCATCAGAGGCCTTGGCCTGCAGAGACCAAGCTGTGTAGGAGTGGATTTACTCATGGTTACTTGATAAAGAAACATTATGGTCATCTGCATTACTCCTTCATCAAAAGTGGAACAAATCCAAAATCAAATGCAGAAAAAGGCCAACCGAACAATTCCAGAAACATATGCCACGAAATTCAAATGTAAAGACTTAATCTCACAGAGCACCGTAATAAGCGCCTCAGAACTGTTTTAACTGTCTCTGTCATTTTTGATCCACCATCAGACACCATCATTGAGCAGATTGCATGCGACACTGGAAGTGCCGTCACTGTACAGGGAAAACAATAATCGTTGTTTACCACTTGTATTGACCTCACACATGATAGAGGGTGAAGGGTGTTGGCCGACAGCAGATCCACAAAGATGCCCCAAGATTAAGATTAAGAGCATGTGGAGCCTTGATCAGTTTTTGACTCGCTAACAAAAGGTTAACGTCAGGCTTTGTCCCTTGTGTACTTTCTACGCACCAGTGCCACACCCCCTGCTACCTCATGGGAGCTACAGGCTACGGGACCCACCATCAGGATTCCTTTACTGACTAATGGAGCTGTCACATATGGCCCAATGTCAAGAGCCTAACAAGACACTCATTGGTGAACTCAGAGAGAACATATGGCCACAGGGTGCTGTGATGCTTCTGTGAGTCTGAGTAGGTTGCACGGCAGACAAGGGAATGGTGACAATCCAAGGGAGAAACATTTGTTCCACAGGAAAGAATGATCACAGCATTGATATATTCAAAGGTCAAATTGTCATCATCATAACATGTAAAAATAATACACCATCCTCGCTTACCTTTGACAAGTATGGCGACACTGCAGCCTTACTGGTTTGAACACGAGTCTGATTAATTTGTATCACATTCGAGTTTGTTGTTCTGTTCCCATGTTTTCTTTGCTTAATATCCATGGCCGAGCCTACTCCTCATTTTGCGATAAACAACCAAAAGCCAAATGAAAAGCAAGGCACATGCAGAGGTCACCGTCTCAGATTCCTGTACGACGTGAAATCAAAGCAACATGACTCAGACCTCATTGAATATGCAAGTTGCACTTTGTATTAGAAGATGGAATGCATAATATATAAATGATGTAAATAATATAAGCACGAAACCACCGCATCTCATAAAAGTGCTACTTTAGTTGAAATGTCTTCATCCAAATGCTTATTACATCTAAGAGCAAATAGGCATGGTCAGGGCTGAATTGATTCAGGAAATCCTGACACAAAGAGTTATTAATTTGCTGAGACATTAGTACATTGAAAAATATTTCCAGTTCAATATGCACCACGTGGGAAGTCCCTGACATGAAACATAACCAATATAAATAGTTTAGTTATGTTGTTTAGGACAAAAATAAAAATAAAATACCCCCAAAAATTGCAGAGTCCCTTTTTTGAACCTAACATAGCAGTTCACAAAACTGTCCCCTGCAGCTGTTCTGCCACTCAATACGTGGCGACTGGTGTGAATGGTGTGCTGCCGAATAGCAGGAGGCCGGTTGAGTGCATTCAGTCTCGCCGTTGAAGACGTATCGGACATGTCCTTGAATCTATCAAGGCTTGTTGGCCCTCTCATCATCATGCTTATGGAGCCACCCCAACTAGCATTAATATTCTAATATACAGAGTCCTCCTCTTAAGCGCCATTGCTGCTCAGCATCGCAGCCTCCCCGGTGAAATAGAGCTCTCCGGGGACTCGTGCCTCAACTCCACAGCCTTTGTGGGCACCCATTTATTCTCGCTGATCGAGATCTCTAAACTGTTGAATAAACAGCCCATTCAGTCATTTGCATACATTACGGTAATGGAACAAGAAAAATGTATCACTAAAGCCAAATGAAGTGCTTCCACTGATATCCGCTTGCTTCCTTTTGCTTCAGTCTTTACCAATTTTTTTTTTTTTTACAAAAGGGTCAATACCTAACTCAGATTTTCTGATTCGGTAGGTTGTATAAATTGACTTTCAACACACACACACACACACACGCACACACGCACACACACCCACACACACACACGCACGCACACACCCCCACACACGCACCCCCTCCCAACACACACAAACACCGCAATCTTGTGGAAAGCCTTCCCAAAAGAGTGGAAGTCATAGCTTTGCTTCCATAGTCACCTTCTTATCGTCTAATGACTATGTATTAATAAGACATGATACACTGCCTCTATGCCCACCTAAAGACCCACAAGGACCAATGAGGGAGGACAGTCATGCTCGTCTACGAGTGACCGCCGATGATGATGATGACACTGACAGACATTCGTATAAATCAACCCCAGAAGCAAGTTGATACATTCCGACTCCGATGCAATAATGTTCACTGTAATTGCAAAGCAATAAGATAGAATTCACTCAAATTATGACGTGATATGATTCACTCAAATCAATAATCTATTTGCCACAATTATGATGCAATTCACCCCAATTGCAATGTGATGTGATTTATCAAAATACGAAGTAAAACGATACACTACGCTCCAATTATAATACGATACAATCAATATATTTCAATCCAATTATGATCCACAGTATGATGTGATACATTTCCAATAATTCCTTTTTGACGGTATAAAAAGCTTACTCTTAATTGTGTGCTTTCTCTATTTACATATTTTTTTAATATACCAGACATTTAAATATCCCATGTGGCCTATTACAAACTGAAACATCTTTCACAATATTGGCACATTTACATTAGTAATATCAGTACAACATTAAAGCGCATCTTTTAAATGATACATTTCGATTATACCGAATCTTGCGTGAAGGCCTTTGAAATGTGGCCGTTACATTGTAGACATTCATGGCAATGAATTACTTATAATAATTACAGTATGTACTGTAATTTTCTTTTCCACATCCAAAAAGCAATGCTTCAGTACATGTATTTTGAGATCCTTGACCTCGCCTTTGAATGTGCATGTAAACATTTTTCATGTTCATCTAAACAACAAAACCTGACTAGATTGTTAGATGACTGCCAACAATCAGTAGTGCAACATTCCCCCACAGATTGATACAATTTAGTGTCTTGGGTGTCAGTCTCAACAGAAATGTCAGCATACCAACTAATTGGAAGGAAAAATAACCCTGTTTTTTTTTTCCAACAGCTAAAAAGACATATAACAAATTCTAAACTCAACAAACATTCAGTGGAAAGAAAACGCAGATTTGTTGCAGCTCAAGTGATAATTGCATGCTTGCTTTTCTCTTGTTATTATACACAGGTGATAATATGTAAATGCCGCACTCCAGGGAGCTAAGTGCGAGAACAGGCATGCACTTTCATCTGTTGACTCGAGTCTTGTGTGCCAATTTGTCAGGATTGCAACAAAATAACACAATAAGGACCACAATTAAACTACAATCAAATGCCCCCGAAGACATACAGTACAATTTGGAATTTGGGCCAACCTTTGGAAGCAAAACCTTATCGGAGGCAATTTCTTACTGGCAACCACAGCTAAAGTCAGCCACGGAAGGTTGGGACGGATCGAAGGGGGAGCGGACGGACTCTTTTAGGTCACGACCAGACAACCTCTCGCCATTACTCTCGGGGGAGGAACTCCAGACAGTGAGGGACAGCCGTGCTGCAGTACATCTACACTTCTCGGGTTCCTCTCAATCAAACCTTCAGTTCTCCAAGGAGAGCCGTAGAATCAATACCAACATCAAGGGTGCAAGGAAGCTTTCCTTCCTGCCTGCTGCACGCCTCGCAGAGCACCACCAGGGATTGAAGCAGGGCTTTTTCTCAGTGCTATTACCAGTAATTACATAAATACATATTTATGCAAAGCCCTTCGTGTACATATATATTGTACAGGTACTTAACAATTCACCACTTGACACGCTATTATGACGCTGGCGACTGAGATCAGCTGTATTGTTAGACTACAATGTCCTGTGATTGGCTGGCAACCAGTCTAGGACGGACCCAAGTGCGGGTATGTGAGATGAATGGATTAATGGGGTTCCCCAAATGATGTACTTTTTTTTGGTACAGTACTCATAATGCTATTTTCAATTGTATAGGCTTATTGCTTTTTGCCTTTTAACGCTTGGTTGACTTAGCAACAGTAACTAAGGGAGGTGGCAACAAGTTGAATTATGAAACTTGCAATAAGCTCAATAATGGGCAAGTGATGGTTCCACCATTGATCATCCCTATAAAGTACATCTTTCCTTCATCGTCCACCTATCAATGTCCTGCCTCCTATTTCCCGAGTGAGGCGGAGCCTGATGTGGAGACAGACAAGTCACATTCCCACATCTTAAGCTGGCAGCCCCGTGAACCATTGCACTTTTAAAAGACCAAAAAAACACATTTCGTTGAAGAAAAGCTTATTCAAGACAAGGCTAATTCTATTGTGGTGGAAATATTGAAAGAGGACAGGTGCCATGAGAGAAGCCAGTCATGCGACCAGGTCAGGAGATGAAATCAGGGAGAGGCGATAGATAAGTTGGTGTGAGGGTCTGGAGCCACCATTAAAGAGTCCCCCGGGGGGACAGGCAGTCGTGGCAGACTGCAGTAAAAATAGCTGCAGGCATGATTTCACTCGAGGGAACCAGGCAAGAAGTGAGGAGGGCGATCCGATCAACATCTCACAGCAAGGCAGCCAGATCCATTCTCTTACGGTCCCCCGGGGGCCACCTATCACACCAAGTGGCTTTAAGTGCTTACTGGCGAGGACGCAAACACAGCATGCCTTCGCCGCTCCAATGCATAGCGTGACCTCATATTCTACACGCCATACATTCATATAAGGACGCAAACAGAAAAAAAGGCAACAGAAAAAAGGATATCGACATTTTTTCCACAAACTTATCTTGCGGGTCGTCACTTTTGGGGAAGTTCTCAATGTCGTTTTCCAGCCTCACAATGTGACGCTCCATGGTGGTCAGACTGCTTTTGAGGATTTCAGCAGAGACTGTGGAGAAAAATATGAAAATATCATACATAAATTAACACTTCCAGCACTAGAAGGGGCATAAACATGGTGTTGTGACTCCAGCGTTATCCATTTCAGGCCTAGCAAGTGGTGCATAAGGAGTGTGTGTACAGTATGAACGTGTTTGTGTATAGCGTGGCTCATTAATCAGTCTGTAATCACTGTTTGCCGCGTTGCTGTGGATTTCGCAGTATTCAGATCCGCCTTTTCAAGCAGACACTTCAAACAGCGAGTCTTAAGGGATCAGATGGGACACAAGCATGAATGCACAGCCGTGCTCAGGTTGATGTTAAAGGGTTTAGGCTCATCGACACACACGCAGACATACACACACACACTGGCACACGCTTTTGGAGTTAAAACAGGAAGGAGTCATTCAAGTAAGCATAGTCAGTAATTGGAAATATGTGGCATACCATACGATGAAAATAGTTGCCATAATCCATGTCAAATTCAATCGAATTGTTGCTATAAGTGATATTTATATGCCTTGTTGATGCACCACCAATATATGCTGTAGTCACATTGTTGGAACAACATCACGTAGATGCAAACTATTGAATAAGGCTCGGTTTTGATGGACAAAGTATGCTACATGAATTGTCCAGAAAATAATGTTCATTTATGGCAATAAAAGTCGCATTTTAAACGAAATTGAACATTTTTGACATCTAACCAATTTGAAATAATAATAAACAAACGATAAACGTGTGCTTGATGCATGAAAATAAGGGTAAAGACATTTTTTCAAACTTCATCATCGACCGGATCATATTCAATGGTGCAGGTGTAAAACGCATCCTAATGCAAATATAACTACTACTACTATTAATAATTATAATTAATGCTGTAGAAATGCATAATCCAAATGAAGTGTCTTGAATGAATGTATTTTGTTACCAGTGGTGAGCTGTAAATTATAACCATTTACAATCACAAAATGTGCAATAGCAATACATATTTTAATTCTACTATGCCGTACTTTTATTAAATTGCATTCTATAAACTATTTTATTCCAACCTAATCTAAGTGTTTTGCAATGAGACCGTCCCTTTACCTTTTCTGCAGCTTTTAACTGATCAGTAAAACTGAGCGTCGATACGGCGGATCCCTCGATAAGTTATGTTCCTTAACCTACCCCACCCCCGAAGCATCTGCAAGGTTAGCCCACCCACTGCACTGTAATTGAAGTGGGAGAGGAGAAATAAGACGGGCTGACAAGCACGGTGGCCTCAGTCACACAAGGGTCAACCTTGTCTTGCTGTACATCAATTCCGCAGCTTGGATGCACTCTTGTTCTCATCTTCCCACAATAAAATTGAATGGCAGCATTGTGGCTCACATGCACACCAGCCCAGCCTTCAGCACAACCATGGACAGAACCACGAGTGGTCGGTCATTTGAACACACACTTAACACACAGGCACATGCATGGTAACAGCAGCACTGTGAAGGGTTTAGTGGCGCCGTAGCAATACAATAAAGTAAAGGGTTGAGGTCACTGCTGTTATTAGACGCTGCAGCTGGTCGTCAGGCAGCCAGCATACAGTGACATGGGTGTTCCAGAGTGCTGTCATTTAACTGGGCTGATATTTGCTGGTAGAAAACAATATAATGCTGCCCTGTTGCTGTTGTTGTATTCTCGTCACCAAACACCACACTGTGGATACAGGATTGTTTATTCATGTAATATTGCAGATGCTATGCTATGATTTTGGTTTTATTTCTCAATCAATAATGAATGAATTTCACTGACCTAATGTGGGAACTGTATCAAGGTGTGTATGTACAGTATAAAGGCAATTTGAATACAATGTAATGTTGCTGAGGATTTTCTGACATAACCTTTTCATGGCCAATCTACTGTAATCATCGTAAAATAGCTAATTCACGGCAGGCTAAGGATTCCTTGCTCTGGCGACTGACCAATCAGAGCCGTTTAGAAAAAGGATGGATTGAAGAACACCCTGAAATTCTGCCGTTCGACACTGCATTAGTGACGGTATTACTGTACACCTTTGTTTAATGAGGAGACAGTAAAACCGTGTCAAAATTTCAATGCAGCCAAACCCTAAGAGATACAGTACCTGGAGTACCCAGAGAAAACTGTGCCAATATTGAGTCACATCTGAAACTGAGACCCCTCAACTATGAGACAGACACCCTAACCACATCTAAAAGACAGTATAGTATTCATACATCTGTAGAAAGTAGGTATACATAGTCTCTTTCCCACATAGATCTTAGAAAAATACAACAACAACAACAACACAAGCTTAGCCAAAGAACATTGAGCATTTACTGTGTGCCTGTGCCACACGGAACTAAAAAAATAAAAATAAATAAAGTATGGTATTTGCCACAACTGGGTGCACTTTCACACAGTGATGACACAGAATCAGGTAACCAGACAATTGGATGGGTGGCAATGTCAGGTTTTGCTTTCAACACAGGAGGTACGGTGTGAAAATTCAAACCACTCTCATGGCTTTCTCGCTCTCACATGGGCACTATTCTGCCCCGATTAATGCTTTGATACCATCTCTAAAGCCGGAAAATTGCCAGCTCAAATTTCATCTCTCAATTTCATGTTGGTGCTTACAGGAAAAAGACAGGCAATAAAGTCAGGCTAGTCAAGGTCCATAATCTAGGGTTGAGCCATTTTTATTGGCACGGCTAATGGATAAAGATCCTGTTTTTTGTGGGTTTTTTTAATACTGTATATCTTCATAGTGTATAGGACACAATTTTTACAAATTTTAATATGTTGTATTAAACAATAAAATATCCATGTCGCAATGAAGGTTTTTTCGAATTGATACACATTATTATGGATTACGCTCTTACAGGCGGGGCCAGCGCGACGGCGAAATCGTGAAGAAGGCGGATATGAAAATCGAGTCATCGAGCCACGTCTCTTGACTTGCTGGCTGTGAAGTGTGCTTGTCGTGGTTTTTCTTCTGATTCATTTTGTTCCATATTTAATTACACAATAAATACGGAGAAACCGATACTTATAACTTGTCATCGCCATCTTGAGAGTCTGAAGACGAGCCGTTGGGCCACTGACGTCATGCACGCGCTGGGTCAAACTACCAATGGGCAGACCAAGCTCACGACTATATCGAGTTTTCTGCATCTTTTTTGAGGCCTTTTCATTACGTTTCTACCAAAGTAATCATTGGAATCTTTCTCTATTTGTACTTGTACTCCTTTTAAAAAAAGTTTTTAGGGTAACTTTTTTTTTCGTGTCCCACACACTTTAAAATTCATTCAATCCCAAAGACATATTTTTTATGTCTTTTCACAGTCCAAACATTCAATCCCAAGAATTTATTTATATTTTTTCCAAATGTTCGGGTAAAAGGTGTTCTGAACATGTCTGGTACTGAATGAGTTTTAAGGTCAGGTATTTATTTATTTATTATTATTTTTTTTTTTTCGGAAATACTGTACTGTACATTAAGATTTCTAGACTTCTGCGCCAATTAATCTTTTGCGTGTGTGTGCAGAATGTGGTGCAGATTCTTTTGGGATATCATTAGCAAAATTACCACTGAAATAACACAGCTATTTTCAGGGGACAAAACATGGCCACACTGTTAACTTCTGAATGCACACTTCAAGGGGATCAGAGGAAGAACAGATGGGAATAAGGGGGTGTATATGCTGTCTTTTCAGGCAGAAGAACATTTCTGAGATGTGTAAAATTATTATGACTGCTGCCAGTGTCTTTTATTGATGCATGGAGAAAAATTCTGAGAAACAAGGAACAACGAACATATACAGAAAAGTTGCTTTCCATTTTAAGTTGTCTGTTCACTGCTGTTTTTTTCACACCAGGAAAAAGGAGTGGATCCAGTTAAATGATATCATATGTTTATTTCCGTGACGGTGCAACCCCGTAACCCATGTTATATGGTCATCTTTGTAGCCATGAACGTTACAATGTGCAGCAATGTCCCGCCTCCACTCGACTTCAAGCTATGCTGACATTGCTATTTATGGATGGCAGAGGCTGAGTGTATTTCATCCACGCAAATAGTTTTACATTGATTATTTTCTATATAAGTTAACTGTATTTCCCCCCAAAAAGCTGCAGCAGGAGCATTTGCGTCAGTCACATGCAGTAGGCCATCACTAAAAGTTGTTTCTTTAACTTGTGAGGCAGTTGGGCATGTAGTATAGTATAACGAAAAAAGCCTAATGTGTTCTTTACAGCTCTTGTAGTGACACATCACAACACACAACACATCACACCACATACCCAAATGACAATATGATGATCATGATATAGACATCCGCAATCAGGTCTCCTCCCCCCAAAGCTTATACGGTAAACAAAAAAGAAAGAAAAAATAGTCGAAGATGCTAAGCCAGATGTCATCTTTTCTGGTAATTAGTTACATTTCAGTTGCAAATGCTTCATTCTCTCATTTTTATTATGGACAATATCTTGGGTGTAAAAAAAAAAACGTTTTTTCACATTTACTATTGTCAGACCAACTGATTTATGAGCTGATCAGGAGAAAAAAAAAAGTCTTTACACACCCCACACCCCCAGGATAATATTTTAGAGACACCCGGCAGTCGGGCCTTTACTTATCAGAAGTGGGGAAATGCTCAAATTATCCTTTTGTGTGTCTTCATACACATCAATTCATTAGCTGTAGAACTTTCAGTTTAACAATCATTCAATCATTTTTTTAAACATTTCTAATTGGATAATCTCCCCTCTGAAGTCAACCAGTCCTTTATTTTGCCAACTTCCTTACCAATACCACTTGCAGTTGTACAACAACACAGCTTCAGCCTCGACAATTGTGTCAGTACAAGGTAGAATGTTTGAGAAAGTGCGTGACAAAGTATTGCAACGGCCAATAAAGTTGCGAGTTTCTTGCGTGTTTCACTGCAGAGGGCAAAGACTTCCCAGGGAATAGTCATCATCACCCCCAGGTCAATGTCTAAACTTTCCCATACATCCAAATATATTGTAATTGACTCCATTTGTAATTCCTCCAGAGATCTGGGGCTGGCTTGGAGCTGCGGTGGCTGCCAAAACCAATAATGTCTCACAGACATGACCTCCATTGTAAAGCTCTGAGGTGCATTTTTTTTTTTTTTTTTTTTTTTTTTTTTTTTTTGGGTGGCAGTGATATTTTTGCTCATATGTTTTTATTCAAGCACTAACAACTTACTACGTCCTGCCTGGGACAATACTCATGTCCATATTGTATTACTTGATGAGACATGGATGCTTTTGTTTTTTCTTTTCTAAAATTGAAGCAGTTGTTTTAAGATATGTCAAAGACCACTGCATTAACAGGGTTTATAATAATTAACATTATGGACAAGGAACATCATTTCCAGTTATTTATTGTTATCCTAGCGGTACCTATTTTCTATTTAATTTTTTTAAGTAATTGTATTTGCTCATTTATTTATGTATTTAAAATGATGCTGTTATTTCATTAATGCAGCTTAACATAAGCCATCAGAACCTTATGTTTTCCCTCTGGGGAGGGGAGGGTAAATTCATTATTTAAGGGTTTTTTGTGTGTGTGAAGGATTAAGGTAAATGCACATTAAAAGAGGAACTAGAGCAAAAGTAAAAAGGATTGCCAATGCAATTAGCACAGTGACAAGCGACAAATGACAGGGAATTATGATTATTTTCCACATTGTGTGGATGCCGTCCAGGTTAAAAACACTGACGGTGAGTCATTGTCTACGTTCTGCATTGTGTGATTGTATTATTCCCTATTTATGTGTGGCAACTTTTAGTATATTAGTGTTTATTTGCCGCTGTGAAATGTGCTTTTTGTGACAACAACCATATTGTTTTTTAACGCTAAGAACACGCCGAGAGGTTCCCTCAGTTGCCTTTTGCTGGCACTGCTCTTTAAACCTCCTCATTTGCCACCGTCACGTCTGCCGTTTTGAACGTCACATGATACCAAATAATCAGAGGGAACAATGTGGCTGCCTTGTCACGGCAACAGTATCAATTTTACTCGTGCAGATGGAGCATCTTTGATTCCAGCTGAAAGGGGAGTACAATGACTTGTGTTTATCCTTTTGTCTCTTTGCTCGGCTCTCCTACTGTCTGACTCCCACGTCATCTTCGATTTCCGCTCAGGTGGCTCAATGAAACAATGTAGAGTGGGGCGTCTTATTAAGACAACTTGGATGAAGACGGCATTAGACAAAAACAACACATGGTGACGACGACGCGGATCATGTACTAAATTAGGATAACGTAGAAAAATACAAGAAAGATGACAATGTGGGGGACAAGCCAATGTAGGAAATAACTGAAAGATGAAAGGCGGCATGTTGGCGAAGACCAAAAAAATGGACAAAGACATGATGAAAGGCAACAAAGACAAACAAACAAAAAAAATCTTGGTGGGCAACTATGCAAATTAAGATAATGGGGAAAAGAAAATAGCAAAAAAGACTGTGGAAGAATAATACAAAAAAAACAAAAAAAAAAAAAGTCAACTGGCAGAAGTTGTATAGTGCTTTTGAACCTTCTAGGTACTCACCTCATTCACCCATTGATTAATTGAACATACACTAGCTACTGTGCAAAAGCCTTAGGGTATCAGTAGCTTTGTGTTTCTTAATGAATCTTTTTAGGAACATTCATTTCGACATTCTAAACCAGTCAATGGGGGGAAACAATACATTTCATTATTGTAGCGTGGTGTACAAGACAACAAAGAAAATGGTGAGAATCTGTCCTAAAAACGATTTCAGGTATTCATGTATTTTATATTTAAGTACATACATTACTTTCCAGATAAGAAGTGAAATGATGGATGTCATAAGTGCAAGCTTTCAATATTATTAAACCTTGTGTAAAACCTGACACAAAATGTACAAGATGAGGCAGATTCGCCTAAAAAAATACCCCCCACTCAAAAAAAAAAGGTTGTCGTTAATTCACAACCACCATATCTGTCGAAGAGTGCAATAGCAGTAATCCATCTACAGTATATGCTAAAAAGTGTAATCCTCTTCTAAGGTATTTAAAGGCTGCAGTGTAAGGACATCACACAAGACAGATAGATGTTTGCCATCTTCCAGAAGTTTTTGACTATCATATATCATTTATTTACTGGATAAACCCTACAGTGAAATATTACAAATACAATGATGATATAGTGGGAAGCGGAGAATCTGGCTCATTGCTTGGACACAGACTGAACACAAGCTCACAGCTATACTCAAATGTAAGTAGAATGTGCATGCATATACATAATATAGAGTTAGAATGGGCTTGATAGAAACAAGTCTGGCATATGCACAAGGTTTGGTCAATTTCCAAATTAGGATGGTTTTGACTTGGTCAAGGAATGTTTTAAAATACAGGTCCGTCTTAAAGGAATGTCAGAGACAAAGTGCTGGTGTATTCCATAAAGACAATGTCAAGGTCATTTGACAAAGAGTTAATTAAAACATCCCAAATGTGCTTTTATTGTAAGATTTTGTCATATTTATTTTATAAACTCATAATCGACACATCTTGCTCAGTTTTCAGTCTCCTGTATGTGAGTGTTTATTATCTTGTTTGTCTGCTTTCCCCTTCATTTGCCCCTCACTCTGATCCATTCACGGCTCAACAGCTCCCTCTATGAGAGACACTGCTTCTGCCTGACTGAAGAACACTTGAACCAGAACTTTTTGACACACTTCTCCTGAACACATCATTCTCTTAATGTCTGTGTTTATCCGTCACCAGAGTTAAGAGGTTGAGCTCAGCTAAATCAACCAATCAAGTTTGGCAATACATTTATTTCCATCACTATGCGTACAGGTAGGCCTAACCCTAGTCCAGCTAGTGTTTCATTCACCTACTTCCTGAGACCAACAAGAAATAGCAGCAAGCCAAATTAGGAAAGGTACTTCCCTGACAACAGAAATCCAACCATCCGCACTGCCATCCTGCAACTTAACACGAAGACAGGACGCTTAATTTGTTCTCGGTTTAATCACGACAGCAAAGTGCCACCATTTGTCTGCAAAAATGTGCAACTGTTGGGTCGAATGTTTACTTTTTGATGAATTGTTTTGTTTTGAGGCATAGAACCAAACAGTATATTGTGTAGTCTTGAATAACAATACTTCTTTGACAGGAACAGATGGCAACCAGGCTAGTCAGACCAGGCCATCTTCAGTTTTTTTTTATCCCTGAGTTCAGCAAAGGCATACAGTAGCTGCAACGTGCACGTCAAGCACAGTCTTCAATGTCAAATGATGTGACTAAACAAGCTTATATCAGTGTTGATGATTATGATCTTAATTGATGTTTTACATTTTCAATGAGAACCGCAATTCCTATTTGACATGATACTCAAGTTTGGGTGAAGAAGCTCAGATTTCTGGAGCTGTTCCAGTGCTCTCTTAGTCAGAGGTTGTAAATTCCCAAGTTCCAAGTCTTCTGAAAGGCATCAGTAATGCTGTTGATTAAAAAATGAATAGTTTTCCTTTCATTGTCCTCACTACTCCACTGCTACAATTTCCAATCATATGATTTTCTTGTTTACACAAAACTAAGGTGATACTAGACTTATGTCGACAGTCTTGTGCTGAGAGTCCATCTCACACCTCATGCACCCACAGTGACCTAGCGCAATTTCATCCCTCCATCAGTTTCTGTCAAATATCCTCTGCATTTTCTAAATACATCTCAGTGAACCCCCTCATGCCCACTCCTCTGATTGCCATCTCTGATTATTGTCATGAAATTACGCATTCCCAGAGCACAAACAGCTCGTCGCTCTTTGATTAGCTTCAAGTGCAGGAGCGGAACTGATGAAGAGACATCTTTCAGTTGGTCGGTCATACCCGGTTCCATCGTCATGATCAGATGAAATGAATTACATTGCCAGGAGTGATGCATGGTGGGGACAGGAAGGTAGCATTCAATGGGCTCACTGACTGGAAGAGGCAAAACGGGATACAAGGCATTTGGCAGTGGTAGCCGGAATGCATTGTGAATTATTTAGTCAAAGGCAAGTTTCAATCTAAATGTTGCAAAGGTATGTTATGCCATCATCTATCCCGTGGTGCGTTCAGAGTGACGTCTGACAGATGACTTACAGCTGAAGCGACCCCACAACAGTGAGTATAAATATACTGCATTGCATTAACCTTCAAATACCAGCAATCTATGGTGAGCGATGTGTGGTAGCTAATACTCAGCTGTGCAGTATTGGCTAGGAGGAAGACAGCGTAAATGCCGCTCACATATTCACGTTACACCTGCAAACATGCTGTGATCGTGAGTGTGGTTCAAGTTTTTTTTCTTTATTGGTGATGGAATTAAGACTGAACGTTTTTACATACGCTTGGCAGCTTTGCATTTGATGTTGTTTTTTTTCACCCGCCAATACTGTGAATCTCCTTTGCTTCAACAAATGCAAAAACACCCTTGAACACAGGTGCCCATTGCATCGATTGTGAGCTACCAAGTAGCTTGCGAAGGGGTCGGTGTTGGTCGATCGTATGTCATCAACTCAATCACTGCCAACCCTCCCAGTTTTATGCTATTGATATAGCTGCCTGTCAATAGCAGTGAATGCGTTAAAAACTCCCTCCTATCATCTGTTCGGAAATGTGGCACTTGATTGATATACAGGGCAGCCAGTCATACACCTGTCTACTCTAAACTTCATAAAGTATAAACAATGATATAGAATAGAGTAACAAGTAAGAGAAATATTTCCAAACAGAATGAGAGGAGGATTTTTGTTTTGCGGTGGGGTCCGTGGTGGGGCGTCTCAGACTTGTTGCAGTGTGGGTTAACAAAGGTGATTTCTAAGTATACTTTAAATTAAGTAAATAAAATAGAATAGGACATTTGGACTTGGTCATTTTATAAGACGCGCTCATGCTGAAAAAGTGTAGGCACCTCTGCCCGAGAACAAGGCATTAAAGCGGGAGTCAACTCAAACATATTTTTTTCAAGAATATTTTCCTAGCAGGCCCAGTAGTTGAAACACGGCATTCTGATTAATTTTGCGTTTGTGGAATATAAATTAAGCAGCAAAATGCACTCGTATTCAGCCATCTCTGCGGGCGGCCATTTTGTCTTCTGTCGACTGAAAATGACATCACAAATGCTCACAACGACCATTCACGGCTGACCTGTTTTCTGAATCTGAGCCATGATTGGTCATTGTGAGCAGTTGTGATGTCATTTTCAGTCGACAGAAGACAAAATGGCTGCCCCCAGAGATGGCTAAAAACGAGTGCAATTTGCTGCTGAACTTATACTCCACAAACTAAAAATTAATCAGAATGCCGTGTTTCAACTAGTGAGCCTGCTGGGAACATACTCTTGAAAAAAATATGTTTGGGTTGACTTCCTTTTTAAAGGAAAGTGCTCTACAACATTATATTTGGAAATTGGGGATGGCCAGAATAATTGATTCATCGACCAATAATAACTGAGTGATTGTGTGAAACCGATTGGTAATGAATTGCTTTTGAAGGAACTGAGGCACAATGGACTACAGTGGTACCTCTACTTACGAAATTAATTGGTTCTGGAAGAAATTTCTTACGTAGAAAATGTTGGAAGTAGAGACGCGTTTTCCATGTAAATTCCCTAATCCGTTCGAAGCCCGACCAATATTCAGACATAAATGTTTTATAAAGCATAAAAATGCATCAAAACATGTAACAAATACATGTTACAATTGCACAATAAATGAGAGTTGTGCACAATGTAAAAAAACAAAGAATAGAGTAAGGAATAAAAATGATGGTCGTTTACCTTTTAATTGCTGTCCTCATCGCTTTTGCCCTCTTTGGTTCATGTTCTCTCTCAGAGTGTTTTTTGCCTGGTGTTTTGTAAAGAACTGATTTAATAACGTGGCGACTGTCGATACATTACAGTCATATTCTTTGGCGAGCTCAACCAAATGCACCCCCCTTTCATACTTTTCTATTATCTCTTGCTTTGTTTGTATGGACAAAAAAAACATTTTTTTCTTTTTTTTCTTTTCCTAGTTTCTAATTCACGAAACCTCGGAAAACCTCAAGGCCCGACGCCAAATGACGAGGACACTGCATAGACATATCTATCTATCTACCTGTCTATCTGCACACATAGACACCGACGGTAGAGGTCCCTCTTAGCCAATGGGATGCCAGGAAGATGCTAGGCTAGCCAATGTCAGAGCGGCTATGAGTATGCTGCGTTCAGGAAACTCCGGAGCTGCGAGTCGCAGTCCATACTGCGAGTATCAGCCCATACTTTTACCTTTCGTATCCTGAGATTTCTTTCGTAACTAGAGGCAATATTACCCTGTTGAGGCGTTTTGTAACTTGAAAATTTCGTATGAAGAGACCTTCGTAAGTAGAGGTACCACTGTGCAACATTTTATGTAGTCATGTCACTTTGGAGTAGGACTAAATATCTGGTTCTAAAAATAGATCACACATTTGTTGAGCTGGGAGTCAGTCCTGTTCTACTTCTGCTTGTTATGCCTCGACCTACATGTAAGTGCCTAAATTTGGACCTATTGCACCCCCTCCCAACTATGGCAGTCCCCCTAAAATAAAATTAATAACAGATGTGCAGAGATTCATATCCCTTCACAGCGATAAAAGGTCAGATCAATTCTTACAGTGAGCACATTTGTCTTCATTTCGCAAGCAGACTGCAGTGGACAAAAAACCTGTTCTGAGACAAAAGACTAAAACATATTGTATGTATTAATAATAGCCCAATCAAGCAATGATGAGACAAAGTTAGTGTCGTGTTAAGAAGTCAGCCAATATGACTTTGGTTTGCCATACACATTTGGGCTTGAAGATTAAGTAAAACTAAAAACATGCCACTTTCAACAAAAAAGGCACAGAAAAGACAGGGAACACGTTTAATTTTAAATTACACTTGTTTGCCCTTGATGCATCTTAAAAATGAGGGCGAATGTCGGGCTGGCCAAGAGGAAACCTGCCTAACATTGAGTTTTGGCACGCAACTCATTACTTTTTTTTTTCCTTGTGATTGCTTTTCGAACAGTGTTTTATTTCCCCCCACCCAAAAAAAAAAGAAAACAAAAAAAAGTGTTTGAAAGTTTGAAAGTGCATTACTGACAGACAATCATAAAAAAATCACAAATACATATATTTTTACAATTGTCAAATATTTGTATTCGATCAAATTGAGATCAATTAACCTGCTTGATTTTAAAATCATGTCCCATGATCATTTTGCCCTCCATAGTATTTTTTTTCTGATATGCTACACATGTACTTGCAGATCAAAACTAGTGTGGATTTCATTCTTTTGGTACCTCACATGATTTACTACTAAATTTAGGGAAATTCACAAAAAAATATTCCTATTTTAAGTGATGAGACACAACATTTTAAAACATTCCCTGCACCTTAACACCTTAGAAAACACCACCCAGTAACGTTTTGCTTCTGTATCTACACCTGTATTCATACATGTCTTTACAAATGGAGGTTAATAAAACAGTGTGGACAAAAAGAAGGAACTTGAAACAATTAGTCCATTTGTTCAGGTTCTACAGGCCAGAACATTTGAGAAAGAGAACAGCAAAGACAAACAGCACTGGGGGTGTTTGTATAGTAATCATGTAGCCCAAAGGAGCCTGATCCTCTGCTTCCATTTAGGCACCATTTAGAAGGGGGGCTTTTGGCTCGCAGCCAAATAGCCTATTGTAAGATTGAACGGCTCTAGGCTTGGCTGTCTCTGCCATCACTGCATAGTATTATTCTCCAAATGTAGGTCACCCCAAAAAAATCTGCACCTTCGAAGTACCAGTAATATGTTGGCAAAATATATCTTGAGGCGGAATTATTATCAGAAATGATTTAAGTGGATGTGGAGATAGTTCTCCTGCAGCGGGATTTCGACTGGCTACAGTGCTTCGCAGGGATATAAAATTTCAACTTCTGGTAGTAAATCCAGGATAGACTTCAGATTCACCTAACAAATGTTGACAAGTGACAACATGTTCATTAAAAGATGAAGTGGAATAATATCAAACAAGCATGTAGAGGTTGGGTCACTGGGTTCTATCTCTACGTACCAATTGATAGAGGTAAATCAAAGCCACTTCTAAACAAGCTTTCCGGTGAACACATGCATCATATGGGCAACGGTAGAGCTGGCATTTATTTAAAGAGTAAATCAACCCGAACATTTTTTTTTCAAGAATATGTTCCCTGCATGCCCACCAGTTGAAACACAGCATTCTGATTAATATTGTGTTTGTGGAAAATGAGTTAAGCAGTAATATCCACCCCTTGTAGCCATCTTAGGAGTTACAAACCATGTGTTTTGCTATCCTATTTTTACAACCGGCATATAAAATAATCCATTAATTTAAATTAACAATCCTCAGAGTTGCTCCAATTACTGCTGGTTTTTAAAACCGAAAGCGCCTGCCTCAACAGCTCCCCAAAACCTAAGGTCGTTTTTGGAATTACCCTTGAAAACCTGAAGTTTTCACATAAATTCATCCATCCATTATATATACCGCTTATCCTCACGAGCGTCGCGGGGCGTGCTGGAGCCTATCCCAGCTGTCTTCGGGCAGTAGGCGGGGGACACCCTGAATTGGTTGCCAGACAATCGCAGGGCACACAGAGACAAACATCCGCACTCACAATCACGCCTAGGGGCAATTTAGAGAGTCCAATCAATTTACCATGCATGTTTATGGAATGTGGGAGGAAACCGGAGTTCCCGGAGAAAACCCAGGCAGGCACGGGGAGAACATGCAAACTCCACACAGGGAGGCCGGAGCCGGGATGGAACCCACGACCTTTGAACTGTGAGGCGGACGTGCTAACCAGTCGACCACCGTGCCACCACACAGAAATTCAACACCTACAAAATAATTGATATCTCAGCCCCTGTAGCAGACAGAAACATAATTCCAAAATAATTTGACAGATTAGACACATGTTTTACACACAGGCCAGAGTTTATTAATATTTACTGTTTCAATCAAAGATGTAAAACTAAAGTGTCAGTGCAAGAAAAAACACTATTTTTTATTTTCAAAAATCGACACAAACAGTATATCTTAACCATATATCACGTTCGACTGGTTCTAGTGGTTCAAAGTCCACAAGCGCGTCATCACTGCCGTTACTCATTTCAGAGCTCCCGCCATCAACGGTGTACACCATTATGACTCCAAAGAACTCCGAAACATCCTCCGCGGGCTCACGACACCATCACACGTATATGCTGATGCATTTTCTTGGTTAAGAGACCGAGAATTGGATAAAAAAAGATAATGACGAATACTCTCTCCCGGTTTTGAGGGTAGAGAGATGGTAGATGAAAGATGGTCTAGTGGTAGGAACTATGTTGTGTGCTCCCGGCCTTAATGGGTTAAAAGGCAACATGTGTGAAAATTGAGATTTTATGTACTATAAACTACTGTAGTATACGATGCAAAAACATGATGACTTCTCAAATCATGTAGTTCAAGTCTATCAAGTCGAGTCTCTTGGATACCAAGCCGAAGTGAAGTCTTTCCAAAGCTTTTGGCAAGCAAGTCGCAAGTCCTAAAACTGGCAACTCAAGTCGCACTCGTGTCAAGTCATATGACTCAAGTCCCCAAACTCTGCTAATTACACAGTGAAAGGTTAGGTGTAACAAATAAGCTCAAAGCATTGAACAGAAGTCATTAAAAAGTGAAGGATGAAGGCTCTCCAAGTGTACAGCAAAGGTTGCAAACAATAATGGGCTTGACATGAAACACAATACCCACTGCCTGCAATTGTATTGACAACTCCGCCTGAGAATGGTCGCTCGCACTATTATGACTTAACACATCAACATCGCAGATTGCACACGCAGAAAAGGCCACCTGATGATGAACACAGCAGACAGCATCGGGGGCTTTATCTCATAGATGCCTGCAACAATCAATTCTGTCTCTCCTTACGTCTGCTTCAGTTGCTGGGATAAAAACAGACCTTTTCTGTGAAGTAGATGGTCTCAGCTGCTATACAATGTCGAGGCAAAACTGAAAAAAAAAAAACAGCTTTGCCAAGACACCACACTGTCGCTGTCGCTATTAACTGTAAAAGAATGTGCAGGCTGTTGGTGGATTGTTTTTATTTCATATGTTTTGCTTGTGTTTTTAATGTATGGTTTGTCATACATAGCCAAAAGAAACTGTTATTTACACAAAAATTGGTCCAACTAAGAAACAGTTTACTTATGGAATGTAAATAACATTTAAATATTCAAAACGTACCATATTTTCCGGACAATAAACCACTACTTTTTTCCTATGCTTTCAACCATGCGGCTTTTAATGTGGTGCGGTTTATTTATTCATTTTTACTGACAAGCTTCAAGCTGTCAATACATTTAACCAAAGTCTCATCACATCTGACCAATTAAATTACCGACATGTCAAAATGGACCAAAGAAAATGTCCATGTCCGCCTTCATACTAAATGTTCATCAGCCATTTGTGGTTGGAGTGTACACGCAGGTTGCCTGAGAACTGCGGAAGTCTGTGTGCGTAGCAGTATGTGGCTGTGTAAGAGTGAATATAGGAGCTATAGTATGTAATAAAGTGAAAATGAGCATCTTGAGTTGAGTTTAATAGAATGCCCACGGGTTTTTACAACGTTTTTTGCAACAACTCTTGAACGACAAATCTGGCTGATATTTGACAAACAACCCTGCTGGCTACAAGACTTTAATTTGTAAATTGGCCATTCCTTGCCAAAATAGCAGGTGATGTGGTGGGGTGACATCGTCAAATGTAAAGCATAAGTAGTCAAATGACCGCCTTCTGGGCATTCTAGTGAGCATAGGGAACTAGTGCCATAAATACATTCCCTGCGTCTCCCAAACACATAGCGGGTTTCCAAAGGCTGCACTGTCGCAGACTTATGTGCACTGCTGCCTATGAAGCTGGTCTGCAAATTGGTCTTGTGTGACAACGAGTGACTGAGAAAGGTTCTGCGATGCCACAATGTAACTAGCTGTGTTTGGGGAAAAAAATCATCTACCGGTATTGAAGATATATGAATGTTTAAAAAAAATCCATCTGTGTGACCTCTTTCTCTTTAAATATCGTAGATGCCATGTTATAACGTGGAGAACCACAACTATTAATACGAAGCCAATACGAGGCCATTGTATGAACAATTTGTTTTTCTTGCGGCTTTTAATCAGGTCCACTTTGTAGTCCAGAAATTATGGTAGTTATTTGTTGTTTCTCATTTAATTTCAATTATGATTTGTTCAGCCTTGCCATTTTCACATTTACTATTGTGAAGAAAAATCAGGAAGCATGATGAAAATATGACAATTTTTGCTCTGTCAAATGCATCAACAATATCAAAATGGTTCCAAGTTGTGCAATACTAATTTATGGTTTTTTTTTTCTTTTTCTTAAAATCACCTGAATATTGAGGATGCAAATGAGCCTACAGGTGGTGTTAACAAAATAAGTGACACCTAGGAAATTAATTATCGTATTTCCGGACTATAAGATGCTACTTTTTTCCTAGGTTTTGAACCATGCGGCTTATACATAATGGTGCGGTTATTCTGTGGAATTTTTTTCCACCCCTAGGGGCGGTCTAACGGGAATTACAATACAATAAAATACAATTGCCATTAACAGGATGTGACTGCAGGTGGAGGAATCCAACAGGCAAGGGCGCTATGCCCTAGGTTATGAATTAGGTGGTATGCGGAAGTAGAGCAATAAAAGATCGACCTTAACTGAGAAGCTGGAGTGGCAGCAGGCAGTGAAATGAATATAAGTACTTTATTTTTCCTTGCTTCTGTTCCGTCTTCAGCAACGCTGCTGCCGTGTTAAAAAGGCACTGTTAGGAAATAATCTGTTCACTTCCATACATGTACATTTAAAGTTCAAAATTGTTCTGTAAATGCAATAGTTTCAATATTCTTTTTTTTTTTTAAAACAGAGTGAGGGCATCTTATAGTCTGGAATATATGGTAAATGATTGCCAAAGGTGAGCCATTTAAAAAAAGATATGAATTCACTGTTGGCCACAATTTGGCCTATAAAGGCCTACAAAATTGCCAACAATGCATGACATGTTGAGATACGTTCTTCTTCAGGCTCACAGAAGAATGTGGTCTTAGCAGCCACTAAAAACGTGACAATTGTGGTAAATGTTGCAATGCAATAAGTGAGTGCCTATAAATCATCTGAGATGGTTGGCGTAGTGGCAAGCATTGCCTCCAAAGGGAACCAGCAGCCAACTCCCAAGGGGGTGGTAAAAAGCCAGCTGAGGCACTAGCGCCAGGCCATGACTTTAAATTATATATTGATGACAGCCCATGATAAAAAATGACCCCATTTAGTATCCAAAATCAATTCCCACCTGCATTGATACGTGGGGGTCGGCGAAAGCCGCCCGGTTTATGTTTATGAGCAAGCCACGGACACGTTTTCCCTCAAAGTGTGGTCAATAGAAGCAATGAGCCAGCGGAGGAATGGAGTTACGGACAGAGGCACTTTACAGCCAATGATGTGGTGCCTGTGTGGGTAAATAACATGTATGGCAAGACTCTTGTGGCATATTGTCATTTTGTGTGCTGAGAGCTTCAGAAAACTATGATTGGCACAAAAGAGTGTGTTTTTATTATGAGATTGCTTAAACAGAGATCACACATTTCATCAACATTTTTAAAAGATACCTGCATTTTTCACACAATTTAAAACAGTTCTAAGACATACTAATAACTGACTGCGATGCGTGTTGATCAAACAAGATGAGGATCAATAATTATATGGTTTACACACTAATTTTCTTGCCTTCTTAAAAACAGGGGGTCTACTATCATCCCGCCCCACATATTGGTAGGCCAATGGCGACACAGCTTTTGTTAACATGAGAAGTAAACACTGAACTAGGGGTGGCAAGACATCGCACCCAACCGGTAAACAAATGTGACTGCGAACTGCGAAGCACACTTTGGCGCTTTTCAATTACTGTGTTGACCTGTGTATGTGGAACAAACACAAATGTGACCACCACAAACACCACATTGACAATTTCACCAAGCAATCATGGCATGGTCGGACGTGGGTTTTCGCCCATCCCTGTAATCATCCCGAACCGGGTCAAGTACCGACTAACATGTTGTGGTGGGTTCTTTTTAAAAGCAAGACCACTTTTCTCTTCTGCGATACCGAAGAGCCGCCTTTATTAACTGCCTGTCAACTCTCCGATGTGCGCTCCTGCCAGTAACATTGTACTCACAGGCATAGTCTGCCTTTAGGTGGTTCAACATATGTAATACAGGACACCCACTTCACTAAGGATTGTCAGAAAAACAGCCAGCCTCTTTTGCATATGTAATCCGAGATATGGTATGTATGGGGCGTAGGGAAAATGGTGGAAAGCAATTTTGTTTTTTTAAAGTATGTCCTTGTCTGGGACATCTCTAGATTGCAGAAATTTTTGCCAGAGCCGCCATACATTTAAAGTCTTTCGTTTCCTCCTAAAATAACGTTATTTGGCCGTAATTATTTTTATTGCGAAACGGCACAATAAAAACTAAAACTAATTGCGTTATAACACTAAAGTCGTGCAGTAAAAAGGCAATAGCATTGCGTTATAATGCAATCTGAAATATTCTCTGACGGAATGTAAGGACGGAAGCACAGACAAGGGGTCGGAGGAGGATTATTCTTATGGATAAAGACGGAGGGAAGATGACAGAAGGGTGCCCAGATCGCGGATGGGAGATGGATCGGCATAATAGGATAAAATGCCCATCTCTGCTAATCTGTGCTTAAAACAAAACCTGGTGCAGCCCCACTTTCTTTCACTTTTCTGCATCCAGACTGAAAATGAATGGAATTTGCACAAAGCCACCACTGGCTAATTTAACCATAATCTCACGTATTGGGGTAGTACAAACACAATATTAAACTTTGAAATATAAAAGACAACGTACTTTTAAGCGTTTCTGTTTTTCTGCCGCAGAGTTTGTCCTTTCTCTGAATTTTAATTAGCACAGACAAAGCCAGACCAGTCATCCTTGGCTTATGAAATAAAAAAACTTCCACTTCTGGCGGATTTGAAAATAAAGTGGTCCACTGAGGAGACCTTATAAAATCACCTTGGTTGGAAATGTGTAACTAACAATTACAATAAAACAAAAACCTATTCGACCTGAGCCATAACACAAGCATTAAATAAAAACACAACAAATCAAAACTAGGTGGGAGTCAATCAATATTAGAAATCTGTGGACCCGTTGTCATAACGCTTCAACAGAGCCTTATCTGGAGGAGGCAGGGATCTCCCTGGAGAAAACTCAATTTCCTGCTCATTTGTACAATAATCCTCATAATTATCTGTGTTCTTATCAGAATCTCCTGACAGACAAGCTGTAACAAGTTTCTCGAGGAAGTTATTAATAGTACCAGGCAAACTGCCATGCCAATGAGTACTTTGTTTAAATATTGGAGATCTAAATCTGCATGCTATCTGTTTTGCCTAAATATGATGAATGTGTTGTGAAAACTAAAAGATGCAGTTATAGTTCAGTAAAATAAGCAAGAAGCAAAGCAATACACTGTCAGCACTGGAAGGGAAAATTATGTTAAAGCTTTCATGACATTATTAAGGCCATAGTCAAACTGAAGGTCCAGAAGTAATGATCTAACAAAGACTGAAAGGAAGCAGGCAACTCAATACAAACAAACAGAGGAGACAATGAGGAACACCTGGAAAAGACACGAGTGACTGAAGGAGCTGATTGGTAGACACAAGGGACTGGGCTGACGAGAACAGGTGAACACAAAAACCTAACGAGCCAGACATGAAGCAACCCACAAGAAAAAAAGACCTAACATGAAACAAAAGCCCAAATACAGACCATGAGAATGAAATTTAGTACCGGTTACTGCTTCATCCGTACAAACTGACTTACTATGCACACCAAAGTCGTTGTGAGACTAAGTAATTTATTATCCGTACTATAATTGTAAAACTTGCAAATGCGGGATGAAGAGTCACAGTTTCATATTATTCTATATTACAGTAAAATGGTGCCAAGTGTTTCTAAGTTGTTGGATATATAGAGGTAATAATAGTTTGTGGAAGAGTCGTTTTCTGAGTTTCAAGGAGCAGGGTCTCCCAACAGCCTGGTTGATGAATCTCTCTCCTGCTACAGTTGATCAGATTCGACTATCTCCTTCCATATGGCGGGGGACCGAGGGTGCTATTTGAGGAATGGGAAGAAGGATCACTCTACAGCAGGTTGCTTTTCAGGCTAGGCAGGTGTTGTAAATGTCCAGGAGGGAGGGGAGTGAGCCACCACTTATCTTCCGTGAGCATGTTCCCAATGTAGGGCAGGGTTTCGACTGCGGTTGGCAACAGCGGGTGAGATTAAATAGGCGGGAATGCAGTGTACAAGCCGTGGCTCAACAGGGTGATGGTAAAGACGCAACATGCTCAGCATGCTGGTCATTGATGAGGTACTGCTGATTATTATTAGCGGTGGTTATGCTGTGAATTCATCAGGATTTTTGGGAGGGAGAATGCTTGTGGATACTCTCATTCATCCCTGTCAGGTTATTTGGAGTGAGATCAAACAGTTAACGATCAACTGCAGATGGCTTTGAGAACAGTATATGGTCAACCTTTAAAATACAACAATTATCAGCCCAGTGCCCTGTTTATTACTCTTATTAAGATGTTTTAACTCATTGTAACGGCCCAAAAATCAAGTGTGGAGAGGTTGTGGAGGAAACAGTAACTGTTTTTGGTCTCACCATATATGTACAGTATTACTGATCCACCATGACGCGAGGAAGAATAAAAGAAAAAACATAAAAGAAAGAGCATTCTGGAAGTCATCATTCATCCAGAGCTGGTGGAAGCTAGACAGGTTAGTTTCCTAATATTCCTCATGACAGACTGTCCTTTTCCACTGCTGACCTCCCCGATCCTTCTCTATTACTACTTCCAGGGACCAGGGACGAGTATCCCTTAGATGGCCAGTGAGGAAATTGTTTCCATTTCCAGCCATGGCTGTGAGGCTCCGATGACAAATGGTTGTGTGGACATGAAGCACAAGTGACAGACATACTGGGAAGTATAAGAAAATGTGAAAATCTAAACTTCATTCCCATTGCCATCCACATAATTTGTATGTAAATATTGTCCGGTCAATAATAAGGTGTATGTATATAAATATTGCTTTAGTGATAAAACATTGTTTTCACTTGATTTATTCAGCAGTGGTGTGCCCCACGGACAGGTGTTTAGCACCCTTAACTACATTGATCATAACAACCAACAACACTCTCAAAAAAAAAAAAAAAAATAGCTGATGACCCACTAAACGTGCAGTGCAATTACAATTTCATTACAATGAGATGGTCGAATGAGCTTGCGTAATTCTTTTAATTCATCGAAACGTGAAGCCAGGTGCAAAATGTTTGATCTCATGTTAACCAAATATGCAGTAGGGCATTTCTTTTGATTGATGATTTTCAATCATACAATAAATTCTCGCTATGTCATTAAAGATGTTCTTAAACAATACTAAAGTACATACTTTACCAAAGCCGGGTCCTCACAAATCAACCAACTTTAAATGTGAATCCATGAAACAAAATACAGTAGCTTGCTATGCTACCGTATATCTTTCAAAATGTGTTTTTTTCAATGAAAAAGTTCAAGAAAAATTGTAGGCTCGCTACCAGTCATATTTTAGCCCAAATTAAGCTTTCTACAAACTGCCTTCTGTTTGACAGTCTTTCTGCTTCAGCACAAGAGGAAATCGTCTCAACCCAAGGATCCCTCGCAAGTCCATTGAAACTGAAAGAAAAATGATTTCTTCTGCTTTCCTGCTCATCCACAAAGGCATTTTGTCTAAGTAATACAGAGCCAAGTACATCGATGAGTTTAAATGGAAAATGGGCGCTGCTTTATTATGCTGCAGTGCTTTGAAATGAATGTGGATAATAGATATATTCACAACAGTATTAATACCCTCAAAGCCAACACCCCACCCTTCATATTCTCCACTTTCTCTCTCCAAGGCACCAAAGTACTTTGCCCTTGGCTATGTCTTATACTAAATAGATTTATGAGAACATTTGTGTCATATTTTTTTCTTTTCCCGCATTGTCAAGACAGAGTGTAACTGTGGTATTCAGCATGCAGACTTTGCATCCGTATTGTCAGGCTCCACATATTCATCTCTGGAGTGACATTAACGAGGCAAATTGGCCAATGACACTTTGCGAGATTGGCCCGCTGATATCATGGCGGGGTCACGCTATGAAAATATTGACTCCTTTGGTTAACGTCATAGGATTATGGTCTCAATAACCACCTACGAGGATGGAGAGAGTCAATAAAATAGTAAGGATACAATATCTCTTCATCATCATTGGCTATTCACATCGTTCCAAATAGATAAGAGAGTCCATTGACACATTCAATCATATGAGATGGCAGAAACAGGCCGACATTATGAACAACCGCAATAAAGAAAAAAAAAAAAAACACCTGACCATGAATGATGCAATCAATGATCAAATAACTATGGTATGTGCATGATGACTGATAATTGTATATCATATCTTCCCAAATAATGTCTCTCCCTTTAAAGATTTCGGGTGTTTGTGGTTGCTCTATTCTGTTCTAATGTGTTCAAATGGTCTGTCAAGTGTGACAACTTATGTAAAACAAGTAGTTTGCAGTGTAGTATTTTTAGGTAATTGAAGGTTTAATGAGGCACTATCTCGCTTACTGTACATTGAGGTGTTGTGCCTGGCTATGCTAAACTAGATCTTGAAAACAATACATTGAAATGTTTTCCAATGTTCACAGGAAACATAATGAACTCACATTTATTTACCACGAAGCACACACTGTACGGACGTTGGGGGGGTGGGGGGCGGCGGTTTGGGTTTATTAGCTCCACGCTCCAACCTGAACCTCCTGCCACCCCAGGTAAACCTGTTTAGAGCCGCCATGCTCAGAGACAATGATATTCCGATGTCAAATGCTCTTGCCATTTAACGACCTAGTGTGAAGTAAACTTGGCCAACCATATTTTGACGGCTAAAAGTATTTCAAGCATACTTTCGCAACCCACCCGGATTCATAATTAGACCTGTCAATCTCCGGTAATCTTGGCCGAGCGATGTCATCCGAAGAGATCGAGTCGCCAGCCACCCATTGTACTGTTTGTCACGTTTTTTGCTCTTTGCCATTCTTATTGCGTTTTTCGGCGAAGTGTCTCGGCGCTGTGTGGCGGTGGATTGTTCACATTCAGGCCAACAGTTGTTAAAGTGGTCAAAAGATAAGAATAGGGCATGTAAATGGACCAATTTATGTTACAGTTCAACTGGCTCCAACATTAACTGGCTCCCGATTCCAGCTGTGGCCGTTTGGGCAACGCCGGTCCAGCAATTTAGTTTTTCATGTCTGCAGATTCGTCACAAGCAACATCGAAACTGTCCCAACTGGCTGCAAGACATTGTAAATATAGTAAAAAATAAAAACATAAAGGTAGAAAGCGGCATTTCAACCCATGACCCAACTGGGGGAAAAAGAAAAAAAAAAAAGGAACCCACCGGAGGGAGCCAACGCTCTACGCATGAGGTGGCAAGATTTTACTGATGAATAAACATGCCATTTGCAAAGCTAATAATCGTAGCCTATTTAGTGGGGATGTCACAATATTGAAAATATCGATATCACAATATTAAATTGGCCACGATATTGTTGTTGTCATGCCATGATATGAATAGCAGCAAATCTGTTTAAAAGACCAAGTGGTTCCCATTTGTGCAGTTCCAGCACCCTCTGGTGTTTAGCTTATTAATGCAGTCTGAGAGTCACGATATGTGCATGCATTATCAAGTAAGAGCATTTGCACTTATACAAGAGTGTATGACTGGTCAAGCCTATTTCTTTGTGAATGCTGTTATTATGTACAAAAACAACATTGTGATTTTTTTTTTTTAAATGAGCCCTTTTTTTTATTTTTACTTTTTTACAATATTGTGCGCTATACAGCATCGGGAGCTTTTTATATGTCGCCAACCTTTCCTCAAAATCGCGATAATTATCGTATTGTGGGGTTCATATCGCGATATTATCGTATCGTGACATTTGCATATCGTGACATCTCTACTATTTATCTTACCATTCTGCCAATGTCAGTGGGTCTCGTCTCCACTCCATGTCCGGTCGTTGGGGCACAACACTTTCCTTGCCTGGGCATCTGGCTCGTACAAGTAATGTCCAACATGCATTATGCCAACAACCTCCTCTTCCTCCAGGTCTTAAAACACCAGGATCGCCTCAGATAAATTTGAAATATTGCTTTCTGAGTCAGTTTCTGAGTGGCTTTGCGCACTTTCCCCATTTAGCGCTGCCACGGATGTTCATCTAATGACGCCACACTTCCGGTTTTGTCGCGCCCAGCATCTCACTTCGGAAAAACTGTTACTTTGTCAAATTTTTCAAAAAACGAAATATAAATGTTTTTTCATGCTTTATTTTTCATATAATGTTTATTTACTTTACTTAGATTGCATTTGGCATTTTCTGAATTTACTTCACACTAGGACTTTAACTGCCTTTCTTCAGAATAGTCATTTCTATTCAATTTTAACTCAAAATTCTTATCATAAATTCTTCAACATCATTGAAAAAATACCTCCTAACATTTCCAGTTGAACTAAATTAACACCTTATCTGGTCACAATTTGTGGAAATATGGTATATTATTAATTATTTTACTGTAGACGAATCCATGCATGACACCAAGGTTAGAAAAGTTGTTACCGGTAATCTGATTATGTGCAAAAAATGGACTAAGAAAAAATCTGAAATATTCCACCCAATCATGGAAAATGATGACTTTCCTGATGGGTGAAAGGTAGTGGATTACGTTTCAAGCTTGGGAGTATTATTAGCCCGTTGATTACATGTATACTGTATTAATATTTTACATCACATTTACTAGTACCCCTTCCCCACAAGAAGAGAGCATTAATTAATTGATTAAGTAGATTAAAACCCTGTATACTACAGTGAGGCAAGATTTGAAAGGCCAAATAGTGTTCAAAGATTAAAAAAAATCTTAATTTCAATTGGTTTGAATTTAATAAAAAAAATGTATTCTGGTGCAGAGCTGCTGAAGTCAGTTGCATCTGTCCTCCTTGAATAGTTTCTAAATGGCTTTAGCATAAGTCACTTATTTCAACTGTCTTCTAATTGACTAATTCACATCAATATGTCTTACAAAGCTGATTAACTTAAAAAAAAAAAATCCTATTGACATGAATAAATGAGGACCATTCAAGTCTCCTACACACCAGCAAGGCTGCCTGAGTCAATTATGTAATCAGTTGAAGTAGATGAAATGAGTAATTATGATGTTTGAATTATTTAATGAGAATGCACATATTTGCCTAAAGCCTAAATGACTGTTGTAACATAAACAACTCCTTTCGACTCTATTCCCTGAATAATAGCTGTGATCAAGCCAGACGGAATTAACTAGAAATAAAGTCAATAAGTATATGCCTTTTTAAATAGACACCTAAACATCAAATATTTATTTTAAAAAATAAAGACATAGGTAAATAAATGAACAAAAAACTAAAAAGTACCGTAACTCATAGACACAAACGGACATCGATGAGTGGATCATCAGCCGATACCAATTCCAATACCTTTCACGTAGATTAGCGGCACATTTTTCAATTTTAGAGCTTTAATACCAAAGACATGTTTGCAAAAATAAAGGCCTCCCCCCTAACAGACAATTGCAACATACCTTTGCTGGCACTCTCCACATGCTCCAGTTCATCTGGAAACCTCAAAATCTCTGGGTATGCCTCGTCACATTTCTCAGCCAAAAAATGAAGCAGCGTTGTGTTCTGAGCGATCGATTTGGTATCTCGCAGCTACAAAACAAAAAAAAAAAAAAAAAAAAAAAAGAGAAGAAAAATATCTCATTACCAATGTTTACATCCATTTAAGCAACTGGTGTACACACAGGTTTAAGCATCTTAGTTACTGAAGGGCTAGGCACACATTGACTGCTTTGATGTATCTAAAACATTTATATTTTCAAAAGTGTATTTCTAAAAGATGTTCTGAGGGAGCACAGTGGAAGTAGAAGCATAGCCAGTGCAGTGTTGAAGTCTGAAGTATTTCAAAAGAGATTAATGCCTACAGTGTGACACTTATTTAACTGAGGAGAAGCCCGGATTATGGTGTTATATTTTTAATGTCCATGCAGGTACATATTTACTTTTTACTCATCAGCTGCCTTCACCTTTATAGGTCTCAATGTGTTTTCATTTTCTTACTTATCGTTGTTATCAAGAAGGGTTCGGTATTGTATTTTCCTATAAGAAAAAAAAAAGTTAAACTAAATAAATACATAAAATAAAAGATGCAAAGTCAGAGAATATAAGAAAGTTAAATGCCTGCTGCCATAAACGTCACAAAAGTAAATGAATAAAGTAACATGACAATGAATGACCACAAACTGACCCTAATGTTATGTATAAGTCACCTTTTTTGGTTGATTGGCTGGGAGAAATTACATGGCCTTATAGTGAGACGCGTGTGGTATATAAACACATTTTATCCCCACAGAAAAGGTAAAGCTCACTTTTTACCAGTGGACAGCTAAAGTGCATTCACAGATTCAGGTGAATTACAAAACCTTTGCCCCATTTTTGTAGTACTTGTTGTGAACACACCATTGTGTCAGTGAAAGCTCTGTCTTCACACACAGACACCAGAGTCAGTACATCCGTGCATAGAAAAAAAAAAGTTATGCCGTAATCATCCCCCACCGTGATTGCCAAGCTGCTCGAATGGCATGCTGGGGGAAGCTAATTAGCGCCACGCAGCACTTTGTACTCATACTAAAAGTATCCATGCTGCAGACAGCCAGAGTTGGATTTGCCCACACATGTGCACCTGGCCATGTGCACAACACGCACAACAACAGCAACAGTAACAATAACCCCCACACGCACAAAACTGAGCCAATTACATGTTATCAGCGAAACACCCTCACACACCAACGTGGAACTTTCATCAAGTGAGGATAAATCATTTGCTCACTTCACAGGCTTTGAATTGTAATGTTTTTACCGTCATACTCCGAGCGTCCGTTATCACACTAAACTACCTTATTTATTATAGTGAACTCATCTTCATACATGTAATGCATTAATAATGTCATCGTGTATTTCCCTGTTGCAACAGTAGGAGCGTAACAATGTCAAATTAAGTGATAATATCCTGATGATGTATTTTTTTGTGGTCAATGCAAAACAAATAAATGCCTCTGTTGAATAGAGGAAAAAAGAGCTAGTAAGTGCAATCAGTTCATAGATCATAGAAGATTCATAGAAGTACTTAAAGGGGAAGTCAACCCAAATTTTTTTTTTCAAGAATATGTTCTATGCAGGCCCACTAGTTGAAACAAGACTTTCTGATAAATATTGCGTTTGTGGAATAAGAGTTAATCCACCCGTTTTTAGCCATGTCTCGGGGTGGCCATTTTGTCACTTCTGTCAACTGAAAATGGCGATTAGACTTCAAGTGGACCCTGACGTGATATCTCCCCAATATTGTGCATCCATATATGCATCTATTTTATGTAAAATGTGGGGGAAAAAAACATGATGATTATGGAGATACACTCACTCGGTTTTGTGCATTTCATTCAAGGACAATAAGTTGTTTCATCTTACCTCCATAAAAGCACCACTAAATTCAGTTTTTAATATGTGAATTTTTTACACTGGATGGCCTTCATAATGGTGCACCTTGATAGTGTGTCGAATTCCAATTCTTAAACAAATCTGCTCATGTTGTGGGGATGGGAAAATGTTGCATTTGGGACTGAAAGAATATTTTGAGCAGGGCCATGCATGCATTTTGATAGCTTGCATTAAAGCGGGGGGCGGCACGGTGGTCGACTGGTTAGCACGTCCGCCTCACAGTTCAGAGGTCGTGGGTTCGATCCCGGCTCCGGCCTCCCTGTGTGGAGTTTGCATGTTCTCCCCGTGCCGGCGTGGGTTTTACGGTTTCCTCCCACATTCCAAAAACATGCATGGTAAGTTGATTGGACTCTCTAAATTGCCCCTAGGTGTGATTGTGAGTGCGGACGTTTGTCTCTGTGTGCCCTGCGATTGGCTGGCAACCGGTTCCGGGTGTCCCCCGCCTACTGCCTGAAGACAGCTGGGATAGGCTCCAGCACGCCCCGCGACCCTTGTGAGGATAGGCGGTATGGATAATGAATGAATGCATTAAAGTGGAAGTCAACCCAAACATATCTTTTTTTCAAGGCCCACTAGTTGAAACACGGCATTCTGATTAATTTTGCGTTTGTGGAATATAAGTAAAGCAGCAAAATGCACTCGTTTTTAGCCATCTGTGGGGGCGGCCATTTTGTCTTCTGTCGACTGAAAATGACATCACAACTGCTCACAACGACCAATCACGGCTGACCTGTTTTCTGTATCTGAGCCGTGATTGGTTGTTGTGCGCAGTTGTGATGTCATTTTCAGTCGACAGAAGACAAAATGGCCGCATTTGCATTTTCATTATCAAGCGCGTCACTCAGGGTCTAATTATGACTGTGGTGGGTTGTGTCATAAAAAAACCCAAAAGTATGCTCAAAATATTTTTAGCCTTTCGTATTACTCATAAGATAGTTGGCCAAGTTTACTTCACACTTGATCTTTAAAATTCATCTAAAAAGACATTTTATTCTTTGGCTTTTAACTCTGCTTTGTATTCGGTATTGTTTTGGTGTTTTATTGTGTTTACTGTTTTTACGTTATTCATATATTGTGTTAACTGTCGTTGTTTTCCTGTGTCTGAATTTAACTTTATGTACACCATTTTTGTTGGCAGCTGTGGTTGTTTCTAAAGTGCTTTATGAATAGAATAGAGTTGAGCCGAGTTGAGTAAAGTCGACTTTCATGGCATCCATCGCTCTTGCCACGTCTTTCTCGTGGTATTCCAATTTGAAAAAGAACGCTTTGGTCAGTCATGACATTTACCTTGTAATATTCCAAGTTTATTCTTGAACATTCCGTGCACATTTTTTCCTTCCTACTTTTTGTCTACTTCTCAGTGTGGCCCCAATAGTGCTGCTTTGCGAACAAAACACACCATTTTATAACAGGACAGACACTGAGGGTGGGCTTAGAATCTGTTCTGCTTCAACTTGAATTGAACACAAATCTGTTCTGCATCTTTAATTATTAAGCAGCGCTGGCAAATTGTTATTTAATGTTGCTTGTTATTCCCTCAGTACGCCAGGGATGTTTTTGAGTAATCGAGCAGATGCTTTCATCCATTCAGCCAATATGCTGCATTAGTGCTGCACGCAGCCTCTGTTCTGTTAATCATTATCATGCTTATTTAGATGGCTAATAGATGTCTTTTTAAACCATGGAATGTGATATTGTTTAACAATGTTATGATAATAATAATAATTTACTCATATTTTAACCGCTGTAATGTCGTAATATTAAACCTACATTTCATTGCACTCGTGAGGCACAAGTGGGCGTTCAAAATGTTCTACATGATCAGGCTCGCTCCTGAGAGATTTGTGCGTCCTTGGGAGAGGTGTGTTTGCGTGTGTGGTTGCGTGTGACAACTCATTCCCATCATCAACCTCCTCCTCCCTGATGAGCCCATTAGGTACCCCAGAACTGCTGCTCAGGGGTCAATTCATCAGATTGACTCAGGTGAGAAAGAATATATTTTTTTGTTCTTCTCTTGTTCATCAATAATTGGCCAATCAGCCCCCTGAGGTTGTTACCAGGCTCGACACTGATTCCGGAGACATCTACGTTGCTTGCTCAATGTGGAAATTCACCATTTTGCCACCTTTGTTGGTTTTCCAAAGTAAAAATGCAATTTGCAAACAATGTCAAACAGTCATTTTAATTGTTACAATATGATGTGTCATGTTAAATGTTTGTAAGATGGCGATTTTATCAGTAGTGTAGCATCTTTTAGGTCATATTATGTCAATTTGCTCTATTTTATTTTTCTGACCACTTTTTTATTTATTTATTTGTTTACTTATTCATTTATTTTTAAGGGACCAGTAACTAATCCAGAGACATATTACCTAGACTTCAGAAGACTCTGAGACTCATTCTAGAGATGTTCACCCCTAAATTAGCAATTTGCTAATTTAAACAGGTCATTTTTTTCAGGGGGGGGTTGTTTGATGATTTTTACATGACAGTGCTTCCTTGTAAGTACATTTAGTTCAGATGAAATGAGAGCATAAAGATGGGATTTGGTAAGCTCCAGTGTGACTTTAAGGATGATTTTCACTGTGCCGTGACTTTCCCTGCCTCGGTCCACAGCGGGAAAGTCCCCCTTTGCTCACTTTTAATTAAAGAACAACGAAAGCAGAGCACATGCACACACAAGAGGACAACTTGACTCTAATTCTGCAACGTGGCACTCACCAGGCCACAACTCAAGAAGACTTGCACAGTCTAATATGATATATTTTAGATCTTTTAATATTTTACACAAAAGCTGGACAAAAATGTCTTTATCAAGTTACGTTTCTTAAATGCTCACTTTTGACTGATGCCGTCAGAGTACAAACAAAAATGAACTAAAGAAGGAAAATAAAATAAAACAAAATATAGTTCTTTTTGTTTTTCTTTTTCCATTTGTTAGTTAGCAGGTCATTCCCTGTTTCACTGTACAATTGGGTGGCATCATTATGATTTTGGGGACTGACGCTCCCACCGACAGACTCAAACTGTAAAATTACTTCAATATTGAAGTGCATACATCCAAATTTCATCTTACCTTGCAGAGGAAGTTGACGCTGAAACCGAAGGTTTGGGCGTTCCTGGAGCCAGCGTTCATGTAGTTGCCGACCAGCAGCACCAACTCCAGCAGCTTCCTGAAGCCTTCGCTCTTTTTCACCTCCTCGCAGGCGAAGGTCACGTTCATGATGTCCGGCCGGATGTTGTTGACCTGCTCCTCGAACGTTAGCTTGAAAAGGATACCGTTGAGACGTGGCCGCAGGAGCTTGACCGAACTCATCTGAGGATGCACATCAGACATTCATCAACGTTAAACAGCAAAATGACTGTTTGATGTCAATAAAAGAGTACGCACTTATTGGTATTTGATATGTAAATGTTGTGTCCCAATATGTAGTTTTTCTCTTTGTCAAAATCGCTGTACAGAAGAGCGTTAACAACCCTGCCAAGTATGTAAAATGAAGATAAGATAAGATAAGATAAGATAAGAATGCCTTTATTGATCCCGCATCAAAATCATGAAAAAAACAAGCCTTTCTCTTAAGGCCCGATACACCAAACCGACGTCGGAGGTCGTGAAGCCTCGTGGCGTGTTTAAGCGCCGTCTGATTGGTGTAGTGGCCACCGTCGTAGTGTCATAACCCGTCTGTAAGCGTCTTGGGAGCGTTTACGTATGTTGAATCGGCGTCGCCAGTCGTGACATTAGGTCAATCTGATTGGCTGTTAGCTAGCAAATCAGCACGTGGGGCACCAACGGGATGTGATGCGGATAAACAGTGAGCACGCCTTCGCTGCCTTAATCTTCTTACAAGTACAAGAGCGAGGATTGAGAATGTAAGTATTTCACAATACTGTGTCAAGTACGGGATGGTTTACTTCGCGTGGGAGTTCATCGTGAGCAAAGAATATAGCCGAATGCATTTTTTTACGTTGTTATAATCCGCCCCCGGCCAACATCTTCCAGTTGGATTTTTCTAACCATGAGAAATAGTGACTACCGCCGCCGATGGTATGGAAGGGTATTACATCTTATGCATGCGCAGAAGATACTTTAATGGTCAGCGTCGCTGTCTGTCGTTGCATTGTGTTTTGTCAGGGTGACGTGCCGACAGCCGGCCGGGCGCCACGGGGTAAGCGTCTGTCACTGTTGGTGAACATCGTTTTGGTGTATCGGGGCCTTTAGCTGTCAAACATTGTGGGCATGTCCCATCAACTGTCAATTAAATGCATCCACTACCATCTGGAAAAATTAAGTTTACTGTCGAGTATATTTCTTTTGCCTACACATAACTACATATTTTTGCCATGAAAATATATCAGGCTTTTGCCACAGTTGCTTCTACTCAACCGGCAGGTAAACGAGCTCAATGAAGTCTAAGCACCTGTGGCTCAAGGCAAACTGTGGCAGGATTTTTACTTTTTGGACCTGAATTTTCCATCTCTGCAAGTAGGGCGTAGGCACACTCACAGCTGACAACGAGGCACTATAAGGCAAAGCAAGGCATCTTTATATATATAGCACATTTCATACACAAGCCAACTCAATGTGCTTCACACAACCAAAAGCACAATATTCACAATTTACATGTACAAACTAAGCAGCTGACGACATTCAAAGGCAAAGCGAAGAGAACAAAAGTAGCTTATTAGAATTACTGAAGAAACATACTTTGACAAAATTGAAACATATTTACAAAAAAAATATGACAGCAGAGGACAGGAACGAAAAGTACCTATCTGAAATTACTTAAAGACCATATGGTGAAATTGATTTTAAAAACACTTAAAATATCTTAATCAAAGAAATGCGATAAAGTCATATTTTTAACATGGATTTAAAAGTATTTAAACTTGGCTCTGACTTCACTTATGTTGGCAACATATTCCATTTGAGAACAGCACAACAGGTAAATGTCTCTTCCCCATATTTGCTTTGAACCCTGGGCTCCACTAATTCCCTTAAGACAAGAGATCCTACTGGATTTGTATTCCATTTGCATTTTCTTCATGTACTCAGGACCCATATCATTTAGTGATTTATACACCAGTAGCAAAATCTTACAATCCATTATAAAACAGCAGACTATCCCAAGTGAAGATCCATTTTTGGGGTGTAGTCATAACTAGTTAGCTAGCTACACGTCACAATTGTACTTGATAACTGCTGATATGCAAACAAAGGCACTCAAGCTCTGATATAGTGGGGGAGGGGTGACTCCTGCCGCGGCTCATTCTGAAATGTTGCAAAGCAGTTTAAAGCTGCCTGTATATCACTACAAATGAGTACGACATGGATACAAACATGTATAAAGTATCTAGAAACTCATTTCTGAATTCACTTTACAGTGTCTTTAAAGTAAATTGCATCAGAAAAGTGCTCCCCTTCTTCCACACTTAGTAAGACAACAGAAGAAAATGCAGAAGTTCAAGACAACTTTCCCCATCTACGAAAAGCTGTTTCATTAGAGCCATGGCTGAGTCTGGATGAGATGTTTGTCAAACACACACACACACACACGTCTCCATCAGTTTAACTGATTCCTATACAATAAGCTTTAACGTCTCTTATTTCCCCGGAGAACTAAATAGCTGCGAAGTAAGAAGCTTCTTCATCAGCGCCGAGGTATATGATCACTCGACGGGCGAGATCATTTGGGAAGGCTGCCACCCCCACCGCTTCATTACACTTCGATAAAAGACAAAGGCCAACAACTTTTATTGAGTTAGGAGGACGAAATTAAGGAGATGGGAGAGCACCTTGGATGCACCCCTGGGTCCAAAGTCTTCATGAAAGTGCTTAATGTGACTCTATCATCTTGGAGTGTTAGGCAATAAAGTTGCCCAAACTGGAGAACATACACTTAAGCGTGTGCACATATACCAGTTTTTAGCATCTTTGAGAGGCCACTCACTTATCAACTGGTGGTGGTTTGTTAAAATAAAACAAACATTTGCTCGTGCACATTGTTTTGTCTCTTTTGGCCGTTTAAGAATTTGACTCACCACAATCCCAAACTGCTCCGACTCCACCAGCTCTTCATATTCACTCTTAAGTTCCGCTAGCGACGACAGCTCATTCTGCTCCGGCAGGTTTTTTATCAGGTTCTGCAAACAAAAATAAAACACACTTATACCAAATGAACTTTAAGTGACTCTTATTGCAAATATACATTATACATTATACATATATATATATATAGGCGGCAATAGCACGTCTGCCTCACAGTGTAGAGGTTGTGGGTTGAAATCTGGCCCCGGCCCCCCTGTGTGGAGTTTGCATTTTCTCCCAATGCCTGGTTTCCTCCCACATTCCCAAAACATGCGTGGTAGGTTAATTGAACACGCTATTGTCCCTCTGTATGATTGAGTGTGAATTTTTGCTTGTCTCTGTGTGGCAATTGTCTGGCAACCAATTCAGGGTGTACCCCGCCTATTGCCCGAAGACAGCTGGGTTAGGCTCAACGACCCTCGTGTGGGTAAGCGGTTTGGATATATTTTAAAGACAGGAAGGGTCTTCACTTCCTCTGTTAGTCAGTGTGAGAAAGAAAGACCATCTCCTTTTTAGTGGCCATTTCAGGTACAACCACATTGGTGTCTTTGGTCCCGAATGATGACGTCTCTGTTCTTCCCTTGCCGAGTGTAAAAATAAGGCAATAAAACACGACTTTGTACTTCTTGACTGGGAGGCAGTCATCATTGCAAATGCTTCTGCTGACGCTCCAATTAGAGCCTTGATAATGATAACAGGCTTCACATTTAGCCTTGTCCCCTACAGGCTTGAGAATAATTTATACAGTGGATAATATATAGAGCTAATTTATGATAATTACTCATACAGAACATTCAAGTCATACGCAGCACCTGATGAATTCAAGAGAAATGCAATAGGTTTATTACTGACGGAAATACAAAAACTCATGTGAATTGCAAATGAATGTTTGTAATGAAGTCTATGCAAGTATAGAAAACAACTGCAGTAATAAGACGCACAAGGCAATGTGCTGATCTGTGGCTCTTTTTCGTCCATTTTAGGGGACAATACCTCGTGAATTACTAACAGCATCAGTCATCTTGTCCAAACATTACCATTAAAAATGCAAAGCAATAAACAGTACCGGTAATCGTCTTTCATTGAATTTCCAGACCTACTCGGTCTAGTGTGGTCTATGTAGCAAAACGAAGCAAAGTTGTAATAGAATACTTGTTTTCAGTCCTCTTTTTATTTTTTTTATTTTTTTTTTTTAGGTAGTTTCATTTAATTGAACTTAATTTAGATTGTGATAGTTAATTACATTAAAAAAACATGTAATATTAAATTGTAATTGCGTTCTGTTTTTTTTTATTGAGATAGTAATGAATTTAATTGATATTAATTTGATTGAATATTGGCTACAATTTAATTCACATATAATAATGGTTACATTAAATGAAGGTAGAATATTCAATTAATATTAGATCACAACAATAATCAGTTTTGATTGAGAACGAGATTAATATTAAGTTAATTTGATACAATAAAACATTTACTAGTAGTAGACAATAAACATGTTAAGTTTTTATTGATGTAAATTCTACTACACTATTTTTTATTTAATATTAAGACATAAATTACCACAATTATTTTCTAATATACAATATCTGTATATTATATTAAGTACAATATACCGGATTTTCAGATATTATTTATCTACTGTAATAAAGTGGTGAGTGAGTACAAACACATGCACGGAGCATACACACATGCACAAAAAAAAAGTGTCTATCCTGAATGAGGTGAAATGTGGAGGAGGATCAATAATTAAAAAAAGCCTGTCAGACTGCTTCAGTTGAGTAAGTGTGAAGAACAAATTCAGAAAGACGAAGTAGCGGGTAATCAAATCCTGCGTGAGATCCTCATTCTATTCGTCTGTTATCTTGTTAATTATAAGGAACCCCGTTGAGCTCCGTTGACACAAAGGCAGCGCCATATGTGCGGCAAAGAGGGGGGACCGGGCGACGGTACTGGGCCAGACTGCTCACCACAGGCTGCCAGACACACATACACATACAGTACAGGCACGCATACACAGCAGCCAGAAAGATGACTGCAAGCGCACAAGCAGCAACAAACATTGACCGAAGGCCTTGCACCACATATCAGTACATGCAGGAAGTAAAGTAATCAAAGAAGCAAACAATAAACAACACAATCCACTTTCTCCTTAAAAAAATAAACAAACAAATAAACAAACGGCTGGGCAAATGTGCGGCAGTGAGTGATAAGTAAAAGGTGCAACTGAATGTCAACGTTTGATGCTACATTTATAGAATATGTGTGCTAGGCTGTTGATTGAAGTGAAAACTTTCAAGAAAACGTGATCTTTCCTGCAATACATGAATTGTCAAAGCAATAATGAAAAACATAATGAAAAAAAAAATGTGAATACATGACTGGTTAGCAAAGAAGAAAAAAAAAGTAATTACAGTTTGTTTATATTTTAGTATATTTTATATGTTTGTTGCTTTCACCGTGGACCCACATTTTCCAATTTTCACCAATTTACAACCCACTTTACAGAAGTCAAGAACAAAATAGAGCACAAATGTTCAAAAAGAAAACATGCCTGCTCTAAACATTATAAGCATTTAAAACGTTTAAAAAACAAGTGCCTTTTAAAGCACTTAGAAACTAAGGCTGACCATGACAATCCTATTTACAAAATGGAATAAAGTCAAAGTAGGCATAATTCCATAGTACCATAACATTCCAATCATCTTGGCATTGATCTCTTCATTTAAGGAAAGTACAAATAATCTTGTTTTACAATTAAATGAATTCAGACCTCAGAAACACAACAATATTTCATACCCTAGCATATCTACACTCACCCATTATGGGTCCGCGACCCACTTTTGGGTCCTGAACTACCACTTGAGAATCACTGCTGTAGACCATGACACAAAGAAACAAAAAAAAAAAAAAACTTGTTTGTTTGAATGTTAAATTTAGTTTGAAAGCTGAATCTTACAAGATAACACATTTTTATTTTAGTTGTTTTAAAAAAAATAAGAATATTTAATGAAAATGTGTGTAACATTTTTTCTCCATTTTAAAATTGTAAACATTTCAATGTAACATTTAAAATATTTGTTAACGTTCACGACAGTTCTACGACAGTCACGACAGTCTACAAACTCCACGCCCCCAGTGGAGTTTGTGGACTGCATCAGATCTAAAGCGTAACCTCAAAAATTCAACATCCAAAAGCAATTTTCAGGAAAAATGAGCTTGGAAAGTTATAGAAAAACTTTGACTCCGAACAACAGCTCCTCCCTGCCTTCCCGGCAGGCGCTAAGATAACTTGTTGTAAGTCCGCATCAGCTATGAGCGGCTGGCTAGCTAGCATGGTTAAAAACTGTCCTTTCATTGTGCAATGCTGCTCACCTGATTCAGTAATCCTTGCCTCTTTGGCGGTAAACAAGCAACATTTCTGACAAATATCATTATTACTTAAGAAGAATGAGGGTAGTAACAGCAGAAGATGAAGGAGTCCTGTTAACTGCAAAGCAAACATGACTTAATAGCTTGTTGTAGCATAACACCCGAATAACTGCCACGTGGTATAATAGACGTTGAACAGAATAGTGGCTGAAACCACATTATAGAGGACAGCAACAAGCTATGTACAGGAAACTAGCAGGTAGGTACCTTATTAAGTGTCTTGAGAGAAATTAACAAGCTATAACAGCTACACAGCAAGGATACACATCTGAAAATTGGGAATGAATCATTGTTAGCGCAAACGTCAGCCAGGACCATAAGCCTACATTTGTTTTCTCCACTTTGCTTCTGAATGTTATCTGTTGTGTTTGTAAATACTTATTGGTGTTGTGTTTGCTTGTATGAAGTACATTGAATTACCTTGTGTATGACGTGCTATACAAATAAAACTGCTGTGCCTTAAAAGGTCAACCGTATATTAATGTTTATAGTGTATTAAATATGTATAATACTACTTGTTATTTATGTTCATTTTCACTCTTTTGCACCATAGAGTTTTAATGATGAGTTGTGAGATCAAATGCTCTCAAACATTACATTACTTTTCTTTGTTTTAGCAATTTAGCTTTAAGTGACACAAAACTCATTCAGAAAAACTTGCATTATAAAGTTTACATTTAATCTAATAACTGAACTCTACTGTACTGTACTGTACTGTACAATTACCATGAGGGGATTCAACTTATATTGTGCCGCGAATTTGAGGCCATATCGTCCAGGCCTACTTTACAGTAAGAAAAGGTTCCATTAAGCTGATATTGCTTAGCATATTGCTGCTATTTCAATAAATTGATTCATTTTATATATAATTCACTCCGTTCAGGGCCATGGGGAGATTCAGCTTATTGACTTTGACTACACCTTGGACTGGTTTACTTTTACTTGCCTGGGGTGACAAGTCACGCGCGATGACGGTTCAAAACAAAAACTGGTCTTTTGGTCAACATTTTAATGAAAAAAAAAAAAAAAAAAAAAAAAAAAGCGGGTAAGTACAAATGTTGTTTGAAATTCTTGATGACACAAAAAAATAGCAGGTGAGGATGCAGTGCTAAAGACAAAAATGTTTCTGCAACGGAGAAGTATCAAGCACGTTATGAAAATCCATAAGACATCCAATTGCTTGTCAAACTTCATTACAGCATTCCAAGCAGTAATATCGAAATGAAGAATGGCCAAAGTTCCTCGAGATGCTTTCGGAGGCCCATTTAATCGATAGGCCGTTCCTCACAACAATATACTGTAATCTTCTAAAACTGGCTTGAATACACCAGAGTGAGAATGATCTGATGTCAAAAGCAAATTACATTCCTCTCTATTAACATCTATGAGGTGAGTACCATGGAGAACGGAGGGGGTCTCGTGTCTGACATGTGCTTGACAGATGTGATGCGCTTCTTTTAATTAATTTCCATCAGCATTTGGCAAGACACACACTCCCACAATGTCCTCTGCCAACGCTTTGTGATGAAGAGCAAAATGGGACAGCCAACTCCCCTTTGGGACGCCACAGCAGGTTTCCTTCCTACCTCACGGCAAATCTGGGGAGGCTTCCGTTTGGAATCAATGAGCGAATAATGGAGCGAGCGGAGACTTGCCAAAGATCCACAGGCCTGTTACTTTATAACACTTCCACAAAAACATTTCAAATGTTTTGTTCGTCTCTGTTGTTCTCTTTTTATGCTTGAAGTCGAGAACGACAAAAAATACAGCTTGTGGTTAAAGACAGCATCCAGCTAAAACAACACTAGAGCATGGCAATCAAGATGGCTGCATGAAAAACGTGGACAGACAACGGCACACGAGAAATGTATGAATAAAGTGGACGTCAACCCAAACATATTGTTTTCAAGATTATGTTCTATCCCGGCCCACTATTGAAACAAGGCATTGTGATACATATTGTGTTTGTAATCCACTCATTTTTAGCCATCTCTGGGGTCAGCCATTTTGTCACTTCTGTCGACTGAAAATGACTTCACAGTTGCTTGATTTAACTTTAGTTTTTACACAATTTGAAATAGTCTTTAAACAAGCAATACAAGCAATATCTTAAATTAATATATATATATATATATATATATATATATATATATATATATATATATATATATATATATATATATATATATATATTAGTGGTCGTGTGTTTCAAACACTGTACTCACTAATGCGTATGTTAGCTAAGGAAATGCATCCTTCCCGGTGTACAGTAAACAGCGTACACATTCAGTCCCTGTTTTAGTGGGGAACATATAGCCTGTCAAAGCACACCAACAAACCAAATCACATTAAGCTCCAGAGTGACACAAAGTGTGACACATTCTGAAATCACATTAAATTTAATGAGAAAAGCAGTACGAGAGAAACACTGATGGAGGGGTAGAAGAGGAATTAATTGTAATGCTTGGCTTGGAAAACCTTTTCAGACAGTGTGTGACATCAAATGCGTCTCTTGGAACCAAACATGCAGAATCTCCATTCCTTGTGCACACCTGAACTCTTATTAAGCAAGGTGTTGTAAAGGGGAGTAAAAATAAAATAAAATAAGCTTTAGTGATAAAAAACATGGAATTGGAGCAGAATAAAAGGGAACTACGATACAGATGATGAGCAAAAAAAAAAAATCAATGTATTAGGCAAGTCCAGGATGTCACATTTGACTTGCTGGCTAAAGTACTGAGTGTGTGTGTGTGTGTGTGTGTGTGTGTGCGTGAGTGTGTGCATGCGTTTATATTTGTTGGTTCAACTCGGCGACTGTCTTCTGAGTGTGTGTGTGGGTTTAAGCTTTTGTTTAGCGCGGTTGTGCGGTCGCCAAGTTTTCCTCGTAATCCATATGGCTCATGGTGCAACAGAATTGCTCTTCACGGTGACCGTTTTGGCACATCTAACAATGTTATTCCCGCCGACGTCAGTCTTGTCAACCCCAAACTATTTACAGACTACGGACGACGTGGACTCGCACCTCAGTCTGAATCCCCGCTCGACACTCCTCCATGAAATGAAGAGGAAGCAGCTCGCTGCAGTGCAGACAGTCATGTGACCGGGTCCTGCCCGCTGATTCGGCGAACGATTATCACTTCCTCCTCCTCTGCCGTCAATGCACACTGATTTCTCAGCATTTCCTCATACTTTGCGGCCGTCGGCTGACTCGCTTTTCGAGGCAGTATTAATAATACTCGATAATGTAAAATTACAGATCGTGGAAGCAAGATTGACGATGATATCGATAACGATATGTATCACCCACCTCTAGTCTGCACTCAATTAATCATATGTATGTGATATTGCTAATGTCTGAATAACTAAATCACCAAACATAAGAATACAAATTGATGATAGAAATTCATTAGATTGAGAGCAAAAGCAAAGTGCCATCTGTCACAGGATCATGCGTGTCTGTGTGATCACTCAAATGATCACTCAAGAGTACATTAGCAACTTTGGGCCTTGGCCACCATTCTCTCATGGACATTGGATACGATGCCATCTTTATTTTTATTTCTTTTAGTCGGTTCCCCTCGTTCCAAATAAGCGTAATGTATTTAACACGCCGTTGACAAATTAACATTTGCAGTGCGAGAGTTGTGCACGCCGCGCCAAAATAAACCCCAATCATACCCAAGGCGAACTCTATGTCTCCTCCTTCAGCGCTAATCTAGTAGGCCCAATGCACAGCCATACTTATCGCCATGGCCCACATGTGCACTTGTACATCATGCAAATGATGCTCAGTGACATGCCAAGCTGCTGCAATCACCTGTTGTTACAAATGAGAACAAAGTCTGGCACTGCCCTTGCCAGAGCCTGCTAGCCAACGGGCATCTAGGTGTAATGATGGGAGGGCGGGAGGCGCCCAGGGTGTGGGAGCGGGCATGCATATGGATGAGCTACGTCTGGATGATTGACAAGAGAGATAAACAATAACAACAAGTGAGACTGGTGCAACAGGCTCCCGTGAGATTTGTCAGGAAAGGTTGTTGCCATGGTGAAGGTGAAGCAAGGAAAGGTGAGGCCATAATCTGACAAGCCTTCGCTGACTCTGCTACGACACAACCAGCGTGTTAGAACTGGAGACTGTCATCCCCTCAGCGTATTTATTTTCATTTATCAAAATGTTGTCTTAGTTTTTTGACACATTAATAATTTTACTAACCCAAGATTTGGATTAACTCAGACAAGCAAGGTTTAGTACAATTACAGTAGAAGGACCTCTGCAATTTCACATGAGATTCATGACAAGTGGTCAAATTGGCATGCTAATACATAATAAGAAGATGCTGTCAGTTGAACGCACTTTTTGCTGCTAGCACGCGAGGTAAAGCTGTAAATGTTTTCAGAACTTTTATTCTCCTCTCCATCTGGCCTGAGTGGGTTTCATTCATGTCTTATATGTAATTAATGTCAATGTCTACTAAATATTTTGCATGCAGCATTTTGAGCCAGCTGTTGTCGATGGATTTCACCGTGATGGTTTCCTTGGAGACTGCAGACAAGTTTCATTTAAAGTGACACACATTTCCCTGTGTGCTCAAATTATTACCCCCTCACCAACTGTCAGACACACATGTTGGGATGGGATTTGCCGCGAATCATAAAACAAAATGATACTAATAAAAGGTCATTAAAGTTGAATGCAGCACCGAACGGGCTACACACTACCGTTTTCAAGGCGAATCCTCAAAATGATTATCAAAATTGATGACATGCTCAACCCATGTTAGCTTGCGAAGGGGAAAAAAAGTTGTTGTTTGGCCCAGCTGTCAATTTTATCTGGTAACGATTTGAGCTCAAGTGTGACTATTCGGAAAGTTGTGATTGAAACTTTTAAAATCTGAGATGGGCATTCCGTCAGTACTGCTGGAAGGCCCGTCAATCCGTCACCGACGGATGACCGTTTAGCTGACGAATGACAGGAGACTTCGAAAAAACTGATGGACGAAGCATCAACAAAGTCACTGGAATGGTCACTAAACGGCTCAGTACCGACGGACCTTCTTAGTCCGTCACTGACCAACTCCTACTTTACTGACGACTGATGGAAACACGCGCTACATGTCTTGCTTATGTGTTCGCGGGGACAAATACACAGCCAGGTTACTTTAAGGGGATTGCATTGACTATGGGCTCCGCTCCACTAGGTCGTCACTTCTCTGTTTACATGCTAGCAACTCTCAACAGAAATTCCATTGAGGAGGGAGGACGTGGAAATGTTTGTGAGGCAATGAGACGATGGCTCCTCGATGTCGTGATTTGATGCAGACGACTACTAATGACATCATGGCATTGACTTATCACAATTGCGCCATCTGCGTGTCAGAATTATACTTTCACCAGTTTGCAGATGTGCTGCCGCTCAACTTACTTTCAATTGGTTGCCATGACAACATAAATCTACAATCTTTGTTTGAGTGTAATATTTTATGTATGTGTGTTTATTTGTATATGAACCTTCATGTTATGGTTTTCTGTTAAATCTTGGAGAAATTATTTATTTAGAGAATATGTTGTAAAGATAAAATGAGAACATTAAATAGTCAAATCCAGAATTATCAACCTAATCAAGTGTGTTCTTTCTGGTTTGGTTTCTTCAAACTATAACATCGAAATATGTGAGCAAAATTTTGCATACACTCCACCAAAACAAAGCAAATACCAAATGCAAAAGATCATACAACAATGCACTGTTCAACGTCCCTGTGCAAACTTTACGCAGCAGCCTCTTGTTCAACAGAAAATATACTAATGTGTAGTGTTCCATAAAGTTTGCAGCATTGTAAACATTCTCATGCATTATAGCATTTGTGATATTCCTTTTACTTTCAACACATTTAGTGTAAGTGGAGAGTCAGATATGGACAGAGGTCGCTGGAGGTTCGAGAGCTTAGTGTAGTGTGATGGACTTTAATTATCTTTGATTTATCTACTACGGGCTTACAAAGCACACACGGCGTGTTATATTTTGTTTATTGATTGAATGTTTGAGTCAAAGAGATGATTGTAAATATTGATTGTCCATACTATGGTATATCTTTGATTTATTTTTCATGGTATGAGGCGTGGTTCTTTACCGGAGCAGATACAGTGCTTGTGCTGTGAATGCGTGTGGCGTAGTAAGTAGTAAAAGAAGATCTGTCGGTCCTAAAATAGCTGACAAACTGTGATTTAGTAATGCCGGAATGATGACTGACAATTACAGTTTTTTAATCATCAAATGTCTGTGTTTCCGGGCATATTGAATCACGCTTTCCATTACAAAACCTGTAGACTTTTGATATCCACTGCGTAAATATACTTATGGGGTGAACAATAATTATTTTGCTCTTATGTCAATGGGCGTATTATTGATTGAAGGTACTGATAGAAGAAATTCGAGAAGTTTATCTGGTCTTCATTTTGCACAAAACCTTTGAAAATCCTAACCAGTCATTTATAGATGTGGTGTCATGCTAGTCATTAGCCTTTCCGTTTCAAAAGGAGATTGGGTTCATATAAAATGCATTGGAAAACATCAAACATTAAGAAGCCACTCTGATATCCTACGAAACAAGCCACCAGGGCAACATCATCCACTGACATGGATTAACTCGCCAAACACACACACATACCAAAAGCAGGGCGTGCTTAAACATTTAGTGACGAGTCCCCCATGTCGGCTCCATCATACGGTTCAGTCTAGGTCAGGATAAGGGTAAACTATCTTAGCGTGGCGGTCGACAAAGTCGTATCGCTCTTCTGCTTGTGCATCAGGTGTTTGCATTTATTTTGACATAACTTTGAAAATTGAGCTGCTGTGATTCATACTACTGCCGTTTGATTATACGCTGGCTCTCGCTTGCTGAGGTCAGTCTGGAGATGAGCATTGATGTGACGCGGAATGTCTGAAACAAACTACGTTTGGGCATGAGGGACTGTGTGATCACAGCAATGCGGTGTCCCGGGAGCTGTTGCTTGATATATAAGATGCATGCAGAAAGCTGACTTGATGGATTTGCCTATGAGATCACAAACAAGTGAGGATGAAGCCTTGATTTATGGGCTTGATTTCAACTGACTGGTCATGATTCAAATCAGGTGCATTATTGAAAGGTCAGGAATGTTGAGACTTGAACGTAAAACAGTGCCTAACCAAAGATAAAGTGTGAGTTGTCACAAGTGTCAGTGGACACTGTCAACATTTTCATTGAGTGCCTCTGTCACATTCTCATTACACAGTAGAGAGTTGGGCAGCACGTCTGCCTCTCAACTCAAGAGCTCCCGAGTTCAAATTTCAGTTTAGGCTGAGGTCCGCTGCACACACTTTTGAAACTTTGTCAGTATAAACCTGACAGTAGAATATTATTCAAATGGGCTGTTCCAAAAAAAAAAAAAAAAAAAAAAAAAAAGAAAAAAATCATCCTTCTCGGTCCCCAAGTTATGCCTCTAATTGGAGTTTTAAGAAACCGCCACACTCGAGGAAGAAATACGCCAATTTGTTCTTTTATTTATTTTTTTTCATACATATTAATCAGCATTCCCTAAACTTTTTTGTGTCTCTGACCGTTTTCGTAGAAAGACATATTTTAAAGGACAGGTATAGAAACAGATAAAAACATATAACTCACCATATGCAACGCTTCAATGTTACCGGTTCTAAGCCGTATTCTGACTGAAGTGTTACGACAGTAACGACACATTGCCATGAAGTGTTTTGGTGTATGTGCGCATTTTTCCTATGTTTCTACAATGAACAAAGTTCTTTTTAGCACGCAGTTGTTTCGTCCAAATTTTATTGGACAATAATTGGGCGACGAAGCGTCAATCTGCATCACTGCCCTTGGTCCTTTCTGTGGTCCCGCTGCCGTTGTTATGAATCTAAAGGCTAGCGGCGATCGGAAGCTAATGACATAAATCTAACCTGGATTAATGTCCCTTTGAGTTTGGCTTTTGCCACTATACCTCGTCATGTGTGGGTCTTGTTTTTCTCTTGCGTCATCACATCCTGTCCCGCTCACACTTGTTCGAGTGGATGAAAAATTTACTCGCACTGGCTCCAATTTTAGGGACAAAATAGGACCATTTAAAATAAATCTGGAGCCGGGCTGTTCGCTAAAGCTTCGGGAGCTTTGCTGGAACTATTTTGGACTATCCACCTGTGGGGAAAATATGCACACCCCTCCTATGCTAACACCTGGGCACAACTTTACTAAAAACAAGTAGCAGAAGGGACCTCGGGAAGCTGATGATTCTGAATGCGGAATTAGCAACTTATCTGTTATCTTTTGATTTGTAAATGAGTTTACAGTTATGTACAACTGTACATTCCAATAAATGCAATTTACATTTAGCATTACAGTAACACTGTCAATGTAGCATAATGTATGCATGTTCACAGTGCTAATGGTAGCTCTGTTTTGCTAGAGGTTGAAACTGAACAGCGTTCTGTTTAACTATTTAACACAATTATGCACTTTCAGAATCACATGCCGCTATGAATGACCAGTTTGGAGAATCGGGCTTGTGCACGTGAGTGAGAGGGTGTTGCTTTTGTCAGAGAGTTGGCAGGTGCCGGGCGGTTAAAAGTGAAGTAAGGCTACAGTTAAATATTGCCGGCAGTTTTTATCCTGCAAACTCCCCCTTTAATAATACATGATTGTGTTCCTTTGGTAAGAATTGGTAATCAGGAGGAGGAGGTCCTTTTGGGGGAAGCACAGAAACAGTGCAGAAAAGAATGAAATGATAGCAAGGTCATGGGCATGGTCATGCCATGAATAAAAACAGTGGAAGAGATAGACCATGCAATGCAGGCGATTCCCTGAAACACAAACACCAACACCACAGGATCGTTATTCTGTCAATGAATAGTGTCAGACCATCAGACCGATACCACATTTCCCCACTTTTACATCATGTTGCCAGGTATGATGTTATGTATGTAAGCTGTGTATTTGATAGAGCTGATCTGACACACAGGGGTGACCCCCATCCATCGACACGGTGAATCTTGTCGACAAATGAGATATGAGGGGTGTGCAGGAATGAGCACAAATGCCTGCCAGTTTGCCTATACAGCATACGCACGAACCTTACGCATATTTATCGCTTGGATGATAAATGACACAATTTGGCTGTGGGCACCCGAGGCAGAGGGCATAATTGACACAATCTTTCCATTTTCATGTAGTGTAAATATGTTTGTAGCCAGGCTGGACGGGGAGGGATGGCAGGGTGGTTGGGGGGAGGGCGGGAGGGGTGCATATGTGGAATTGCAGGGATTCAAATGGAGTTTGGATAAATGGGGCGCACCCGAGAGTCTGTCTGGCGGCATTCAGGCTTGGGTACATCATTTCGGAGGCATTGATGGGCCCTAATGCAGAATAAGGAGAGCCAATCAACTCCTATCTATCCATTCTGCCAGGGTGACACATTGTAGGGGTACTTCAAGGCCAATGCTCTGCCACATTCTGCTGACAAATCATTACATTAGACATGTCGCCAGAGAAGAAGGATAATACGATTGAGTTCCAGAGTTTTAGATGCATTATGAACACTCCTTGCTTCCTTGATCCCTTCCATGTTGGCTATTCCTTCCATACTGGCTCCCAGTGCATTTCAGGGTTCAATTTAAGATTCTCCTATTTGTCTTTAAATCATTAAATGGCCTCGCACCGGCGTACCTCTCCGAGCTCCTCCACTCCTACGGACCTTCCCGCAGCCTCACGTCTGCGGACCAGGCGCTGCTCGAGGTGCCAAGACCAGGACCAAGCGGAGCCTCAGAGGGGATCGAGCATTTTCTGTTGCTGGTCCTTCCCGCTGGAATGACCTCCCATTGGTTGTTAGGTAAGCCCCCTCTCTGTCCATTTTTAAAACGCGGTTGAAGATACATTTTTGTTCTCTGGCTTTTTATCAGACCGGACATTTTCGGCTCTTTTCCGGTGTCAATTGTTGTGCTTTATGTTCATTTATTGGCTTTATTTATTTATATTTGTATTCATATATTATATATTATTTATTTATTTATATCTATATTTATTAATATGTGTATCACAGCCTTTTATTGTTTTATTTATTTATTGTATTGTTTGTAAAGTGCTTTGTTACAGCTCTAGCTGTTATGAAATGTTCTATACAAATAAAAATTGTATTGTATTGTATTGTATTTTCAGCGAGCTGACGGCAGTTACACTCATCCCAATATAACGCAAGAGTTTTGAATTTAGCAGAGATGGGTGAAGATTGATTTTGTCAGGTTTTACCAGATGATAAATTACAGAGTTACACAAAAAAAATGTTTCTTGTGATTTTTTTTTGGTAATGGATGTTAGAATGTTACAGTTTAGTATTATAAAACTAAAGATGGAAACATTTGAAGGGACACGGTAGGAGTATCTGGCACTTTTCCGCACTGTAATAGCTGAAGGTGGGGAAAAAAAAATCAAGAGCTAAATTGTCTTTCACCTTTGAAAAGTAGTCTCATACTGGTCAATCTTTATTTTCTGCTCGATTACCAGCAAATTAAAGGTTATCAGAACTCAACAAAGACCTAGTAGGGGTGCGCTGTGGATAGGCTCCGATTAAACCTATTGACAGTCTGAAGTGCACAATGAGGCATCTTTACCTCACGTGCACACTTCTGTTGCGTTCGGAGATGCCAAAAACAGCCAAAACGCAGCAAAAAGAAGTCCCATTTAGTGAGCTCATCAATCATGCTTTAAGACAAAAGGCTGGAGGAAAAGAGGGTGGGGTTGTGGAGTCTTTGCCAAGCCATGTCCTTCATCATCCATTATGAGGCGATGAATGTGGGGTCTCCACGGTCCAGTGGACAATGAGGAGACTGGCTTGTGCCAAACGCAGATCATAGCACATTTTAAATGGGGTCACCAAGCTCGTGGAGACCAACCACCATTTGTTTCCACTCTCTGGGGTTCCACATTATGTAGAAATAGTTAAAGGAGACATTGTGTTTTCATCATTTAAAACACTTCCCAGGTGTCTTAACAACATGTCTGTGGTATTTATTTTTGTCAAAATAACCCAAAGATTAATGATAAACATTACACACCCTATTTATTTTTTTTATACTCGCTGAACTTGGCCTGCTTTCTCATACAAAAGTGCCACTGTTCGCAAGGTCGACAACTTTCGTTAACTTTGAAAGGGACATAGCTAAGGCAACTGCGTGTGGAAGGTGCACATCAGTGGGTAAAAGAAACAGTCAGTACCCAATTGCCCATAATGGCAGAAAAATCATAGATTGCCATGGAGGCAGTAATTCATCACTAAACTGCCAAATTAAGCTTGCCAATTGTCATTAATGTCTGGATCTGTGCATGTGGCACATGCAGAAGACACACTGTCCAACGCAAATGTGTGTTTCAATTCTGACCTTAAATGAAACATTTGTTTCAAATGCTTTTAATTAGGCTTCAATGTATTCCACATTGTTCAACAATGTGAAAGAAAGAACAACATTTACTATAATGTCAAGTTCATTGTTGTCATATTATTTTTTTTTTTTTGCATTATTATTTTTTTAACACATTTGGGCTTACCTTTATATTTAAATGTTATGAAAGCGCTGATAATGCAATTTTAAGGTCATAATTAAGGGTAGTAATAGTGTACGTGCGGTAGGGAGGCCGCGGACACACTGCCGAATGTCCGCCTTACCTGGATGAGTGACTCGCTCAGTCGTTCCTCGTCCACCTGAAGCACAATTTCTCGGATCTCTTCATAAGGCAGGCGGAACGAGCCCAAGAAAATTGCTGTTGAGACGGAGAGAAAGAAGAGGAGAAGACAATTTCCTTTTTGTTCTGTTGGCCCACTGGTTTCAAAGAGACATTTTAACATGTTCCAAAAACAAAATGAAAAAAGAGCTAACGTGTCACTCATGAGAACAAAGTCCCGCCACAGAACAGCCTGTGGAAATGTGAGGGCAGAACATTGAGCATTACAGATGATAGTTGAAAAAATGAAGTTACTGTGTAACAAACAAAACATATTGTATAACTGAAATCAGGCTTGTTTGTGAGGGATGACACAAAATATGCCTTAGGGAATACCGTATTTTCTTCAAAAATTCAATAGGTGCATAGGTGGAAAAATAAAGAATCTGTTCGCTTCCAAGAGCAACAGGAGATGTAATACAAATTAGACTAATAGCTATTGGATGTACTATGAAACATTGTATTTTATTAACAATTTATCATATATATAGTTATAAAAATGTATTGTAAATGAATGGTAAAAGTAAATTACTTTTATACTGGGAGTAAATGTTTCTCAGGCTTTAAAAACATGGTAAATGGTCTTTCACTTGTACATAATAATAAATGGTTGTCTTGTGCCCCACAATGCATTTTAATGGCCGTCAATCATCAGAGATGTTTGCCCGGTCCCTGCCCCCCTCCAATGTACAGTGTAGTGTATACAGTACATTTGACAGCGCAATGATTAATTAAGGCCTTACCTTTGAAAAATCAAAGTCTTTTAGGAACCTATTTGACACCCAGTGCTCTCTGTGATTACATAAAGAAATACCTTGGGCCAAGGTTTTTTCCTGGCTTAAATTGAGGCAGAGGTGGTGCCATCCTGACCATGCGCCATGAAGTGCATGTATTCTGTAAATTCAGCGGACTCACTTTATTTTACAGGGAACATACTTTAAGTTAAGAGTTCCAATAAGAATGACTAGCATCACGTTCAAAAATTCATCTATTAAAACTAGAGCTACAATTTTTGTAGTGTTACTGCAAATGCCACATTATACAAAAGGGTGCACATAAACCTTTTGTTGTTGTTGTTGTTGCCATTGCATTCAACAAAATCAGTGTTAAAACGTTGTGTGTTAAATGTCAGAATATTTTTGCTATGCTCTGATTTTTTCCCCCTCCCATTTTGAAAGTGAATTTTGTAGGGAACACTACTCAACGTTTTTTCCCTCTATCTCATTTGCACCAAAGTGCATGCGTGAGATGCACATACTTGGTACCTCGCTTGCCGAATGTAATCTGTTCAATCACCGTGTTCGGACAAGCCCTTTATCATCAGTGCAACAGCGTGCCCACATTTGGAAGTGCTAACGTAGCAGCCGACCGGGACATAAAAAGTGAGGCCTTTCGCTTTGGTTTACAAAATGTATCTTTCATTGTTACAAAAGAAAGCCCAGTCTTTGTTCATTTTACCAAAGGAAAATCAAGTTGCATACTGTATTCATCCAGGGTAGGCCATGGACAACATAAAAAAAATAAATAAATAAATAAAACGTTTTTTTTTTTTTTTTTTTTTTTTCCAATTTGTTTATACACTATCACTAATTTGTGTGATGATAGGTCCAGCATAACACATTGGTTCTAGTCAAATTGTACCCGAACTATGTCATTAAGGATGACTTGCTGGTGATTGGAACCACTGTCACCTAAACCTCGAATATGTAGTCCTTAAAAAATGAAATAGCTGGTTCAGGGGGCTTTATTACAGGACCCCATGTTCTGAATGGCGAACAAGCTTTAATTTCACACCGCAAGACGCAAAGCCAACTGTCCTTGGAGGGATCCAAACCGCTCGGTGCTTCACATTTCAATGAGAGACGGAATTGGCAAAACTGAGCATTGTCACAGCCGCGAATGCACGACACCTGTGTCATCCATATGTTGGGAACATATGTCAAGTTTGCATGTCTTCATCAGACCTTGATACTTTGCCAAACGGTTTCATCCGTTGGAAAGGAAGACACCATGTACTGTACAAATTAGGAGGACAGAAGGTGGCGTGTATATTTTTGTAGTACACATAATATTACTTTTTTCCATAGTAAAACAAAAAGAACCCACAGGATTTGGAGGAAATACACCATTAACCGAACAATTTAGGCCTCAGGAAATTCAAATTGCTGACATATAGCCCAAGGGGGCGGCACGGTGGTCGACTGGTTAGCACGTCCGCCTCACAGTTCAGAGGTCGCGGGTTCGATCCCGGCTCCGGCCTCCCTGTGTGGAGTTTGCATGTTCTCCCCGTGCCTGCGTGGGTTTTCTCCGGGCACTCCGGTTTCCTCCCACATTCCAAAAACATGCATGGTAAGTTGATTGGATACTCTAAATTGGCCCTAGGTGTGATTGTGAGTGCGGATGTTTGTCTCTGTGTGCCCTGCGATTGGCTGGCAACCAGTTCAGGGTGTCCCCCGCCTACTGCCCAAAGACAGCTGGGATAGGCTCCAGCACGCCCCGCGACCCTTGTGAGGAGAAGCGGTACAGATAATGGATGGATGGATAGCCCAAGGGCACACTTGTGTGAAGAATCTATTTTCCACATGCTAAAGGCAGATAGTGTGCCCTATCCATAGATGCTTGTGGTGACTGTTAACTGCAAAGAACAAGAGTATAAAAACACCTTCAATAGTGAGACCTGTTTCCCAACATTTGATCTGAAATGTTCATGGATGGAAAAAAAAAAAAAAAAAAAAACAGCATTAAAAGATCACGGTTGAAAACATGGACGTATACTTACATAAATTCTGCGCTGTCTTGGCATCCAAAATGCGAAGCTCCTTTGCTTTCTTCTTAAACTGTGTCATTCTGTCATCAGTCTCGTCTTTAGTATCCTTCCTCACTATTGGAGAAGGGGGAAAAAATGATATTGCATTAGTATTGTTATGAAGCATTTTAAAGCCCTCAACTCAAGGCAAGTGGCATTTCAACGCTACCCGTGTTTGTGAGCAGACAAATGCAAAAACACAAAAGCTGGAGCTACTTGACATTGGGTGAAGTATAGAACAATGAGGGTGCTCGCCAGAGGACCTTTCATATGCTCAATTGTCTCAGTGTGCCATAGGGGAGTTCATTTTCAGAGAGGCTTCTCTTTTTTTCTCTTTGGAGTGTGTAAACTCGTAGGGCCCAAGCAAATAATGGCATGTGTCTGCAGTAACATATTAAAGAACTACATTACAGTCACTTATTGCTGTAATTCAAGGCACACATTTGCCACTTGTGAGGCCCATAATTGAGAGGTCAAAAAAGAAAGTTGACATTGTAGGTGTATCCGATGTTGGAATTTCACAAAAAGATAAACAGCAAAGGGCATTAAAAAAATGACCCGTTTTTGTTTTACAATGTTAAATACTTATGACTTAGGGGCTATAGCTAGACGACCATGAGGAAGTTCAGACACATTGAGAACCATTGATAAGACACTTCATCAACTCATTCATTGCCATTGACGGATTTACTTGTCTTTTCACAGTCCAGCCATTCAATCCCATGAATTTATTTATACATTTTTTTCTATTTTTTTCAAACGTTAGGGTAAAAGAGGGCCTGTAAATGTCTGGCAGTGAATGAGTTGATACAATTTTAGTCACACTTCACCCATATCAAACTATATAACGTGAGTTTTAACGTGAGTTGTAATGGGATATTTGTCATATCGCAGACCCTTGAACACATCATAAATCACAACGCACCCAAGTTTCCATTCATTCAGCCAGCATGCATTGTTCCTATCGCTGTGACCTCATGAAGTCACGCCCAGTTTGACTGTACTGTCAGACAGGCTTTTCAGTAACTTTTGACGCGTAATTGGAGAATCCACATGTCAATCATAATTGCAGCAACACTGTTGCAGCAGGGAGATGGAAAACAGGCAGGACACCGGCCCTCGAGGAACATGATTGGATTTAGACGATTTAGACTAAACATTGACCAATGCTCAGCTTACTTTAATTAGTATTAACTTGTAACTTAGTAGTACGTAGTAATAAGTAGTAACTTGCCCAACACTGCCAAGGTCGTAGTGGATGAATGAAAAAGTGACGTTTTACAGCAACACAACGCAATCCCGAAAGAGGCCTCCTCTGCATCTACTTGTGGGAATGGTGGCAGATTTTGTTGATAATCTTAACAACTGCTCAGAAAGAAGAGGAAGGAGGAGTCCCAGGAGGAGTCTCCCAAGAAATCAAGAGCAAACAACATGTTCCCCGAGCGCCATGCGTCTCGTGTTTGAAGAAACAATCAAAGAGGAAGTATCTCCTGGGCAGCCAGATGACGCGCCGCTGAAGGCACCTGCATCGCTCCAATGCTTCCCTGTCAACACGTGACATGAGGGAGGGGAGCGTTTACACAAATCAGTAGTGCTCAAAGGCATATGCATGTGCTATTATGTGTGTAATTGTGTGTCGACTACTATATTATCAGCAGGCCATATTTGGCTTCCGAACCTGATTGCTTGACATTATTGTAAGCCCCTAAAGTACCTCGTTTATCACTACAATGGTTATGTCAAACCAAATGTATTGTACAATGCACTTTGTAAAACAACTTCAGAAGTGGTTTACTGTAATAAAATACAGGATACAGTTATAAATAGTGTTGAAATGGTCGCATTGCGCGCATAACATTTGAGACAGTGTAAGTAAATCTTTCATCTACTCACGCATGTGTAATTAGTAAATTTGCATTTTTATTTCTTTATTTTTTTAAAAATGTGTATTTTTTCTTTCAAGAAAATATTTATTGCTGCTGATAAAGTTCTGCTGAAAACGTTCAGCCCAGTCGCTGGTGATAATGCACAAATGAGCTGGTTTACCAACCACCTGAAACTCCAACAGAGCAAGACAGGACACCAACACCAAAGTAGAAGAAGCGTCCCAATGTTTGTGAGAGCGGGATGGCAAATGACCATGATGATTGGCTATTGTGTAAAAAGAGGCGGGTCTTGGGGTGAATCTTCATATTTTCTATTATATCAATTGTAAACAATGAGCAATAGCGAAGGGGGCTATCAGTGATTACTTTCGCCCAAATAAATCTTGTTTGCAAAATCCTGACAATGACTTGCTGATAATACTGGCACTAGCATTAAACAACAACTTTAAGATGTATAACTTGTTTCCTATTCAATTCATTCCAATTCAATTCAATGTATTCCAGACTCAAGGTCCTACATGTTTAGGTTGCCTTAAAATATCCATACATCCATCCATTTTCTGAACTGTCGTGCCCAATGAAATATGAATTGAAAACACTGAATTTATGAGTCATACAGTCCAAACAAGAGGACACATGAATACTTTGCAAATCGATTGGCAGTGTGCATCTGTAAATGTTATGCTTGTGCCCCTAACATTTCAAATTAAGTGGCATAGTGCTCTGAATCTGGATCTGTGTTCCTCACAGTAATTTGCACATTCAGATCATGATCCTGGATTTGCTGGTTTATTACATTTTCAAACACATTCAGGGCTTACATGGCAGTGATATTTCAACCACGATTGTCCAAAAGCATGACTCTCAGATTGTAAATACTCAGAAATAAACTTTATACTTCAGAAAACTTTTTGTGTATCGGCCAAAACGTGCGCGACAATTACTATGGTGCCAGCGATCTTAACCTGTCCCACAGTGACGGCCAGTAACATCTGACCACCGTCAGTGCCAATATCTAAACGTGTTCGACAAGTTGCCCAGTGGCTACAATATAATACTGCGACAACAAAACCATCCCGCTTGTACGGATTCATATTTGATGAAATAATCCCAAAAACAATCCATTCAGAAATCGCTCTGAAAAGAACGATTTGTGATGTGCACAATGTTTTAACCGACACAAAAGGCTAACTGCTGTTCTCCTTCTGTTATCAGATAAACAGCATGGGATAATTTCAATTTAACGTCACTACCGCAAGCAAACTATGCATTAATATTTTTGGGTGCAAAAAGATAAGGCATTTTTAATCCTGTAAAAAAATGTCTATTAATAGGACTTAATCAAGCAGTCTCACAGAGCTCAGCAGAGCTAATTTATGGTCAAAATAGCCCCTTGAGGCAGTCATGCTTAGCAATTATTTTTTATTGGCCATGCACATTTGAGATAAAGAAACATGTTTTAATAAATGTGTTGTCCCGGTTCCTTTTTTTTTTTTTTTTTTTGCAAATATTCATGTAAAACTTAAGGAAACTGAATGATGCAAAGTAACTCCAAACAAGCACAAGGGGAGGATTCTCTAGTGAGTGTAAAACTGTAACACATCCTATTAGCTGCAGGGGAGGTAAAAGCTTTCCCCATGCCAACACATAGTCGCCACATTAACAAGGATTACGTTGTGAAAATAAATGAACGCGACAGCAAAAACCCATTTGGCTTATCCAGGATCAATTGGCATCCCTGTTACGCCTTGTGGGTCTTGGACTGAGGTTTTCCCACTGGACGTTTTGTGATGACAAGAGTTCTCCGGCATGTTCTGCTGGCCCACACTCAGCATCCTGGTCGCCTTCCATGCGCCATCTCCCACAAGACGTCCATTAAAACACGAGGCATTACCAACTTAGTTAAACAGCAACACATGTTCACTTCCGGACGCCACCGGATACCGCGGTGGGAGAGGGCCTTGAGATTAACTGACAGGGTGTATCCTGCCTACTGCCCGAAGACAGCTGGAATAGGCTCCAGCACGCCCGCGACCCTTGTGAGGAGAAGCGGTTTGGATAATGGATAGATGGATGCATAACACAGATAGACAATGTGGTCTTTAATTTAGGCCTTCAAACTTGCATTTAGCTGTCTGGTATAATACAAAAAAGCACTAGGGGAATCGCAACGGTTGTCTTCTTAGTTTACATAGAGCAGCCACATAGAATGCAGTGTTTTCGTACAAACACAGTCGTTGCTTTCCCACTTATATTTATAGTGACACTGACGACAAACATACAGTTTTTATTTGGAGCAATTCTGGACATAAGTTCAGTGAAAAATGAACTAAACGGTGATTGTTCCACATTTGATCACATAAAGCATATGTAATTAAAATATGTTTATTAGATCTATCTTGGCAAGGCAAAGAGCCACCTTATACTGTCACAATTCTTTTCAGGTTTATACCTTAGTGGGAGTTTTGCTAAGCATCTTTTGTTAAAGTATGTGGTTCAGTTCTTCTAGACCTGCTCCATAAAAAAAAGTGCTTCAAGATGAGATTGGATGAGCTCTCTCCAAATGTTCTCAAGTCATGTTCCAATGCCAGAGTTGAACTGAGCGTAGCGTGAATGCAGCGAAACTCCCCGTAGCTGATGTCATGTTGTTGTTTCTTAGATTGCAAACTAATTGAGAGAAACTGAAGACTGTGTTACCAGCCTCAGGTCCATCAACTCCCTGAACAAAAGATCCCAAGGGTGGACTTTTAGCATGACGACTCCTTGCACATCTGGTCTAAATAAAGCTTGACAAACCCCACATTACCCCAGACAGCTTGCTTCAACACGACAAGGAGGTAATTTTACCCAAATGGCCCACACAATCACAGCATCTAAGTCCAACAGTGCCCCATTGGAATTTGCTACTGCCACAACAAAAAGCAACTTATGTTATTATGTCAATGAACCAAAAGCTTAGACATTTCCGAAACGTCGCATGTAGTTTCAGTCTGTCAAAATAACAGCTGCAGTACAGCATATGATTATGAGTGACGCAATATGGAATATTGAGTGAACATATTGCCTGGTTTTCTTGGAACCTCTTAAGAATTAAAGTTGTACTTGTACTTTTGTAAATGGAGAATCTCAGAGCTGTGCTTTGTCTTTATACTCAAGGTGAACAACATGAGGCAGCACACATGGGGGGTGGAAGAACTATCATCTTTGGCATCATCATCATCATCATCATGTTTAATGATACCCGGGATTAAAAGAAATGCCTGATAAAAATAGCATTCATTGAGAGTCCCAAAATCACACTTAAGGTTGAATAGAAACATTCGGACCAGTGTGAGCAAGATATTTTAGTACATTCGAGGGGATTGTATCTTTATTGTTTTTTTTATTTTGTTTTTAATCTTAATTGAGCTAACAAGCTTTAAATCAATTGTTCCGAAGTACAGTCTACGTGAAGCCCATTTCAACAGTGTATCAAACCTCTGTTTTTAGCCTCTCTCACACCATCACTCATTGGCAAAAAATGAATGCCGGTTGCCCCAGAGAGCAGCTAGTGAGCTTTAGCTTTATTTAGGATGCTGCTCATGCTCATGGAGATTTTATTCTGTATCACACCAATAGACATAATAACCGACTTGGATTCTACCCTTGACCATTCTACGCTTGCGCGAGATCCAGGTTAAAGTAAGCCATTTTAAATTTTAAAACTTTTGGATGTTTCAGGATTTAAAACAGCAGCAGGCAGCCCGCCAACTGAACTCCACTGTATAATAAAGATACACTGATATATATATATATATATATAGAGAGAGAGAGAGAGAGAGAGAGAGAGAGAGAGAGAGAGAGAGAGAAGAGAGAGAGAGAGAGAGAGAGAGAGAGAGAGAGAGAGAGAGAGAGAGAGAGAGAGAGAGAGAGAGAGAGAGAGAGAGAGAGAGAGAGAGAGAGAGAGAGAGAGAGAGAGAGAGAGAGAGAGAGAGAGAGAGAGAGAGAGAGAGAGAGAGAGAGAGAGAGATAAGTGCATTCTATGTATCATTTTAATCAAATTAGATTTTCATCGGTTGGACAGTTTTTTTGGGGGGAAAGCACACGATGAGAATCAATTAGAATGCCACTCGCTGAAGTTAACACGAATGGCGAGTGGATATTTCGGGTGTGAGTCCATGCTCATAAAATGTGATGTAAAACACTGCCTGTGAAGTTAAAAAAAAGTGTTTTTTTTTTTAATGACCACAGTTCGACACTTTATTTCAAAGTAAATAATGGGACTATAATGAATCTGCATTATAGTTACATTATTTCCTATGGCAGAAAGGCTTTCGAAAAAGAAGAAATTGGAGGTCAAGTTACATGCATCTGTGAGCAGATTTTTTCATCCTTTCATGTTACACTTCATAATAATCTAAAGCATTTCTATTTTTGTGCGGGAGTAATGTTTCTGTGATATTCTCAAGGCAATACAATCTAAATTGACACACAGAAAACATATTTATTCAAAAGCAAGAAAATGAGTCTTAATGCGAAACGCACAACAATGTCAGGCAAATAAAACAATTTCTTGAATCAATAACTCTGAGCACAGTTAATGACCTGCAGCTTTGAACAAGTGTATTTTAACGTGCCCTGCATCCAAACACGCCGCTTGTGTGCTGTCAGTCAGAGGCAAGGGAGTGTGGGAAGGCTCTGACTCTGCCTCTCAAATTGGACGTGCTCCCGGGGCAGCGAATGGATTGATCCCGGCAGCCAATCATTTGGAGGGAACCGCTCTCCGCTTGCGCCAAGGCATCGCGCTGCGACCCGAGTGCTCTTGAGCGCTGCTGGGAAAGGAGCTCGCTCACTGGCACTAAAGGCTGCCGCCGGTGTCTTTTAAGACCCGGCCATGCCTTTAAGCATTCAGTAGACAATATTAGTGCAGGGTTCATACCACCAGGAGGAGATGACGAAGAGAGATTTAGCGCTAAGGCTATCCCTTGGACAGATGGAGAGATTACTCATACCCCCACGTCCTGTAATCATGGCATTGATCTGGTGAAAAAGACTGAAATGGAGGGATGTTTCAAAGTGTCAACATCAGGTTGTGTGTGAGACTTTGTTACCTTCACCAAAATAACTGATCTGAATATGTTTAGGGCAGTGGTTCCCAAACTGGGGCCTTTTAGGGAGTGTTTTATATTGAGTATAATGGTAGACTCATATAAGTATTACACATTTACTGTACATGCCCCCCCCCCCCCAACACACACAAATAAAACATTTCTCACAAAAATTGAAACCTCTCAACAATGCCAATGCATGATTGAAAATAAAGCTATAAATAATATATAATTGATAAATCAGGATGCTGAATTGCCCATTACATGTTGACAACTATGTAAGATGTACAAAACTGAAAGTAATGGCAGTTTGGAATAATAATTCTACCCAATTAAAATGAAATACATTAGTTAGTCATACGTTAGAAGTAGTGTTAAAATAATGATGCCTTTGGCTATAAATGCACGGAGGAGAGGGCTTGCACCAACTCGGTTGATATGTCAGAGAGGGTGTGTGGCTTGAAAAGTGAAGGAGCGGTTGCTTTAGCATATTTTTAGTTTGACAGGCTGTGAAAAAAAATGTGACCTGATTATGCCAAATGTGTCAAAAATAAACATGCTATGCACACTTCACAAATTGTTTTTTGATGATAAAGCTGAAAACAAAATATGATGAGGTCAATTTTTTTTGATAGTCTGTCTGAACTTATTTTTCACTTTAAAGGCTACTGCTCATCTCATATGACTATTGAACCATTTTTTTTTTAAATTTTGAACATGACCTTTAGACTTTATGACAAAAAAAAAATCTGCCCTGCTTTGAGGTTTATCTGACAGGGTGGAATGTACTTTTTACAGACGATAGAAAACAATCCGCCCTCTCTCGACCCCACGTACTTTCGTTCCCTGCTTTGGGAAGCGGCCCAGCTCCTTTCCAATTTGCCTTATTGTCTATTAGAAGAGACAAAAATAGGATGTTTTTGTATTCAAGGAACATCTTGTATTATTACTCTAGGTGCACATTAAAAATAATTGGGCATATATATATATATATATATATATATATATATATATATATATATATATATATATATATATATATATATATATATATAGTGTTTAAGTGTGTTCGTATAATACTGATACACTAAAAGTTCGAATAGTCAACATGTAGCAACATAGTAATGGTTTGAAAGTCTACAGCAGTATCAAAAGTGCACTGTACATTACCATGCCTGTGGGTTTTATTTTTTTTTAAATGCATTAACGTATTACCTCCTCCTCCTCCTCTAGGGAAGGTTAACCAATAGGTTGATCCAGTTTGTCTGCCAAGGCGTGAAAGGACTTAGTAAATACTTCACATTTCTATGTTGGAAAATGTCAAGGTTTCATGAGAGATGAGGACAGGAGGAGGGGGTAAAATGACTTTTTTTTTCCCTTTCAGGCAGCTCCAATCCACGCTTGTTCGCGCCAATAGGTTTATCCTTGGCAATCAACATGAGGACAGACACATACCGTACTGCGTAATTCCAAGTCTGTTCACCTGCACAAAAATGATGATTAAAGCTCAAGGCGACTTGCTCCGTCACTCTGTGATTCTTTTGAGGGATTCTAGTGATGTGAGGATGTCAAAGCCTGCAGGTTCTCCTTGAAGATCCACGAAGAACGGCATTCAAATCCTCAAGTCACAGTCAATGAGCCTTTCCGCTTGTAATGTATACCTCCCTTTTTGTAAATGGAGTATCTTTCTCTCGCCTTTTCCTCCCAAAGTCAATATTGGTCCTTTCAAATTATATAAAACTGTAGAGTTGGCACTCAAAAGTATTAAAAGTTACAATCCGCAGATATTTAAAACAGTACAACACTATTGTGATTTTGACTTTTACACAGCGCTCAAAGCTGATATATGTCTCTGAACAACCAACAACGTGTGTGTAACAAGACTCTGCATTGAATAGACTCCAACCATGTAAGACAATAAAGTTAGAACAATCACGGATGCCCTGCACACAACATTGTGGAGTGATTGCATGTCAGTGTGCACTGGAATACAAATCACCGCTAAAGAGGACGCCAAATAACCTAAGATCATCCTTAATACTGTGCAAGAAACTTGTTCTCCACACACGCGTCCATCTGAATGACTGTCCACCTACTTTGGTGTTGTTGTCTTGTGTGTTAACAGTCATCAGTCTGTTATTTGTCATAAATAATCATTGCCATTACTAGTGTTTGTTTTCCTGATAAGAAAATAAAGGAAGCCACTGATGGTGGAAATGTTCACTCGCCTGACTTCCATGCAGACAATGAGCATTTAATTGTCACCTAGCGATGGTGTGAAGGTGAGCTTGAAAATCGCTTAATCTCTTTCAATGCCCTGTGACTGACTGGCAACCAGTGTGCTTTTCCCAAAAGTCAGCTGAATGGATGGCAAAAGAGAGGTGTCTACTTATTTGTCAAGTGAATCACTCATCAGCCTACTTATTCTGGCATGGCATCCTTATTTCAGATACTGGCAACTAACTGACTTGAATCATGATTTCATTCAAGGTTTTTTCTCCGATCAGAACATTTTTGCCACATTTTCACTGAATAGTGTAAGAATTTTCCTGCAAAGAAGTTGGATTCTAGGGGGCATCGATCCAAGTAAACCGTTTTCAGCCTTGGCAACGTTTTACTGACAGCATTATAAAACACAATGATTGTCCAATCAGCTTTAGACCATAAAACACAGATGCTGAGTGCACGTTATCTTTTGAGACATGTATGGCAAGCCTAGCGACCAGTAACACCCAATCAGAATCTCAGCATAATTACCACCAGGTGTCTAAAATGAGTTGATGTTTAATGGATGGATAAAGCCTCAGAGGCGCCAATACGGACTTTAAATAAGTCAGTGTCAGTGCTGATCAGAAGCAAGAGCACCAGCTTTGGCCGCTGTGAGCCGTACGCTCGGTAGTGCTGGATGAAGGGGAACAGCGCGTGTGGGCAAACACAGGCCCAGTGGCATGTGATCTCCCTCTAATTTATTTAGTCACATGCATAAACAGACACACTCTGGCACTGATTTTGACAGATACTTTTAGACTTCACTGCCCCACTGGTACACTTCTAATCAGGCTGGACTCAAACAACATCCACAAACAAAGATGTATGCAGTATGTAAAGCAGCATATGGGATTGAACCTAAAAGGACTCTTGAACCAACACTTCTCAAACCAAGTTTTGAATGGGTCACTGTCATATATATATATATATATATATATATATATATATATATATATATATATATATATGTGTGTGCGTGTGTGTATAAAGGGTCGAAATGGCTCTTTGAGTGTATAATGTTGGTGACCCCTGTTCTAAATAGATAGTACAGAACAATATTGATTATGGTGTCTAGTAGAGTTATTTATATCCTTTCCTGAATGTAAAAAATAGGGAATGGAAACAGTCCACATTAAAGCACGTGTGGATGGTCTCTTAGACAAATGGGTGGTGGTGGTCTAATCCAGCTGTTACACACTGTATGTCGTTATGGAAATACATGGCATATTTTCTATAATGTTCGGTTACCATTTACCAGGGTGCCAAAGTTGTCATTTATGTCTCTGTCCAAAAACCAATTGTCAAACTTGATTTTAACAAATAATGACAAGTTGAGCTTATACGAGATCGTCTGCCAAATATATTACTTGTGCTGGGAATTGTATTCAACCCTGACATGCCCAGCTTTAAAACAAATATTAGTAAAAACCTATCACTTGCATGGCCATATGCAAAAACAAACAAACAAAACAAAACAAAAAAAGGACACCTATAAATATATTGCATGCCACGTGGTAAACATGAGGAGTTTATGTTTTGTAACCAAAAAAACAAGTCATAAATAAACTTTAAAATGATGGTTTCATATATTGGTCAAAATACATACAGTGGAACCTCCAAAGTCAAACTACTTTAAGCTTGTTTTTCCCATCAAAACTTTAGATTTCCAATATGGCATAAAAATGCCAAACGACTACTTTTTTTCAAAGCAGGTAGGTGGAATTCACTTCCAAAGCCCCTTCCAAAGATTACCAACCATATTTTTATTATGAGTATCTTTATTAGTTGTGTGCCTCAGGGTCCTTGTTCATTTCTTCGGGGGCAAACAAAAGGAGGCAAAGCAGTCCCTCCCACTCATCTCACCAGCCCAGTACTTATCTGACTCCTTTCCTACAGTACATGCCTTCTCATTGTCCTTCCTCCTGGATTCAAAACTCTTAATTTGAACTAATTGCACAAACTAATTTCTTTTTCTTCATGTCTCTGCATTTCTGCCTGTTTTTTTCTCGGCGGGATCGTAAACACTTTTGGAAACGTGCTTTAATAAGGCTGCCTTGTGAGGGTTTGGGGCCTTTAATGGACACAGGGCTTGTTTGATAAGTCTCCACTTCATCACCACCTTTATTAATTAAAGTTTATATTACATTAGAAACAAAGTTAAAGCTATTTGCACCCCCATTAATGGGTTCATGTAACAGCATATCTATGGCAAATTAATTGGCACCTCGCTTCCCCAACTGCAATTAAAAAATGCTCACCAAATAGATTTTAGAAAGTGTGTATTGTATTAGCGATGAAATCCATTCAGGTGAAGGAAACAAAAACAAAAAAATATAGAAAAGAATAAAGATATAATTTCACTGTGAAAAATATGTTGTAATTGCTCAAAGGTAGAGGAATTTAGCAGGCCTCAAGACAGTCAGAAAAATAAAACAAACGGAAACTTTACCTCCCCCTGATAGCCTTGGGAGGTCATTGCTTTCTAAAGAGCCCTTCTTAAGTTCAAATTCACATTAATTTGTTTGAATGTCTTTTATACCACAGTTAATTGAAGTATTCAAAGCTAACCATATTTTTTGATCAGTCAATAATTAATTTGCAGGGGACAAACACACACACACACACACACACACGCACACACACATTTAAGAGAGGTAGGCACCGTCTATCGTCACCAAGTTCCCGTCTTTTATTTCCGTCCGACCCATATGGTCCCAATCCGTCTCTCGTTGGTGACAGCCAATCACTATCGAGAACATAATTTTCACGTCACACACAGACACCACTCAAGTAAACACGCTGCCAAATATAGAAAAATATATCAAATAAAAACAACAGACACACACACATGCACAGTGTCGTGATTGGTGAAATAAAAACAATAGGGGCACATGTCATTGTATCTGTGGGCCCAAAAGGTATACAATTTATTCTTTATTTGGCTGCGTGTCAGGAGTGTTGCACCTGCATGCGACGTGGTACTGGCAAGTCCGTTCTCGACGCCGTTTGGCTGACTCGGACCAATCGGACGGGCCTAAAATATAGACGAGAACTCACAGAAGGACTAAAGCACTGACAAATGCCCACTTCTGATATTTAAGACTAAGCTAGTAATATAAAGAAAGATATAAATACATGTAAATATATTTCAAAAGGCTGCATTTGAGAACAATGAATTCACTACCCATATGGCATGTATGTGTATTGTACAGTATGTAAAATGAGAGGTTATAATGTGGGAGATGTTCTTGAGACAACAGAGGAGATGGAATGTAGCCTGTCAGATACAAAAAATACACAAACAGATGTGTAATTTCCGCACAGTCGTGTCAGTACGGTTGTGTAGCAAATAAAAATAACAATCCCACTGAATGCACAAAGCAACACATACTGCATAAAGAAGGCTTAGAATATACTTGGAAAAACTAGCACACAATTCCTTCTTTTACATTTGTGTATTGAATCTGGGCACTGTATTTAAATTCATGCTCCAAGTGTATGGCGAAAAATGGTGAGCCCTAATTGGCTACTATTTCCCCCTACTACAATTTAATAGTGCAGTGCAGTGATAGTTGCCACGTGGGCATTGGTGGTTGCGCTCTGGAGTGGTTAAGATACTAATATGCAAGCAGTACTTTTTGTGTTAGCCTTGGTTGCTTTGAGTCCCACTCTGCCCCATGGCCGGTGTTCCACAGGATTCGATTTTGGGCCTCTGCTGTTTTCATTGTACTGTATTTGCTGTCCCTGGGTTCCATCATAAGGAAGCATGGTATTTCGTTTCACTGCTATGTGGATGCTAGTCAGATTTACTGTATGTACCACAAAGCAAAAATGACGTTTTTTTCTTAAGGCCACTTTTGTCCTGCCTGGACGAAATCAGACAAAAGTCCGGATGCTGTAAACATCTTGAACTTTAATGAAAAGAAAACAGAAGTTATGGTCCCAGTGCCCCTTGTACCTCTCACCCTATTGACCTGAGAACCGTGGCATTTTTTCTAAAGACAACAGTCTCAAATTTGGATTTTAAATTGGACAGTGATTTTATATTGGGCCGACAAATTGATGCTGTTGTTAAATCTATCTTTATTTTTATTTATTTATTTTTATCTTGGGCAGCAATCTGAAGTGTCATGTCATGTCATCTTCCAAACCGCTTATCCTATATAGGGTCGCAGGGAGTTGCTGGAGCCTATCCCAGCCGCAGGCAGACTACACCCCGAACTGGTCGCCAGCCAGTCGCAGGGGACACATAGACACTGTCACTGAGCGGGAATCGATCCCACGCTGCCCGCACACAACTCAGGCGTGTGTACCACTACACTATCAGCGGACTCAATCTGAAGTGAAGCCTCTCATTTCACAACAGCAGAGAACCAGTAATCCATGCCATCACAACATCTCAGCTGTTTTACTGTAATGCTCTTCATTTTGGAACCAGCCAGTCTTCACTCAAGCGTCTTCAATTAGTCCAAAATGCTGCTGCTCGCCTCTTAGATGGAGTCCGTAGAGGGAGCACATATAGCACCATTTCTGGCCTCCCTTCACAAGCTCCTTGTACATTTTAGAGTCCATTTTAAGATTATTTTATTTGTCTATAAATCTTGAAATGGTCTCACCCCATCTTACCTCTCTGAGCTCCTCCACCTCTACCTATCTGTCCGGTGCCTCAAGTCAGCGGAACAGATGCTACTGGAGGTACCGAGGACTAAGCGTAGCCTCAGAGGGGATTGATCTTTTTCCATTCCTGGCCCCTCTATTTGAAATGACTTTCCGTTAAACATTAGGCAGGCCCCCTTTCTGTCCATCTCTAAAACTCATCTTGAAATACTTTTTTTTTATTATTTGTCTTTGTACTCTGCATGAGACTCGGTGTTGTTTTAGTCTTTTATTGTGTTTACTGTGTTTATGCTATTAATCTATTGGTTTAACTGGCTTTTTCAATGTTTGATTTTTGCCGTATGTACATCACTTTGTATGATTTTTTTTTTTTTTTTAAGTACTCATAAAATTGAGTTGACAATGCACCCATGTTCACTCTGGAAATAAAGAGAGTGACTTTAAAAGAGTTCCGCAAACAGGTAAAGTTGCAGTAATGCAGCGTAAAAAACAAAAAAAACGAGACTGATGTCTAGCATCGCTGCTTGTGTATTTTCATAACCAACACATGTACATGAGTTTATCATCTGTGACTCAGGTTGACGGGCATCTTTTGGAGGCCTACGACCGAGCGGTCTGTATGCAGCATGCACTTAGCCTCGATTGAAAGACAACAGCACCAGTCTTGGAAGTCATGTCACCCCAGTGTTTACTTCTTGTCGGGACACCAATAAAGAGCTAGACACTGCTAAAATGGGCACCTATTGTGTTTCTGTCTTCCTTTGTGTGTTTGACAAATGAAGTGTATAGCCATGCAGGGTGGGAAACCAGATTGGAAGGGGGTGGTGGGTGGCACAATGATAGCAGGTGCACTTAGATGGCTAATATTTGCACACTGGCTTCTGAGGCAAACAAGCAACTGCGCTGGAAGAGGAAAAAAAAAGAGCGGTGGCAATCTCGGCATAAATGCCTCTCTTAGCGTCATAGAAATCCACAGCTCACTTTGCAATCCTGCCCCCCATCCCTCTTCTCCCCGAAAATCCTCTCAATGCGACACAATTGCTAAGATGCATCTTGGTGACATTGTGGAGGTCGTGACAAATCCTCTGGTGTGAATGCGGTACGCACAAATGTGTGCTATTGTGCATGAAAACTACATAACCCCCACCCATCCCCCTGCAGTCACACTTCACTTTTAGCCACACTTTCACATTGATGGATGTATCACTAAAGGGGAACGTTTTACATTGAGGCCGCAGGCAAATGGATTGTGTTAACATAGAATGGACAAGTAAACACAGGTCATGGTCAAGCCAACATTTCACAATAAATCAACCCCCCCTGACATCAAATCTAAACAAAACAAATATTGTTTGTACTCATGTCCAGAACAATATTTTGAGTATGACGTTTTTTAAGTGAATGTGTTCTGTAAAATTCTTTGTTACAGCTGCAGCTGTTGCGCAAGTGCTATATAAATAAAGATGAGTTGAGTTGAAAACAACGAAAAAAAGGTTTAGCTGTTGGTTTACATGACAATACATTTTTAAGCATAAACATGCAGTCAAGTGAACATTGTTCACATGGAAGTTTTTGGAAAATGATAGTGTTTGAGAAGTGCAGTAGTAGTGTTTGAGTACTTGACGGCCAAAGTAGTAATGTAACAACAAGGGATGTCCCAATCCCAATCACATGATCACAAATTGGAGTAGATTTCAAATCTGTGGGAAACACTGTGGTTCAATCCAATCACATGATGACAAATTGGAGTAGATTTTAAATCTGTGGGAAACACTGTGGTCTGTAGAGTCAAATCATATCATGTACTGTATAACCAAAATAATATGCAAAAGATGGTTACAGGTGTTGCCTTACAAAGTTACATTGCCAGCCATTGGTCTGGCATTTATAAATTTGAAACATTTTTAATCAAGATACGTTTAAACCTGTAGGGTCATATATTAGCGCTATAGATGAAGTGCATTCCATGCTCCAAAGATGCTAATCCCACCGATGCATACTGTATTGCTTCTTCAAAACCTTTGCTATTGCAAGCCCAAAAAAGATGAGGCCAAGTCTAGAGGCTTAGCAGTGTTAGCTTCTCCCTTGCCATCCCCAACCTCTCTGTTTTGTGGTTAAGCATAAGAAATGAAAGATTAATCCGTTGAGATGGAAAATCCATGGCAGGCATCCTGGGTATATGAGGAGCATTAATAAGATGACAACACATATTCATCAACAGATGCTGACTGTTGTTCCATCAATGCATTTCCAGAAAAATAAATAAATAAATAAATAAAAATAGACTCCGCACATGCGTGCCGGTTAGAATTACTTTTATTAAAATCATTATGAAAATGTATGAAAGACCATGAGGAATATGAAAAGATGAGTGGATGGCAATGCAACAAGGTAAATAGTGTCACAGGGTTCAACTAATGCATCAAGGTTAACTAAAGAAAAAGCAATCATCCAAAATTATTGTGATACTAATACCAGGAATATACACACCTATACAAGTGTCACATAGAAACCAATCCCACTTTGAATGCATTACAACTTGAGAGTCCTGACTTCAAGATAGATCAGACATAATATCCGGGGTTGTCATTTATCCTAGAAAACTGAATAGAGACACTTTCCAAGGTCAAAAATCTTATGTGATGTCTCCCGGGATAAAATGAGAAAGAATATCATGTCAATAAATAGGGGTGTAACGTTTTTTGTATTCGTCCTGTACCTCGGTACGGGCTTCGCAGTTCGGTGCACGCAGTCACACGACCAATACGTCGATGGGGGAAAATAAAAACAAATAAAATTGACGCCTGAGACCAAGCGACCGCCACATTTGTTGGTCGGAGAAGAAATAGATTAAAACAAATGTTGAAGAAAAATTGTGAGTGCAGGAGAAAGCATGGAGTTAAAGGAGTCCTCTGCACTATACAAATCAGCCATTTGTATAGTGTATTGTGTATATATAGTATAATCAGCCGGGAACATTTCGGCTTCTAAACGGCGCCGATGGAGAGCCAGGCTGCGAGCGGTGGAGCGAACAATAACTGTGTCGCCGTTGTTCGACCTCCGTGCGGTATGTTGCAGGTAACACTTCAAACATGCTAACACACGTAAGACGGCATCACCCCGATACAGTTACCGGGCGTCGAAAAAAGAAAGCTCATCGCTCTACATCAGCAACTTATCCCTGTTACTTTTAAGCGGGCTGGAGATGTGAAAGCAGACAGAGCCAAATATATCAGTAGCAATCGGCATATACATGGCAACATCTATGCACCCATATGCTTTAGTAGAGGAGCCGGGCTTCAAACGTTTATTAAACATGCTGGAGTCCCGTTACAATGCGCAAGTCCCTTTATAATGCGCAAGGCGCATATTGGCACATCAGCATATACAAGAGCCGTGGTGGAGCATGAGCTGTACTCTGCTGCGCTGTAACTCTTAATATGAAGTCAAAAGTTACTAGTTGGCAAGTACTACCTCACTTTATCTCCAACCTCATTCTATCCATATAAAATTGAATTGCAACTTGCTCTCTGTTAAAACTAAATAAAAAAAATAGTCTTAAGCATTTGAGACTTATTGCTGTACCGAACCCGTACCGAACCGTGACTTGTGAACCGTTACACCCTTACAATCCAATGACTAATTGACACTTCAGTGCATTCACATAAGTGTTCTAGCTGTGATGATTTCACTTTAGTCTATGTGGATGACATACAGGCAGATGGCCGGAGAGCACTGTTGACATATCCACAGTTAGCAGCTCAATTTGGCTGACCTTTTCGTCCCGACTGGCCACAGGATTGGTGCAGATCCATGTTAGACTGATCACAGACTGTGAATCATTGGCACCGTGGTTCCCTTTGGTAAGGGATGAGAAAGACAAACTTGAAATTGTCTGCTGTCACGGAACACTAAATGGTAAATTCAAGCAACAGAATACAGAGGCGCACTTGCTCCAACAGCGAGAGCTTGAATCGATAGCAGACGGGAATCTCCTAAGACTTCACCGGGCCAAAAGAAAATCTATGTGAAGTAGGTAAGAATTGGCAGGTGAGGGGGACCAGCTTGGTCAATAGACAAGGCCACTGGCCCAAGGCAACAATCTGACTCCAGCTGCGAGACAAGACCACAGGCCAGTGTTAAACTTTCATTGTGTCGGCCAATGGCTCTCCCACTGCTTCCTCCGCTTGCCACTCAGCGCGACATTCACCTCCTCTTCAGTGAAAACCCCCACCCACTTGATGAAAAATCAATCTGTGAGCTGGACCAGCTGGCATAGTTGCCTGAGGCAGGAGAAAAGACTCTGAGTCAAGATTTTTCCATGCAAAACTGTGCCAGGGTATAATTTGCAAACTAAGTCGGCTACTTCGACAGCGTTGGACACCAGTGCTAAAACTGATAATAATACATACAAATATGCAGAATGTACACTAATCCTATAATAAATACTACAGTGAAATATCCTACTGTCGGCAGTAAATTGATTCATCCATCCATGACTCCGGCCAAAAGGAACGGACTGATTGCCAATCACAGAGGAATTGTGAAGGTACTGGTTGGGAAATCATGCCACGAAAGCTTCACAAAAGTCTATGACGATGGCTGGATCCATTTTCAACAGCCAATCATGTTCAGGGTCAAGGGAAGCCAGGGTCTATCCCAGCTGACTTCAGACAAGATTATTTCATGTCCTGGTCTACAGGGCCCATAAAGACAAACAAATAATTTACAGTTACATTCACACCTATGGCGGATTTTGATCACAAGAAGGAACTTATGTACTCCAAAGTTTACCTTATTATAACATGACCACAGTGAAAGACTATAGAGCAAAAACCATTTCTTAGCCCCAAGTGACAAAAGACAAATCTACAGTTGGAAATTAACCCCAGAATAATAAATGAGGAATGGCACCCTGAGGTATTAATTGAATATTTTCTGGACTCATTTTTGTTGACAATGATGGATGTCGGCCAAAATGGAGTCCTCAACAAACTCATTATTCATATTGCATCACCTCCTACATGTAACTTTGAGTTATTGATTGAAAAGATGATGAGTTTTCGTTGTGCAGCATAACTGTAAGAAGTTTGACACATTCTGGTCATGTTTGATAAATTAGGTCTATCTCGATGGCAAAATGGGAACAAAGACATTTAAAGCCTTACAATCAGTGCCAACTTGCATAATTTCCTCATTGTTTCTATACATGACATTTCCATATAGCTTGGCCTGTGGTCCAATTGCTGACAATACATACTGTATATAATACAGCAATCTACTTACTTTCTAGCATACAGTGCAACAGATAATAAGCTATAGGCCTATTTAAAGAAAATACCAAATTGACGTTGAAGTTGACACAGCAGACAGTAAAATCCTCAGTATCAGTTTTTCATTTCAAAGACGTATTTATAACAATGCCAGAAATGAGTATGATATCACACACTCCCTGGTTTCAAACACATAGTTTAGTTTGTCTTTTTTTTTCCTAAATAGGGCTCCGCGCTTCCGGTTCTATAGGGGACTCTGCGGCCAGGATGGGCTATTTTTCATGTATGTGTATTTTTTGATCAGGAAAATGAAACTAGGTTAGACTTTCCATTAATTTGTTTTGGATATATCAGTAAATAACTAACTACTCTGGTAAAGCACCTTTCTGCTCTGCAACAGGAAGAAAATCCCTCCCTCCCCCAAATATTGGTGTGAAGTCAGCCGAGGAACTGGACACAATTTGTACAGCCTAAATCACTGAACATACATCGATTATAGTCAGAGTTGTTTTTGGCAGGCATTTTAGATTTAGTCTTGGTCTTTTGGACGAAAATGCTTATTAGTTTTTTGTCAAATTTAGTCATTCCTATTAGTGATGTTTAAGTCTAGTTTTAGTCGACGAAAACTCAAAAAGGTTTTAGCCTAGTTTTAGTCGATGGAAACTCCCCCAAAAAGTTTTAGCCTAGTTTTCGTAAATTTCGCCGACGAAAATTCATAAAGGTTTGAGTCCGTTTTAGTTAAAAATAGGCATACAAGGTTTCGTACATACATTCGGTACATACAGGCATACATTTTTAACTGATTCGTCAAACAAATGTAAGTACTTTGGCGGCTAACCGCATTGCTAAGGCTAAAAAGTCATTCAATATTGGTGAAATAAAAAAAACCTGTGGATTCGCATTTATTATTGTACACACACACACACACCAACGCGGACCATCCGGTCTGTGGTAGAAAAATGGTAGGGGACCACTGCCTTAATCTACTTTTAACATTTTACTTTACACACAACAAGCGAATGAATTGACGTTAGCCTTGACGTTAGCTCAACTAAAATAACTTGTGAATTGTCTCAGCCCATTTGCGCCACGAGTTACGTGGAAAACTTGAAATTGAAATGCACAATGAAATTGATCACAAGTCGATTGTTGAATAACAGAGTGCAAGTAAATGTATACAGTATATGTTAAAGGACGAGTTGGGACAAAATATCAGCGTAGTGAGCCCTCTGATGTCGCGTGAGATTTGGCATTCTTTCTATCTAGTTTGTGGCCACATTCACCGTTACCACTGTCTACAATGCATCGTGTTGTTCTTTTTGTTGGGTTGTACATAAAGTATGCCCATATCTTTCCTTCGTTTCCGACCACCAAGCCCATTTGTTCTCACCGTCGCCATGGTCCGTCAAAGGAAAGCGTGTCAGTGTGCGTGTGCCGAGACGAATGACCGCAGACCTGTTCGTGTTTTGCTGTGCCGGTGTGTGCGTCCTGCGTGCGCCCCGCGTGCTGTCCTGGCGGAGGACGTGCCCAAACGAGGATAGGTTGCACCCGCATTTTTTGAAAGACCGATTACGTGTACAATAGGAAGGAATGTCATACATTTTGAATGTCTGACGGACCACACGCTAACAATTTTGTCCTGTCTCGTCACCGAAAATTCATGTACGTCACGTCATGTTTTCGTCATCAAAGAGCCACGTTTAGCTCGTCATCGTCTCGTTATGTGTCAGGAACAAAAGGGGCGTTAACGAAATATTTTCGTCATGGTCATCGTTGACGAAAACAACACTGCTTATAATGTCCAAAAATGGCGCTTAATCAGCACATTTAAAAAGGTATGTGAACATATCTGTATATGCCCACTTCAAAACCTATGAAAATATCACGATGAGCCTCTCCATAAACACTAACTATAAGAGAATGAGGAAATATTGAAATGGTGCGCTTACCTTAATTCTCTCATGCAGGCCTGTTCAACTTTGATAATATCAAATAAGATTAAATAGTGCCCTTCAAGACATCACCCCACACCCTGCAACCATAAACAAAACAAACAAAACAAAAACAGCCGCGACAAGGGATAGCCAGAAGCCGTAGCCCCTGCTGAGAGGAAGTCAGTACCCGGGTAAGAATCCTGAGTTTGTGCTGATAGCCTTAGCTACAGGTTACAGAGATGAGGGCAGGTCGAGGGTCACGGTAATGAAGTACATTGACTTAGAAAACCCCTTGGAATTCCGGCCCGTATGACGCTTATTGGTGGATATATTCATCTCAAACTTATCAGCCATTTGGAGAAGGTCCACGACGTGCAGGTAAAACCAAAGGGTGGAGGAGATGTGATGCAAAGCAATTAAGTTATACTGTTTGACTCTTGGTGGCATGGTGATAAACTGGTTACCACATTTGCCTCACAGTTCTGAAGATGAGGGCTTAAATCTGGGCTCTGAAGACTTTAAAAAGTCCAAAGGTCTCAATGTGACTGTGAATGTCCATTTATAGGTGCCCTGAGATTGATTGTCAACTTCAGGGTGTGCATCGTCTGTAATAAATTCCATTACGATACCACACACATCTTTTTCCTGAAAAGGACATTGTTTCACCAAAACAAAAAACATAAGTCCTCCAAATTATTGGTGTGGGTGAAGTGGCCATTCCATCCAGACAGACTGTGAATCGATCAATCAATCAATCAATCAATCAATCAATTTGTTGATGAAAACGGACTAAAGCGGTGCATCAGAGCCTATAGGATCCATCAACCGTCCATTTTCCACAGCGTTTGTCCAAATTACCGTCACTGGAGCCTACCCTAGCTGACTTCAGGTGTGAGGTGGCGTACACACTGGACTGCAGTCTTCACACAGGAAAACAAACGTTAGTAGTGGCAATGGGTAATTTAGAATCTTCAATTAACCTCAGAAGCTTAAGCCAACATGCTTCCTATCAAAAAGATGGAAAACTGTATGAGAAAAAGAATGGCCACTTTATCCAAAGTTCTCAACATCTCTCAAGTGTTTATGGTACATGGTAAGCTGCTCAGTGACAGTGGGTTCCCTTTGTAAATGGAAATGTCATTCCAAATGGGTGAACAGACTTAAGAATACGGCAGGGAACTTGTTTCAGACACTATTCCTGTGGGCAAGCAACACTAAGCGCGTTACCAGAGTAAGACGATTTGGAAGGGGAGAAGTCACTCAAGGAAATAAGTCAGATCACAATGCCTGGGAGCACTTTAAGGACATGTCAGATATGCACAATGCGGGGCTGATCATGGCGCAGCGCGGGGTTGATCTCTTTAAAACGCTGCTCTGCGAGCGTGACTGCAAGGCTCTCTGCATCTTCATTCATGGGATTAAAACGGCATGAGGTGGCGCTTTAATTCCGCAACTTTTGTCACGAGCTGCAAGAATGGTGCTTGGTGAGAGGTGTGTTTGTGTGCGCGTGTGTGCGAAACCTCCAATTTTAAATACATGGTTCAGAGGAAAGAGGTTAATGTAGCAGGTCTCTGGAGTGTTTGATACTGCAATCAACCTAAGGATAGATTTACCCTTGTTCTGCAAGGCGAACACAATTGAATACTGGAAGCAATCATATGAAAGGGAAAATGAGAAGATAGAATATACATTACATTGAATGAGGAACAGACAATGTCATCACTAGGACTAAAGTCATGAAACACAGAAGAGTTCAACCATGTATGTAGTCGACCTCCTTTTTCACTCTCCAATGCTGCTGCCACATGCTGATATGGAGAGTTACTTTCTATATAACTGATTTTTGAGTTGTTTCTAGACTATGTGGGAGTCCTACACCACATATAAAAATGTAATTTGGAATTTGCCAACAACCTCCAGGGCAAATTGACATTTACGAGGTACATATATAATATTTGTATTCCAACCATCATCCAGGATGAGTTTATGCGAGACCTCAACTCAGCAAGCATCAAAGGTTAACTGTCCTTGTTTTGTGTTTTCCCCCCTTTTTGCTCTGTTTTTGCAAGAATATAGGAGGTTGACTATATTCAGTAAGACTCAAGTTTCATCATGCATGTGTGTATATGAGTTGCAATTTTTTTCAAGGTCATTTTCTAAATTATTTTTCAACAATTAAACTTTATTACAACAAACAATATCAGATCTGTTATGCAATTTAGAATACTGACTGAGGTAAAGGCAAAATGAAGAATTACTTCATATGAGAGACAGTGTATCTATTACAATAGCAGTTTGGTAAGCGTTCACCAGGGCAATATAATTATGTGATGTAAACATACATAATATTATATACTCATGTAAAGGCACAAACTCAAGTGAAGATTACAACAATAATGTAAACAAATCAGTAGCTTTGACACTTCCTAGATATCACTTTGTTTCATGAAACATGATGTAAACGTGGGCTGGACTTGGTAATGACTTAACTTCTTATATGAACCTATAAACAATAATCCAGTGGCCCTACCACTTCCTACACGTCACTTCATTTCATGAAGCGTGATATGTAAACGTGGACTGCACTTCTTAAATCACTCACTCAACTTAACATATAGACGGATAAGTAAATAAAACATACAAGTATAAAATAAAAGCTTACCCGATCTCTACTTACTAACATCACACGTGTCACCCAGTAGGAAAAGTAAGATAATGAATACTTATGATTACCGCCAGGCGGCGTCTCAACATCACTGTGTCCTTCTTTTGTTTGAAACATACAAACAACTTTGCACACAGTTGTTTGAGTGGCCGAAAGATAAGAATAGGGGACGTAAATAGACCACTTTGTGTTACAGTTCAAATGGCTCCCAAATTAACTGGCTCCCGATTCCAGCTGTGCCCATCCAGGGAATGCCAGTCCAGTAATTTTATTTTTCCTGTTTGTAGATTCGTCACAAACAACATCGAAACTGCTCAAGTGCATACCTGCTCAATTCAGCAATAAACACTTGAAACAAAACATCTCGTTTACAACTCCCAACTGGCTGCAAGAAATTGTAAACATAGTAAAAAAATAAAAATCTAAAGGTAAAGAGCGGTATTTCAATCCGTGACATAAGAAGAAAGAGTAAAAAAAAAAAAAAAGCAGCGGCACACCGAAGCTAACGTTCTATGGCATGTGCGTAATTTACAGCATGGCGCAGTATCAAATGTCAAACATTAATGCTAGGCTAATAGTTGTAGCCTATTTATCTTACCATGCTTCTAATGCAAGTGGGTCTCGTCTCCACTCCATGTCTGGTCGTTCGGCCACAACATCTGACTCGTACATGTACTTTCCAACATGCATTATGCCAAAACCCTCCTCTTCCTCCAACTCTCCAAACACAATGCTCCCCTAAGATAAGTTCAAAATATAATTTTCTGAGTGGCTTGTACACTTTCCCCATTCGTTCATCTAATGACGTCACACTTCCGGCTTAGAGCTCATCTGCCACTCTCAACTGTGATTTTTTTCAAATATGCGAAATAGAAATGATTTTTTTCATCCTTTATTTTTTTGTACAATGTTTAATTACTTTACTTAGATTTCATTTGTCATTTACGGAAATTACTTTACATTTGGTCTTTCAAAAGAAAACATGAGTTTACTATACATACCCAATGTAAACATTATACAGATATTTACCAACTGGCTAAACTTGATATGAATAACAGCAATAATAAAAGCAATGATTCTGGACTGAAAGCAAACCAAGAAATAGGACACCATTGTGTCTTTTCCTTTGTACAATACGGCCCAAATGTTAATCTTGCCCTATTCTTTAAACCGCTGATCACCTTGAAGTGACACAACAAGATAAAAAAGAAACCCCATCAACCTGCCATCCAAGGCAAGTAATGACAATAGACCATGAATAAATATTGTCCCACATGATTAAACAGAGAAAATGGGGTATGAAACAAAAGGTGGTCAACGGTTGATGTGAATGGAGGCTGTGTGCTAGTAGAAGGTTAGATGGCTAGCGGGGATAAGAATGTAGCAAACAGCCAGCAGCGGGGGGAGGCCACTGAGGCCTCCCTTGAGTTCTGAAACTACCAGACATGCGCTTTGTATCACCGGTCTCACACTATACATCCACCACAAGTAGGATCACTGCTAGCTACACTGAAACGGAACAAGAAAACAACCACAGAGGTATTAAAAGTGATTTTGGCTAATCAAAGTAGAGGAAAAGGGGTTCTTCATGAACAAGTTTTCATCAACAATCCAGTTTAGTTTTCAAGTGTACGTGCAGTGTTGCTGCGGCGATGTGTACTAAGGGTTTTTCCTGCGTTCAAAATTGCGTGCCGGCAGCCTCCAGCTAATTTTGTGCCGCCCCCAACCAGAGCTCAACACAGCATAAAGCTCCATCTGTGTTGATTGAGCGATTGATGTCCCTCTGTGGCAGCAACGTATTTTAACTGTAGTTGCAGCGTTTGCCACTATGGAGGAGCTATATCAACAGCAGTGCACTGGAAACTGCTGAAGAAGAAACAGATAGAATTGTGTTTTTCTCCCTGCTAGTGACGATAAGTGGTTTGAATAATGGATAGATGGATGGTTGGTATTATCGGCGTGCTGATTTTCCTTGGCAGATTGTACCAGCGTGTGGATAAAATGTACTTTCAATTTAAAGTCAGCACCTGATTTGTGTATGTATACTGTATAGTTTTTTTTTTTTTAAAAGAATGCTTTAACATGATAATAGTCATAGCTTCAGACCGGTGGCGCTGACGTCTCACCTGATGAAGACCCTGGAGAGACTGGTCCTTGTCCACCTGCGCCCCCTGGTGAGCTCCTCAATGGACCCACTCCAGTTCGCATACCAGCCTAGCATCAGTGTGGATGATGCCATCATCTACCTCCTCCACACTTCACTCTCCCACCTGGAGAAGGCGGGGAGCACTGTGAGGATCATGTTCTTTGATTTCTCCAGTGCTTTCAACACCATCCAGCCCACCCTACTGGGAGACAAGCTGGAGCGGGCGGGGGTGGCGCACCACCTCACCACATGGATCCAGGACTACCTCACAAACCGGCCACAGTATGTGAGGACACAGGACTGTGTGTCTGACGTGCTCCTCTGCAGCACGGGGGCCCCACAGGGAACTGTCTTGGCTCCCTTCCTGTTCACCCTCTACACTTCGGACTTCAACTACAACACCCCTACCTGTCACCTGCAGAAGTTCTCTGACGACTCTGCGATTGTCGGCCTCATCACAGGCGGAGATGATCGGGAGTACAGAGAACTTACTCAGGGTTTTGTGGACTGGTGCCAGCAGAACCGCCTCCTGATCAATGCGGGGAAATCCAAAGAAATGGTGGTGGATTTCGGTAGGCGCCAGCACTCTTCACCTGCACCAGTGAACATCCGGGGAACAGATGTTGATAGAGTCTCAACTTACAAGTACCTGGGTGTTCATCTGAACAATAAACTGGACTGGTGCGACAACACAGACGCCCTCTATAGGAAGAGTCAGAGCAGACTCTTCCTACTCAGGAGACTGAGGTCTTTTGGGGTTCAGGGGACACTCCTCAGGAACTTTTATGACTCGGTGGTTGCATCGGTCATCTTCCAGGGAGTGGTCACCTGGGCAGGCGGCGTCTCGGCCCGGGACAAGAAGCGGCTGGACAAACTGGTCAAGAGGGCCGGCTCTGTCCTGGGCTGCTCCCTGGACTCTGTGGACTCGGTGGGGGACAGGAGGATGTTGGCCAAGCTGTCATCAATGCTGGGCAACCCGGACCACCCCCTCCAGGGCACCCTAACAGCACTCCACAGCACCTTCAGTGACAGACTGTTACACCCTCGCTGTGCAAAGGAGAGATTCCGCCGTTCCTTCTTGCCTGCTGCTGTCAGACTCTTTAACAAGAACATTGTGTAGTCTCTACAAACTGGCGGTCATTAGTGCAATTGTGCAGTCCTGCACCTGAGCTCGTATCGTGCAATACCCAATATTCCCCACTACTGTAATACCGTGCAATACTCAACATTCCCCGCTACTGTTAGTCTAGTTTTATTTTTATCCAATGCTGTTCCTTACATTTCACTACAGCACTGCAGCACTGTCACTTAGAGTATTTTTTCCTCTGTACTATGTACAGGCCGAAATGAGTGTTCCTCATATTTTTTATGTAGATGTAGGTTGGTGTGTATACACATGTGTATATACACATGTTACTGCGTATATCTACATAGGTTTGATTCTAAATGTTTGCCGTCAATGTTATACATTAATGGCCACATTATGCCGCCGCCCCTGTGTGACCTATATCTTTGCTACTGTAACAATGAAAATTTCCCCACTGTGGGATCAATAAAGGCATTCTTATTCTTATTCTTATTATTATCTGGACTCTTGAAGTATGTTGCCTGAAAAAGAATGTGAGTCAGTTAAATTTACAGAATACATGCACCTCATGGCGCACGGTCTGGATGGTACCACTTCTACTTCAATTTGAGTCCGGAAAAACCCTGGTACTGGTCATCAAACTATTGCTTATCTTTACTGCTGTCTACTGATCCAATGAGTGCATAAGAGGATGCGGCAATCACCATATGAATGTACACATGATAATGTTATCTGGCCACTCAAAAGGAGTAACCAAGCACATCTGTGTGGACTGTGTATCAAGGTATTTGTCATACATTATATTTCCCTCGTCTACCTATGTGTGTACATATGTTTATATCCCACCATATGCCTTCAATAAGCAAAGGATTGACATAATAACCGTAATAATAATTTAGAATGGTGTGCAATTGATTGAGGATTCATCACATCTTCAGTCTCAACTAATTTGCTAATCTAAAAAAGCAAAACAAAATCAGCTCTGGGAGAATGAGCTAGAGCCATATTCTTAAAATCTCATTTTTGGAAAAATATGATATGATATGATGTTGCACTGTGACAAGTGTTTCAACACAGTGTCATGAAGCATATTATACATTACCGCATATTACTGGACACAACATTTTGTGAACAAAGATGGAACTCACTTAGAACCACTACCTACGTTTCTCGCCACCAGTCCCGTGGTTCCGCTGGTTGGGATATTTTAAGACCAGCGAGGATTGGAGTAGCAGAAACTTGCAAAGCTAATAGCTATATCATCCATACCGGCTTTATGTTCATACTCTTGAAGCCTTGCAGACACATTAAATCCGTACCTCCATGTTAGTCGGCTATTTTGCAAAGCATTAAAGTCTGGCAACTGCAGTGGGCGGCCGAGTCAAAGGTCCTCTGTAAATTTGCTGACTGGACGACCAGATGCCAAAAACGTGATTAGAAGTTAGTTGAATTCACAATGTAAACACCTACTAGTGGACTAATCGGTTTAGCCCCTTTTACTACTAAGTAAGTGCTAATTTTATTTAATACACTGCCAAATTGGTAAACCTCACAATTGCTGTCATTGTCAGCTCTGCCTGATCAGTATATCCAGAGGATCCTGTTTCTGCATACGTGTTACTTGTTGACTAGAACAGCATTATGTATGTTAATATAACCCCCCCAAGCCCAGGTGACTTATAGAGGGTGTCTTTTCCCAATAGCCATGACTTTAAAAGCAGGATGTCCAGGTTATTTTGTTTTCTACTCTCAAGAGTTATGTATTTAATCAAAGACACTTATAGTAGAATACAACAAGGCTTACAGTATGTGATCACATGGTCCGCCTGAAAGCGGTGTCACCCAAGCAGATGGCCTCTGCAGGGAACTGGTGGGGCAGTCGAGACGAGAGCAGCGCACTGGAAGTGTCAGGCCATGTCCCTGGAATCCCATTGCTTAACGCTACACTGATCCCAACCACGGTACACCTGCTCTGCTCTCTAGGCCTCTTCCAAACCTCACTTGTAAGACAGAATTGAAGATTTGAGGAAGGTGTGCAGAGAGGATGAAACATACTTTTGTGCTTGAGCCTCAATTTTGAGTGAAAGTAAGAAGAATTATTTCCCGAAAATAACATGCTGGAGCTTTTCCACTGAATGTAATGATGGTAAATTCATGGCAGATCAGGTCACAGTAGAACTGGAGGCCATATGCCAACTCATGCTGGATTGCGGTTATGAGACATTGGATTCCCTGACGGCAAAGAGCGACTCACTCCGAAGAGTAAATATCAAACATTTTCTTGGCCTGCTTATCTTCTTATCCCCATCCAGTATTCTTTAGTTTTTATGGACAAGCACTGTTGAAGTGTTGTAGTCTCATAGAATTAGCTTTTTATACATGCCTGCTTACAAAAGCATGAAGTTAAAAAGTATTGCTTGAATTTGCCGTTTAGTGTTATGCAGGCATAATTAAAAGCTATATATATATATATATACACACACACACATTCTCCGGACTATGAGCGGCTACTTTTTTCCTCGGTTTTCAACCATGCGGCTGATATAAAGGTGTAGCTATTCTGTGGATTTTTCTTCCACCGCTAGGGGCGCACCAACCGGAATTGCAATATAGTACAACATAATACAATACAATTGCCATTATCAGGATGTGAGAAACGCTAATCCTGTATCTTGTTAGTTTACAGTCTCTTGCCACTCCTGGCACATTTAAACTCAAATAAAGCCCAAAGGGGTCATATATATCTCGTAAAAAAAGAAAGTAGGAAAGAAAGAAACATGGAAAACAAAATAATGCATTTCCAACTCAACAGCTTCAAACTTGGAAATATGGATTTGCACTACAAACCTGTCCTCCATATAACCCAGATGTCAGGCAATGTGTTTATTACAGCTCATCAAGAATGAGCTAATATGTGACAAAACATAGTTTATGACTTAAACTCACCGATGCCTGCTTGCTTTTCTCCTGCTTGTTGGATCAGCATTCACCTCACCTATATCTCCTGCTCACAGGTCCACAGCTTTGGGATTAATTTAGAGTCTGTGTAATTGCCTCACAACTATTGTAGCATCATTAGGCCACGAGTTCCAAGATGGCATTTGCCGTGGAAAGAAAGGGCATGGCTAACAGCTTCTCCATACCTCCAAAGGTTACTTTTAATCATCCAATGAGGGATCCTCCACGACCACCCTATTCCCGCTTTAATTTTACTCCTTGGTTTCAGTTAAGGCACTGCTGTATCTGGCAGGAAACTCCACTAATTAAGAGGTGGGTTTGTTTGTTTTGGAATAAATCTAACCAGAGATGTGAGACTATATAATATGGACTTCATTTGAAAAAAATAATAATAATAAATAAATGAATAAATTAAAATAAATAAATACAATCAATGAGGAATATATTAAGATATGTTTTGTTGTATTTCTACCATTCCTGTTTATGTTACTGTCATTGGCTAGGAATTTCAACTAGTAATTTTAACTGCTATTGAGCAGCTCTTTGTGAAACAAATGCTTCATTATTGATGCAGTGCATTTTGGTCCTTCTCTATTTAAAGATGTGAAGATGTACACTGCTACGTTATCTTCTCTCGTGCGAGCTCCCGAGTGGCTAGCTGTGAAGTGCTTGTCACTTGTGAACAAGAGGTAACACTTGTTCACAAACAGTGTTTGTTTTAGAGATTTGCAATAAATTACAGGATGGCTTGTGTAACAGCTAATCTATCTCAGCAACGTGTTTTGACGGACACAAATATTAAAGGTTTTTCCACTAGTTGGCAGATGGTAAAATTGTGTTGTTCATTCAATGGCATAATAGCTTTGAGTTCAACTAGACAGGTCCACATTTCATACTGAGTAAGTACATTTGTGAACAAATTTAGACAGGGCCATTATGGAAGCAAAATTAAAATTCCATAGATATTTGATTATTAAAAAAAAGCAAAGCAGTCTATATTTTTATGATACAACAATGGACAAAATCTATGAAAACATTTCTGTTAAAGTTACCATATTTTATGTAGCATTAGGTGCAACATAATAATAGACGTAAAGTCAATTAGCGGGTTAATTTTGGAAACATAATAATAATCATATATAAGTCGCACCGGGTTAAAAGGTGCATTGTTTTTGTGAAGCATTGAATATTAAATAGTTTATTGTAATTGTACTATATGTTTATGTAATAGATTTAGCATTATTATGCTTGGTGTTTTTTTTGTTTTTTTTAATTAAAAACTTGTATCCGCCTTAAACAACGGTAGACACATATTTTTCCCCAAAACAATGCTAAATGCAACTAGCTACACAATGGCCTAACAGAACCATTCTAAAGTCTCTAGTTGTCGCACAGGGCAAATTTTCCGATGAACTTTAACACGCATCAGTGCAGGCTTTGGAAACCAGTTTGTTATGTTATGGTGGGAGTCGGTCGCTAAAAATAAAAAAAGAGGGACGGGGGTCGGACTGCAGAGATGGCTGTGTTTATGGCACTCATTCCCTATCATCGCTGTCCTGTGAAAAACACCTATGTCCAATTTTTGAAAATATTTTAATTTTCAGATCAAATGAGATGTCTGTAATACAGAAACACAATTCATGTAAAAATAAGAAAATTGAAAAAAATGGACACAAGTGTTTTTTTTTTACAGGACAGCGACGCTATTCTGATTAAACTCAACTCACAATGCTTATAAGGTCCACTGATAGTGTAGTGGTACACACGCCTGAGTTGTGTGCGGGCAGCGTGGGATCGATTCCCACTCAGTGACAGTGTCTATGTGTGCCCTGCGACTGGCTGGCAACCAGTTCGGGGTGTAGTCTGCCTTCGCCCATTGACGGCTGGGATAGGCTCCAGCAACTCCCCGCGACCCTATATAGGATAAGCGGTTTGGAAGATGACATGACAATGCTTATATTCACTCTCAATTGCTCCGTAAAGCGGAAGTCAATCCAAACATATTTTCTTTCCAGAATATGTTCTGTGCAGGGACATTAGTTAAAACAAGGCATTCTGATAAATATTATGTTTGTGGAACATGAGTTAAGCAACAAAATCCACCCGCTATTAGCCATCTCAGGGGGCGGCCATTTTGTCACTTCTGTCGACTGAAAATGACATCACAGATGCTCAGGGCTCAGGTAACAACCAATCATGGCTCAGCTTCAGAAAACAGGTTAGCTGTGATTGGTGAGCAGTTGCAATGTAATTTTTAGTCAACAGAAGTCACAAAATGGCCACTCCCAGAGATGGTGGATTAACTCTTGTTCCACAAACGCAATATTTATCAGAACACCTTGCTAACCAGTCGACCACCGTGCTGCATAGAACATATTCTTGAAAAAAAAAAAATGTTTGGGTTGACTTCCCTTTAAAAAGCCGCACACCGCTACACATACAGACTTCTGCATGGCTCGTTTCAGGCAGCCTGCTCTGCCCTCATGTGTGCACACTCCAACCGCAAACGGCTGATGAATATTCAGTATTAGGGCGGACTCGGACAGTTTCATTGATCCACTGTGACGTGTTTGGTAATTTCATTGGTCAGATGTGACGAGACTATGGATAAATCTATTAAAGGTTTGAAGGTTGTCAGTGAAAATTGATAAACCATGTCACATTAAAAGCCGCAGGGTTCAAAGTTTGGCAAAAAGTAGTGGATTATAGTCCGGAAAATAAGGTATATATTTCCTCTTGATGAAATCCAATTGAAAAGACCGGGCAGAGAAGATACTGAATAATATAAAAATGACTCTCGCAGCTGCTGAGATTTTTAGCCTGGTTTAAAAATGGATTAAAGACAGATTGAGCTCAGTAGAAATGTCTGACCAGCATCACAGAATAGTGTGTGACTTCAAGGCACCACAACCATATATCGTAAAAAAACCTATTGATTTTCCCTCAATAAAAATGCTTTGAATTGATACAGAGAGCTTAGTATTATTATTGGAGTTTATGTAATCATCAATTACTTTTAAAAGCAGTACATTTACATCGACTTACATCGTTTTGTTCCTGTGAAATGGTCTGAGTGGGTCCTTAGGTTGCAAGTATTTCAAGTCAAAGAAGCATCATGATCAAATTGCAGTCAAAAGACGTAATGTAAAATGTAAACTCTAAATGGCATCAATCAATCTCCCACTTGCTGAAGAGTCTTGACTGTTTCTAAGTCAAAAGTGTCTTTGCTTCACTGGCAAAAAATAATGTTCTGTTTGGGGCAGAACATCAAACTGCCAAACTGAAATGAAGAAAGCTATACATTTCACTTCTTTTTTTTAACCCTGTCAGTGCATACACCAACATATGACGTGATTGCCTGTGATGATTCCTCATTTTTTTTCTTTTTGCTAGTCTCTCTCTTTTCAGTCCCTTGCCTCTTCACACAAAGCAGCTTTTTGCACAAGACCAAAAAAGCCCCACGGGCGATTCTTTCATAAATGCATAAATGAGGGGCAAATTATTATGCACAGTGTCACATTTTCTGAAAGTGCAGCCACACGCACAATCATCAGCAGGGTTCCTCTTTTTTTCTGACTTCATTATTTCCTTTAGAACTGAATACAAGCTGGTGGAGACAAGATGACAGTGTAACACAATTTCTCGCCAACGCTACATTTTGGTTTAGGCCCTCCCCTCCTCGTTCCTCCATTGAATTTCCAGCTGACAGTGGTTAAGAATGACACGCATCACACGGACACTTAATCTAGGTCAGGGATCTATTAAAATTTCAAAAAGTCCTGTGCTCACGTGGGAGGCGCAATGGAAACAATTCAAACGGATAAGGAATGCCCACGGGCCCCCGCTGTGCCTTCCTTGATGGCCATCACTACAAAGACTGGACGGCCTGGAAAACAGCACCAACTGGAGAGTGTACTGTACTTTGTGTATGCCGGAGTGGCCACCAGTGAATCACATGGCACATAAAGACAGCCATTCATAATGTTCCTGAGTGAAAGAATCACAACAACAACCAGTGACACTTCTTGAATTTAGAGTGGTTGAGTTCACTTGATTGTAAAAAAAAAAGGTAAAATGTGTAAAATAATACAATGTATATTTGTTTTTTTCCCATAAAAATCCAGACATTTTGTTTGAAATGTTGGATACTGAATAATAATACAAATGCCCTACATATATAATAGTCAATTATAATAATAACAAATATTATTATTATGATTATTATTATTATTATTATTATTATTATTATGTTATGTAATAATAATAATAATAGTACTAATAACAATGACAATAATAATAAAAGTAACAATTATTATTATTATTATTATTATTATTATTATTATTATATTTTGAAATTACACTTGTCAACAGCACATTTTAATCAGAGATGGCTTTATGTGTCCTTAAATTTATGCATGACACTGATTTCAAAAACATCATTTTTTTTCTAGTAAATCATGTTTTGGAGATTTTTTTGTTTGTTTGATTGTTTTGAAGTTTCACATATAAAAACTTGTGCAATATCTATTTTTACCATGCGTTGTAATTTATAGCTATGGCGTTGCAGAAAGAAAAAAATGCACCTTTTGCTGAACCTAACCCTTAATTAATAAATAAATGAATCACTAAATCTATAACTATATGACATATTATATTATTTCTAAAAACCTGATGTGATAGAGAAAAATACAAGGGCAGATTCGGAATCAGAGTAAAATAAATCATCAAGAAAGTTGACTTGCATTGCTGATGAAAAAAAAGATTTGTTGACCAGTGTTATTATAGGATACGTTGTTGGAAGAATGAATGAATAATGGATGAATGAATGAATGAATAATTGCAAGAGATACATAGTTATCTACAGTTCAAGTCGATTTTGAACACTAGTTGATCAAGTCGGTTGGGGGGGAACACCCTGGAGTCACGATGGCGACAAGGTTGTTGCACCATTGAGTCTTAAGTTTGTTTAGTTCACACGGCAGAATCATTTACCCTGCAAGAAGCTGCCATTTCCAACCCTGCTGAGCAAGCACATTTTGTGGAGAGCCCCACTGGTGGTGATGATTTCCCCTTAGTGGACCAAATGCATCACATTGATTTGCTGTGTATTAAGGGACAAGGCATGGTGCTTGCCAACTAATGGAAGGATCCACAGCCACTGACCACAGGAGCAATTCCAACAGCTTGTGGATTGGAGGCCTGGCCGGAGGATGAAAAAGCCCACACAGATGTATCGGGCTTGGGTATAATGTCTTGTTCCATAGGTTATGTAGTGGTCACCTATAGCAACAGGGTGTTATTTAGGTTGAGTGTGGGCTATTTGTCAGGAGACAATCTCAGTTGCTACAACATACCCTCGCGGGGTACCACAAAGATAATTACCTTACAACATCCAATAACCTCACATTGGCTTGACTGTCGTACTAAACCATGTTGACAGTAGACTTAGGCTTTGTATACCGCAATAAGAGTTTCATTGAAACCCACACATATGTTTGGGTCCAATTTGACCCGTATTGACGTTAGAAAAAAGAAAAAAAAAAGAAAATACCGTAAATGTCCTTCTTTAAATTTGGGACTTTTCCTAAAGTGACCCAAAATGGAAAAAAAAAAAAAAAGAAACTATTTTTAAAAGTGTCACAAGTGCTACAATGTTTGTGTACAGCAGTAGTTCACAAATATGTACACCAAGTACCACCCATATTTTCCAGACTATAAGCCGCTATATAATGGTGCGGCTTATGGTCCGAAAAAAAACAGTTGTTATAAACAAGCTCTCCCATCGCAGACAAGCTCTCCTTGGAAGCCGCCATATTTTCAAGTGAGGAAACGACAATGTCACAGCACATTTACGTTAAGGCATAACATGCACAGATGTAGCCTGGAGATCACGATTGAACCGTAAACTGCAGTGTTTCCCAACGCTTATTGTGTCCAGGCACATATTTGACATGAGCAAAATCTCACGGCACACCACCAAAAAAAACAAAGGAGAAGTGGCAGTAAAACAGGCCAAAATCCAGACGTAAGGCAGACAAAAGATTAGTTACATATCATTTGTGGTTTAATCACGGGTGAGCGTAGAGAAATAACTCTTAAGTCCAGATGTAAAAAAATCTACTTCTACCACACTTTTTGAGAATCCCTGTTCTACACGATTTCTGTTCTGAGTTAGACTTGACATGTGTTTACTAAAATGGATTAACCTATCTATATATTTAAACATATCTCTAAATGGATTAACTGTTAAATCAAGCAAAATAGTGGCAATTGTGGAAATCTTGAAACAGTATTACCACTGTTAAATAGGTAGCCCATAACAGTCATGAAAACTTTTTTGGGGTTTTCACATTCACACAGATTCCCGTATAAACGTGCATTTGTTGGTCTTTGAAGGGTCATGGGAGAATTGCAAAACAATGAAAGAGGGAAAGGGAAAATAAGTCATACAGAGGTCAGAGCGTGCTTTGAAGCCTGCAAAAATGAGTACTGTATGTGCAATGTAGCCATTAAAAAGTGCATTCCCTTCTCTCTAAACCAGTGAGTCCAAAAAAGATTTGCTATTCCTGTTTGGATATAGACAATTGTTAATCAGTGGTGAAAATTGACCCAGAACATGCTATGCGTGCATGGAAAACGAACAGCACGTAAAGGTTAAGCAAGCAAATGTCATTCAGGTTGGTCGTGAGGTACTGCTTCTGCTACGGCTTCAGTCACGTGAACAAACTCACTGGACAAATACACAGTCATTAATGAAAATAGCCACCAAACCGAAAACAGTGTGACACTCCTAAATAATGACTCACATTTGTTTCTAATTTGCCCGTGACATTTGAAAAGCAGTGTCAAATTCAGGAGGGTCCCCGGGGGGGCGGTGTCTAATTAACCAATGGCGCTTACGATACCTTGAAAAGTCTGTATGGGGGCAGCTCAGAGGGAGTGCGTGCATACGCATTTGTGTGTACACCAATAATGAGCGGTATATGTGTGGGGCGGGAGGCTTATCAAGCATCTCTGCGAGCAGCAAATCTCATTTTCATCTCCCGTGCCGATATCTGGTTAATCATACAGTGGTATATCCCCGTTAGACCCCAAAATAGGCCTTGTTTTGTTTTTTGTTTTTTTTTAAGTCATGACATGTGGAATATATTAATTACTTTAAGATAAAATATCAGCCAATAGAACAGGAAACTTTGAAGGGAAAGAATGCATGGCAAACCGAAAACAAAGTCTTAAATACTGCTATTTATATGACTGAACCTATCGAACTATGAATCTAATAATAAAATGTCAATAGCAAGTAATAATACCTTATTGAACACAAAGCTGATATATGCAATGGAAATGAAGACATGAACAAAGATACATTATTTTTAAATAAACACACATTTATGGCACACCTGATAATTTTTGACGTCACACTAATATGCCGCGCACAGTGGATGGGAATCAGTGACTTAGGTTCTGCCCACTGTATGAAAAGTTTGATCCACGCAAGGTGTCCAACACTAGCGTAACCAACAGGACCTAGAATATTAGATGTTAGCCATTTTAAATTACTCATGCAACCAGAGCTGGGCATCGTCTATCTGTCACTTAGTTCCCGTCTGTCTTTAGATCAATAAGTTGTAAAAAGTATTACCCATTCATGCGGACTGAACAAGAATATAGAATTGTGGACAAATATTAAATTTACCAAATTGTGACATATGAGGTTTCGGCCCAACACCAGCGATGTGTAAAACACTCTCTTGTGTGCGAAGCCACTGTAATGTTCCTGGCAGGATTATGAAAATTCAGATAAATTGTTCAGAAAGGGAAATTCCATAGCTTGGCCAGTCCGTGAATGTGATACGTTTCAAAACTAACTTTAGTGCTGGTGCAACCAAGACAAAAAAGTTGGGCAAAAAGCCCGCTACAGCATCCAGCCAAATTGACAAGGACACATTGACAGGACAGTTTCATAAAGGTTCCCTTGACTGCTAATCTGCCTGGCAACAGATTGTCAAAATATGTATCAAAAAAGTAAAACAAAACAAACAGGTGGATTTTGCAAGTCTTTCCCGTTAATGCTTTGAAAGCTTAACACATTTGGTCAACGGTTTCAATAATGTAACATCTAATAAAAGAAGGAATAAAGGTACCATGTTTGCATCTAATCGTTGGCATTACTCGTCCTTTCTCATGGTTGCTGCTGTAATTGGTTTGACCATGAAAAAGGTTAAAAATGCTGCATTTGTTGGTGGCCGCTGCATTTGATTGGCCACACGCATGTCCTAATTATCACAGAAAAAGACACACACACAAATCACACACTGACCCACTGGGCTCACATAACTGACAACACACACACACATTGATTTCAGATGAAAACAATCGCGCAAATAACATGATGTGTTTCTAGCCCCACACACTTAGCTGGTGTCCACTCATTATGCATCACAGTGGCAATGGACATAATACATTCCTTATTAAGAGGAGAACAACCTGCCTGTGGCTTTTAATTGGGGACGTGAGCAGGTATTGGCAATGCATCAGATAGGGAGGCTTGATGGTAATTTCGAGAGGTCTGATATGAATTCCAGGGGGTCCACTCAATCCGCTTTGTTGTGCTTATTAGTGGTCCGAACAGATAACAGATTGTATCTTAATTGGAAACCCCAGCAGAGGACTTGGTGACCATATTGTAAAATGAACCATGCACGCTGGGATTGGAATTTTCCAAGATAATGAATCTAAAACAACACAATTAAAGAAAAATAAGGAAATAGATCAAATGGATGAAGTGTTAAAGATGGACATTCATTTGAGATGAGTTTTCTGATTTTTTTTTTTTTTTTTTTTTTGCTTTTACATTTCATTTTATTAGGTTTATATACAGTACTTATCCAGGAAGTCCTCGAATTCTGATGTACGCGACCTACGACGTTTCAACTTTACGACGCCCGTGCCTCTTCCACCATTTTGTCCCCAGCATCATAGTGACTATGTTTAACAGCAGTCAATATTCGGTTTAAGGTCAAAATTCAGATTTATGAAACATTATGAATAACCCCGTTTACATGAATGAGAATATTATATATATTGAATAATCCACTGTGTACGCACGGCATCATGAGTCAAATGGACGTCATTTCTGTTTCTTTCAACCAGGCCTGCACGCTATGTCTTTTGAACATTGCGATTGCGATGTGCGCATGCGCGATAGTCACATCGTAGGACGTGATTGGCCACACGCATGTCCTAATTATCACAGTTCAACTTTTTTTTTTTCTTAGAACACGCAAACTTGTTTTGTCTTCATAAACGCAGCAAGCTACTCCATGCTCAACACAGCCTGTGTCGCTCACCCCCTCCCTCCTGCCAATCAGTCACCGGCCACTCCCCCTCCACTCTCACAGCCGACGGCGGCAGAAGCGGCAGTGGATTTAGTCCCCAAAACAAAGTCAACATCCGAAATATGGAAATAATTACGCTATAAAAAGGAAGATTCAGAACAACAAAAAAAACATTATTTGCCGACAGTGCCTCACCGTTGTTGCTGCAACACCAAGTAACACAACAAACCTGTCAGACCATTTGAATCGCCATCACAAGCCCCTGTATAACCAGTTCAAACTAAGAAGCGGGACCCGAGGTGAAACTTCATCTACTCAAAAAACGATTACAGACGCTCATATAACAATTTATGATAAGAAGTCCAAACAGTGTCGACAAATCACAGATGCAATAACTTTTCACCATTTTTGTTCTAATTTGTTTACAACTTCGTTGCAGTTTCACAAAGGTTTTTTTGTTTATCTTAATTATAGTTATATTTTTGTAAACAACTCAGGCGCTACATCTGCTTTTTAATTGTTTTAATATTTTAGTTGAAAGAGGTTTATAACTCTGCTTTTGCTTTAGAGGTTTTTTATTTTCTTCTATTTTTTTAAATAACTCAAGGGACTAACTAGTGCACCTGCTCTTTTACTTATTTTTTGGTTTAAAATATGTTTAATATTTTGCTGCTGTTTACATTGAAGTGTGAAATACAATGTTAAATAATATATTATGTTACAGAGACATCTCTTTTATATACAGCAATCATCATTCACAGATGAACGCCCTTAGTCTGAATTAAGCGATATTATATGAATACAATGGTGTCATGGTGAGTTAACCAAATTATTCCCAAACAAAGCTATTCAAGTCATCTGGTGAAAATTCTTCTATTTTTAATATCGCAATACATATCGCAACCCCCCCCAAAAAATTGCAATGTCAGTTTTTTTTTCCCAATATCGTGCAGCCCTACTTTCAACTGTCAATAAAACACTTGATATTCATGTCATTCACCGCAGGAATGAAGCAGCCAGTTTCCTCCTCACTCCAAAAGTGTGCTTTTGCAATGCAATTCCGCATACAAGCACTTCCTGTACTACAAAAACCAGCATTCCTTGCGGTTGAGCAATGAGCATGCGCAATGTCTCGATTGTGTCTGTTTACGCGCCGGCAGTATCTTTGCCTTTTTCGCCCTCCTCTCCTTCTCCATCCACCTCTCAGCAGTAATGCTAATACAGCATCTTATGCTTTTTTATTTGAATGTATCGAATTGTTTTTTTGTTTTTTTTTCATACAAAGTATTTTGACATAAATTTCGACTTTCAACAGTGAAATCCGACATACGTGGAAATTTGTGTTACATCGCCAGTGTAGGAACGGAACTCGTTCGTAAATTGAGCACTTCCTGTATACAGTATATATACAGAAAATTAATGGGGGCCAGGCATCATATTAAATTCCTTTCATGTCAACGTTAAAATGGATTGCAGCTTTTAATGGCTTTAAACATTGCAGTGTTTGTCAATTCAAAATGATACCACTCGGTAATTAATTAGAGTATGGCATTTATTGGCGCAAAGCTGAGGAAATATATTAAGAAACCATTTTACAGTCGCCCCAAACAGTAAAAGACCAATTATCTAAAACGTAAGCCTCAAAATGTGTCAAATATTTGAATGTGATCAGAATTGCCACATTAAAGATGTTTTGTAAAATAATTTATCAAATGACAAAAAGACCACACTGTTTATGTGGAACGTGTTGACACGTCTATATAGAGAGTGGTTTCAGGACAGCGTTATAAATGTACTCTCTCAGGTCTGGAGAAATAAACGTCTTTAAATAGGCAATGGTGGCTTTTCATGGGAAGACAAGAAGAGAGAAATCACTCAAATTGTCCCTTTATATGCCAATATGTACTATCCAATGGCTCCATGCAATCCACCAAAGAGACTAATAGGACGGACAACCTTAATTTGGATTTGAAAATAAATGGTGAGCACCTATTTTGGATACATTAACCTGGCAGGGAGTGACATATATTCAGCCAAAAATGGGACAAAGAAAAACACAACGGTTCTCAATTGGAGGATTTTATATTCTAATCTGGAGACTGATATTGTGTTTGCAAATTCAGTCAATGGCTCCATTTATAACATTTAAATAAGATAATAATGTGTGAGAGTGATTACTCAAGCAGGCATGTACACAGCTAAACAACATTTCAAAGTGTTTCTTTCCAAAGGTACAGTAGTAAGATAATAACATCTAAAAGGGTACTTTGCTTCTTTCTCATTACTCAACATACTGTTTTCAAAGAACAGTTTAGCCTTTCCTTCAACTAACTGTTATTTTAAGAAAGACTAGGAGCAAATATAAATGGGCCCTAAGCTTGACAGAAAACTAATAACAAACTGAAAAGAGAAAGCATGCTATTTCTTCTCAAATAGAACATGTGAAAGCAAAAAAACACCTTCTCACATAGACTTGGTTCAAAATATTCAACACAGTCATAACATGAAGACACATTTCAGGCATGTCTATGATTAACACAAACCCAGTGAGCCTGGAGCACATGCATATACCCTCCAATAAACACACATGAATCCTCATGCAGTTATTGGCCTTTAGCACAGTGCCCCCTACTGGCACCACTGGAATCAGAACAGTAAGATGCCAATTAATCATTTATTTATCCCCCCCAAAAAATCAATAAATATATAAACAAAATGTGTGTGGAATTATATGCATTACAACATATTTGTATTTTTTTTTTTGTTGGATCAGTGATGTATTTCCCCCTCTATACCTATTATTTTTTTGTTATTAATTCGCTTCATTAAATGTTTACATTTTCAACAAGAAAAGTGAATCATTTGCTCATTTTCTTGTTGCGCTTTACAAATATCTGCATTGTAAATGTAGATAATAATCATTTCTGACTTCACCCAAATGTTTTCACCACACATACCGCTTAAGCATTCCCAAAGAGTTGATGCACCGCTCCCTCCAGCACACAAACTTTCAGAAAATGTTTCAGCAAAAAAATGTGCTCTCGTGCTATCTGTTTTATATGGGGACACAAAAAAATATCGTGAATTTAAGTTGTCATGTTTGAATCATGTCTGCGTGGTTATCTGATACTTTGAGAAAACTGGCTCTAGTTTGACTTCTATGTGTGGATATGTTTTAAATGTTTCATCATGTGGTTTGACCCTCTTGGCAAAAGTATTACTGTCCTATTTTTTTTTTTTTTTTCCAGGCACAAGTGTAGCACAAAGTGAAGTCTAACTGTGTGCACGTTTGCCGTTTTTCCTCTTTTTGGTATTTTCATAGACAGGTGCAGTTAGAAAGGAGCGTTTACGCCGTTGTGGGAGGGAACAGAGCTGATAAATGAAAAGAGCTCCACTCATTCCCTTTAAATTCAGTGCAGAGGATTGAAGTGTGCAATGTAAGGAACTGCAAGCAGACCTCCACCAGTGGATGACGTGCCGGTGGCTAGAGCTATCACAGTTCACTGCTGGGAAGTGGGCACTTGGAAACGGTCTTCCACCCCAATTGTTTGTATCGGTAACACCCCCACCCCACAACCACCACATAGTTGTGCCGTGTGGCCCAAAAACATAATCAAGATGATGATAATAATAATGTATACAATGAATGTATTTCAATAAGTATTCAGACGGCGGAGCACAGAATATGCCTGTGCATTGATTTAATTCTACAAAATAGAATTAAACCACTGGTACCACAACTTAAGCTAGGTTCACACTGCAGGTTTTAATGCTCAATTTTGATTTAAAAAAAAAAAGATTTTTTGGAGTAAGCTCAAAAAAAAAATGTATACTACATTATAAATACGACCTCGGTCTGTGTACTGTGTGAACATATGCGTCGCCAAAGTGTCCCACATGTGCAGAAGAAGAGACAACGTCACTCACGACGTAGTGTTTACGGAAGTAAATGTGGTCCAGCGTGTCGGGGTATTTCTACAGTGGAGCAATTCAGTAGGAGGTAGAAATACAGTATCCGGGGGAAATGATAAGGCAAGTCTTTCCGATCTAATTTCATGGAGACGTTACTAAAGTTGACGCATTAAAAAAATGAACCGATTTATGTGGTTGAATTAATACTATTACCTAATGTCCAATTTCTGCTTCATGTTTCAAGTGGGATTAAATTAAAGAGAAATATAAAGTCAATACTGTTACTCGAAACAACTTGGCAGATTCGATCTCGCCGGCACTCTCCCTCCAGCCATGCGGAGCGCATTTTGTGCTCCGGATGACGTCAATGCCAGATACGTGCGACCTGGCGGTTGAGACTGCGGTCGCATTGCGAAAATCCGGTATGTATCCGATCTAGGACCACATATGAAAGTGGCCCAGGTTGCATTTATAAAAAATCTGATACTGGTCACATATGGGCAAAAAAAATCTGATCTTCGTCACAATTACCTGCGGTGTGAACCTAGCCTTAGACTTGCTTTTACCAGGTCTAAAGTTAAGACTAAGTTTATGTCACCAAATTCTCAGGTGTGCCACCGGCGTTGAGTAGAAAATCCCCTTGGTACAGCACAGTCCCCCAAATTATCATATACGGTAAACTATACATGCCCCGACAAATATGAAGAGGCGCCTGTTTTGTTTTGATATTTTTGTGGGTGCACAGGAGACGGGGGGTTGTCCCATCTCGAGCACAATATAAAACAAACAAATAGAAAGAAAATGTATGAAAAGCCCTACAAATACTGTAGAGTATTTTCGCCAATGGGTACAGTGCACTAAAAGCAAGATACATGGAAATGGAGATAGCTTGTCCTGACTATGTGGCAAGATTGACTTTGTGGTTGTCAGGTCTTTGAATGTGTGACGTGTACGACGTGGGAGTGAGAAAAAGAAAAAAAAAAAAGGAAAAAACTCCACCATGTCATTAGTGAAATCAATGTGGCAGAGCTCCCCTTTGACAATTCCAACCCACTGTCGCTCACATGCTGGTGTCAGCGCCCACCTGTGTCTCAGTATGTATCACAACCCCCCCAGGGGCAGGTGGCTGCATCGGATCGTACAAGGTTCCGCCGCCACCATCGAAGCACAAAGCGGCCCTCTCAGCTCTGTTGTGGGGCCCTCAGTGGGTCTCTAATAATCTACCCAGCATGTGTTTATCTTTGTTGGACCAGGATGTGTGGGGGTGGCGGCCGAGAACAAGGAAGGCAAAGCAGACGAGCTCCTGCCAGCCCGAGTGAGAGGAGCCTGCAAATCCAGAGGGACTGGCGGCTTTTGTGCAAGCGTGTCTTTGCGCCGGCTTGTGTGGTTTGATGAGGCTGATCTGAATCATACGCTACTGCCGTCGCCACTGAACAATCAGCAGCAGCACCGATCGAGGGGGGAATTTTAGGAGGCACGTTTGTTACACCGAGGCACTCCAAGTTTATTAGCCACGGAATGAGTCACCAGACCAAAAAGCCATCCAATTAATATTACTTATGTATGGCTAATACAACAGGTGGGTATGTTTGGACATCCATAAAAAATAACATTGGTTGTATATGTTGAAGGTTTAAGATCTACAGTACAACTACAAATTTAGGGCTGTGGGTAAAGCAAACATCCTTATATCTGGATGGATTATTTGTACTTTAATGGGATGCAGAATTTTGTCATCAAAAATGACTTCACCTTCTGTAAACTACTGTAAGAACCAGTGGCATTGCCATAAATGTATGTACAGTGGACCCCCACTATTATAATAGAGAATGTTTGTGAATAATTGATGGCCATTATAAATGTACTGAAAAAACTGAAAAATACAGGCATTGGCTCCTCCCCCAAAATAAATAAACAAAATACAAATCAGCCAATAGTTGAGTCTTTGGGTGCCAAAGCACAAGTATGCAGAGTTTCATTCGTTCTGTAACCAACCTGTTTACGTTCACCAGGTGAGTGTTTTCATTGTACCGTTATGATACATTTTTTGTCCTGTTCAATAAACACCAAATAGTGCATCGGCAACCCTAATCTAGTTGTTAATTTTTTGGGGAAAAACAAATGCCCTATTTTCCGGACTATAATTCACACCTTTAGATAAACCGCACGCACTCTATTTAAAAAAAAAATATTTCTGTTTCTGTGCATCCGATATTTTGTCCAATATTTTTTTTTTTTTTTTTTTGGGGGGGGGGTTGTTTTTTTCTGCTGGTTTTAACTTTTTTTTTTTTCTTACATTATCATTGAACACTGTATGGATTTGTTTTAATCGCAAAAGATGGAAATATGTAAAAGGTGGGTACAATCCGGTGCTGATCCAAATTAAGATTGTTCACCTTTGGCTGAGGTACCGTTGTAGTCTCTCTTGGGTTACACTGTGACATCTTCTGTTAATTACATCCCACTAGGAACCGTCACCATCAGACACACATGCGCCAACACGCAGAGAAACATGCAGAAAACGACTTAGGTGGAGCACACCGGGCGTTGATTGAGTGAAGAAGTGCAGTACAGGAGGAGAAGAGCAGCTAATGACTTTAGAGACACTGAAGTCATTGTGAGACTAGCCTAAGGTCAAAGAACTCCCCACACATTTAATGAACAGATTCACCCAAACATGTAGAGAGAGATTCAAAGGTGTGAGTGCCCAGACTGACTTGTTTAGTGAGCCATCGTATTTCTACATCAGAATACGGCACAAAGCTTTTACTTTGACAGTGCAAGCTTTAGTTTACTCGAGTCTTGGACACAGCCGCCAACATGTCAGCATACCTTTGGGAAAAAAACACCATTGATAGATTGATTAATCAATCACATTAAAAAACAAAGCAAAGAAAAATTGTAATTTTGGGGGTAATTTAAGTTGGAACAACTCTAAAACATAAATTATTGACATTTATGGCAACAATGTTGGTTAGCACAGCAAAGCAGCTGAGTTGTTTTCGCGTATGTCTTTAAGTTGGGGGACAATGCAAGGGGCAATTAGTTCTCTAAATTCTAAATTCTTTGTTGAAAATGCACAAAGGTCAATTTTCACATTAGCCCAACTAAAGATTTTGTTGAATTGCCCAACTTCAAATTTTATCTAAGTTTGTTTCCTTAAATTTTGAGGTTTTTTTAACAGTACAGGAGTTGCCCTCAACCAGAAATGCACCCTTTTTCATATTTCTTTTTTTTCCGTCTTAACAAAATATGTTGTTTACATAACAAGGTCCATAAAAGCATGCTTGGATGTGTTTGATGTGGAGAAATTTGACAAAGCCCTGATCTCAATTCCATCACACACCTAAGGGATGAACTACAGTAGAGGCAGGCTGTCTTTCAGCTCCAACATCAGCATCCTCTGACCTAAGAAATGTTGTTTTTTTTTTTTTTTTTCTGAGTGAATGGACAGAATTTCACAATCCAAAATATAGTAGAAAGACTTGCCCGAATAGTGTCAAAATCTGCTGCACAATGGTTGTAGTCATCTAAATTTGGGTTCACTTTTCTCCGTCAAAATGCAAAACTGCAACAATCACACAGATCACTCACTCCGAATGCTACAACGATGTACAAATTTGTTTTATTTCCAGCAAAGTAGATTGTGGTTAACAATCTCTAGCAAACTTCAAGTTTTAAGTTGGGCAATTCAAATAATTGTTCTCAATTTTGCTGTTGTGAAAATTAGCTATGTTTTGTTCATTCACAACAAAGAAATACGTGTTTACAGAACTGGTGTCCCTTGTATTGTCCCCCAACTTAAAGATCTGAGCAAAGGCAACTCAGAAAATAGTTTTGTAGGAAATACTTGCTGGCGTTGTTGTGCTAACTAACATTGGAGTATTAATGTCAAAGATGTATACTTTTAAGTCGTTACAACCTCAATTACTGTTTTAAAAAATACAAGTCGTGTTTTTAATAGTGTAGCAATGTAGGTAGGGAACGACCAATCTCCTCAACTAATGAGCAATTAGCAAAGGCTTACGTCAGCCGTATGATATTTACCTGTTTTCTACCTCGTAGTTTTGTCAATGGAAAAACACTCAAAATGAGTGAACTTTCGCCAAGCTGAGTAGGTACTATGCAGTGGAAAAGGGGCAAAGTGACCATTGTAAGATAGTATTCCTGAACTTAGCGCCTCCCTGCAAGAGCGCAAGACCTCCAAGCCTTACCGGCGAGTCAAGCGCAGTACCTGCAACAGTAGGCTCAATTTCAGGAGTACTAGACTTAGTAAAAAAAATGTAACGACATCCAATCAGTCAGTAGGTTTTTCTGCCTGATGTGAATGAAATGAAAATCAAAGAATATCAATCCGCTCAGGTTAATTGGTCTTACACAGTACATTTGTGGAGACTCTCCATTCCCGAGGATGCCTGTGGCCTGTGCAAACTTTAATTAGTCGGTTTTACCTCTGCCAAAGAGGGATTGGCGGAGAGTCGGAAAAGGTGAAAAGAAAGGTCAAGGAGAGCGAGAACACTTTAATGCAAATCTGGGCGTACAAAGTATGATTTGTCTAGTTTTTAAAAAGTCTCCTATTTAACAATCATCGGCCATTGCCGGATCGCTACTTTCCATGCGGCAAATCATTAATTCATGGACATCGACTCAGTCAGCACTCATACACCGATGTGGGCTCAAATTTCAGTGTAAATGATGACAAGTCTGCTGGAAACCCTCGGTCAGTGGCCAGCCTACCTGCCCACAGTGGGTTTTAACATTAGCATCAATGTGCATACAGACAGTCATGTCAAAACAACCAATAAACATAACTTGACTCTGAACTTTGCATGTTTACTTGTGTGCGCTGGTGGAATACCTGTACAGTTCGACAGCCTTTCATTTTCAACATTCTGTTTGTTTAGAGGGCAAAGAGCAGGCCGCAGGCAGACAACACATCAAAACACAAAGCAACATATTGTTCCACCTTTAACGTCAGCCATGTCCAAAATGTCTGCAAAGTCATCAGATTTCTAAGGTGTGCAATGCGGAGTTAATAAACTATGGTCAAAAGGACAGCATCAAGTAGGGAAATCCGCACAAATGCTGCCACTCAAAGAAGGACCCTCAAGGCATCTGCGCAGCAACAATAAATACAGAGTACCTTGCACGCTAAATTTATTTTGTTTAAAAACAGGTACTGAAAAGGAAAACTGACAACAAGCCCAGCACTCTTGTAGACCGTGAAATACAGATGCATGGATACTGCAGCAAGAAAATGATCCGGGATGAAGACAAGGAGCTGACAGGAGGGTAGTCAACAAAGCGAAGATGGAAATAAGACATCAGAAAAAAAATATTTTCAATGGGAAACAAAAATAAATCCAAGAAAAAGGTAAATCCCAGAAGGCAATGTGCAGCATTTTTCCTAAAAGGGAACTGAGGTTTGTTTACTGCCAATATAAAAAATACGATTGTGACATGTTCTTGGACTGAACATTTACTCTCCTCAATCTCTTTCACAAAGAGTTTATCTAAGTACTTTTATCTGTTCATCAAACAGCATTTGTCATCACTCACAATAATTTACTTGGAAAAGAGCTGTTCTGAATAACAGCTAAAATTACAACTCATTTTGCCACATTTATTTTATAGAGCCAAACAGACGTGCAGCAGAAAGTTGGCGCTCTTTGCAATGCATCATTCAAGGCAAAAACAACAAGGCATTATCATATTGCTAGCTTAGCTGCATTTCGGTTAAAGGAACCTACTAATGAGTAAGTTGGTAACATTTCCTCAACATGCTGAGCAGTGACAAATTAAAACCGGAGGACCTCTGAGATCTTATCGATGTTGACCCTCGTCATTTGTCTTCAGAACAAAGTAAATGTGATCTTTTAAACACTACCGCTACCCGTGTTTCACAGTCCGAGTCAAAATCAAGTGGACACGCGGGTTTAGGACCACACTATACTGCACATTGGCACTATGACGCATTTGACAAAAGTGGCCACTGACAAACTGAAAAGGTTTCACAATTCCAATGTTTCCGGCACATATAATTTCCCTCAGTCAAGCTGCTGTTTGTTTTGTTCATTTCAGGGTGACTGTGAATCACAATTTGTAATCACATTGGTCTGTCCACCTCACTCACCTTTTTTTTTGCGGATCTGTAAAGTAATTTACCTCTCCGTGGTTTGAAAAGTCATGATTGTTTATATTCAAAGAGACCCCATCCTGAACACACTCCAGACTTGATTGTTTACCCATCCAGCAGGTGACATCACAGTTGTTCTTTTCCCACCAACGCGCCTTCTGTCTATCCTCCATCCCATTCTTCTCGGCACAAACCAATTCTAGCAAAGAGGCTCAACGACAAATCAAACGTAATACCTTGTAGCAAACTCAGCAGGCGACTGAGTTTCTGGCTGTCTATCTAGTAAGGTGTTAGTCACAAGAGAAATAGGGACTGTGTGCGACTTCTGACAGGTGCGAAAATCAAAAGTCAACATAAAATCCAAATCCAAAGCACTTTCACAGGGGTCAACATGAAACAACAAGTTGGCAAAAGTTAAAAATTGCACTAATGATTGATTTCTCATTTGAAAATATGACAAAGATGAAAAACAAAGGGAGGTGGGAAAATAACAGTCCATCTGTCAACTGTAATTGCAATTTTATATTGTCATTCTGAAAGGAAATCACTTACAATACTGAAACATGAAAACGCTACGTCGTTCAAGTTGAACTATTTTGATTAGGAGCGACAATGAACCATTGAGCCATCGATTCCCGCCCAAATATCAGAATTTTATAAATACTATATATTACCACCCAAAAAAATGAAATAAAAATGATTGTATTCTTAAGAAGTCATATTGAAAAATAGTTTTTCTTCAAAAAGCACCTACAATATTGTAGTGGATCTTAAAGTGACACTTGATTGGGCTGAACATCAACACTTATATAATAGGTCTGTATGAAACATTTTAAAAAGTAAATATGTCAGCACTAAAATTCACAAAGAATCTAAAGTGATTTATGGGCTTTTTGGGATAACTAAAGTCGCAAATTGGCCCGCCCACTTTTGGGGTATGTTTTCTTTTGTTTTCCATTCCAAGCTGTCTATGTCATCGCAGGGAGGCAAGCATTGTTATCCATGTTGTTCCTTGTTTTGGTTTGTCACATTCTGTTGTCACCTAGTGTCTGAAAGTGATTAAGTGCCACAAAATTAATTTGCACATTCCTACTCGAGTCCATTTTAAACTGTGAAAATCTAAAAGCGGGCGGCACAATATTTATTTTTTTATTAACATCAAATGTGAACTCCTATGAGGAAAAGACATGATCAACTCCACAAAATGAAACATATTGTGCTGATCGTTTTTTTCTATATTTTTATTTTTTTTTTAATTACCGGTTAGAGTGGACAATACCAGGAATGTGCAGATGAATTTTAGTGACAATTGATCATAGTTTTTGGACATTTAGCAATGCAAACGCTTTGTTATTTTCCCATAGGCAGCCTAGCAGGCATGGCTGTTTGATCCCGCTAGCTCCCGCGGCTACCTGAGGCCGAATTAGTTTTCGATTGCTAACAGCCAAACTTATCAGAAGGAGATCTTCTTACCGTCCATACATGAGGGTTCGTGTCTCGGACGAGCTGCCCGCTTGAGTAGGAGTTAGCTCCAAGCCGCCACCGGTCAGCCAGTAGCCGGTGTTCTGACAGATTCCGCTTGGCATCACCGGTGCGGCGTGTGATCGCTAATAAGTGGCCGATTCGAGAAAATGGATGAAGGTATAAACTTTGAAAAGACATGGGAGTGGGCCGAGTGGGCCGGCCTGTGTGCGTGAATTTCGGATAAATTGAGGTGAGGGGAGAGGGTGTGATCAAATTGCTCATTTCTTGTGGGCATTTCTGAACACTTTAGTTTTGTACTGATTCCTCCAAAACAAATTGATAAAATTTAAAATACAAGCTAATATCATTTTCCTGATTAAAAAAAAAAAAACATAAATTGAGCTTGTTATTGAAAAATAGACCGCCTCGGCTCTCTGATTCTCTTTAATCTTTCTATATTGATTTGGCTATAGATTATTTTTTTGAAATGCTTGATATTTTGCCTGCAAACGGTTCCTTTGACTTGAGACAGAACTATGACTCAGCAACTTCGCCAACAGCATAACTTTCCCAAACTTGCCTCTTGCCTCCATGCATCACTCAAAACTGGTCAATCCAGCGCAGCAGAGCATCCATCAAGTATTTCCGATAAAAATGGTGCCAATGTTCTTGTACTTGTGTGCTGCATTAAATATGTGCTCCATAGTGTGCTGTCTGGGACCATGGTGTGGGGAAGTTAATGAAGCTTTACCGGGGCTCTTCAATATGCGAAGCTCCCATGACATTGTCCTTTTTTAACAGGCAAGTCTCATTGCTAATAAGCATCAAATACAAAAGTAGGTTGCTGTGCAAATATCGGAGACACTGGAGGAAGCATGTGAAAACATCTCGTGAATATATCATTTCAACGTAAATATCACTTGTGAATAAAACATAATGGTTTCTGGTTGTTATTTTCCATTTTTTTATGCTGGATAGTACATAGAGTGACATTATCATACAGTAAATGTCACGCAATGGAAAGGGAAAATGGTAAGACGTTCCAAGTGTTGAGAATGTAAGTACTATGTGAAAGTATAAAACAACCACACTGAAGACATAGAACAAATGTAAATGTAACATTTCTCAATGGAATTAAATAATGTTAATCACATGGACATAGTCGATGCTTTGTTTTTCGTATGGATGTACAGTTTTAATAACAATGGAACTTGGCAAAAAAAAAAAAAAATAGCAAAATACATTCAAAAGGATTGTGCTATTAACTTAAGTATATTTTGTTGAATGCGAGTATCTTCATATGTGTTTAAAATGTGATGCAAGTTCTTATGATCCAATTTGAATTGGAGTGCACTTCCGATGACTTTAGCTCAAATATGCTCAACATGCAGACTAAAAGGTACATACAGGTGTTAAAACAATGATAGCAGTCGGTGAATCGGCATAAGGCTATAATGATAGTTTTGATTAATTGAGTTTTGTTAGTTGGATAAATACGTTTTGAAATTAATAATTGTTTTCTTCCTCGTGCTTACAATAGCCGTCAAAAATTGTGATTATTATTTTTCCCACAATTGTCCAGCTCTATTTTGAAATTATATTTTCTCACTATGTCCTGAACAGTATTTGGTCAGCAAAGGGTTCCAAGAATGATAAGCCAATATGGGTGACTTAAACAACTGATGGCTGGTCTTTGGTCAAGCAAATTCATTATTGCCATGTGAGGTTTAAAGATGCATGGCATAAAAAACTCCAAATAACAAAAACAGCATGCAGGCTCTGTAGTATTATAATCCGTAGTCTCTATTTTACTCCAGATGCCGTCTTTCTTGCTGCCCTCTAAAACAACACTGTCAAGCCAGCACTGCGGCTTGAGGACCTTAAAACAATACCAGAAAAAGATGACACGTCCAAAACAGTTTGTTAAACAGTATCTAAAGGATCACAAGGGGAGGGGAAAGAATACAGCAACATACAATTATTTTTTAAAGAGACAAGATTCTGATGACTGAATTAGAGTAACACAGGGGCATTAAATGTGCACGGGGGTGCAGACATGGGAAGCTGTCGGCGGCAGGTATCAAAGGCAGCTAATATTCAGAGGTCTGAAGTGCACAGTGAAAGCCAGAATGGCTCTCATCTGAGAGGAGAAGATTAAAATCAGTGGGACATCACAGCAAGGCAATATGAAGCCGGAATTAGAGCAAATCTCTCTCTCCTCCCTCACACACACACACACATATAGATATAAGGTCTCTGGCAATAAAGCAATTACTTGTCATTAATATTTAAGAGCCCATTCCCCATTCACATGTGACATATAAAAAAAGATGAGCAGGCTTAAGAACTGACCGTTGAGATAATCACAGTGGGCCAAACAGAGAGAAATGAATATCAGGCTGTTTTGTGTTTTATTGAGACAAATGTCTCCTGCCTGCGCCAGCAATTAATGGCCTCTCGCACAAAATGAGGAAAATGCTACCATTTGGACTCTTTTATTTGTTAAAATGAGATAAAAACCTATTAAGGCACCTTGAAATAACAATGGGCATTTAATCCGGACTCTGTGATTTACCAGTTCGAGTCAAGGTGTTCAGCCATCAAAATAATTAGGCAAAAGGAATGGGGGCTATCCTTGAGCAACAATGGGTGACACTCGACAATTGGGATCATGTTTGTGAGGAGGTAAACCATCCGTTGGACACAGAGTGGCCTGCTTCTCTTGAACAGAACCTGGCCCGGGCTTCGGACGGATACCGACTGGTCCAAAGAGTTTGGTGTTGTCAACAAGATGAGAGTCGGGGCCTTATTTTTTATAGTCAATTTAACACAGGTATGGGAATGTATCAGAAGTGTATTGACTCGTTTCCGATATTTATGATAGCGGACGGGAACAAAGAAGGACAGATGCTAATTTTGCGTTACATGACAAGGTAGCGTTTCTGTTGTTGTCTTGAGCTAGAAAGCTAAAGCAACGCTTGATGTTAGGGAAGAAAGGTTTAACAGGATTAATACATTTTAAGTGACAATTAGTGTTGCAGTTTGTGAGCAAACGTGTTGTAGGTTTGAGTTGTTGTTTTTTTTCTTCTTTTTCAACCTCCCAGAGTGTGAAGTTACGAAGCATCATGTGGGGTTCATACCACGCTTGAGTCCGTTTGATCTGGTGGCCCGATCAGCCCAGATGTTAACAGAGTTATTAGGAGGCTTATTAGGCGGGGGCCAAAAAATACAGCTTAACCCCCGCACCGATTTCATCATTGCGGCCATTCTGGCAGGGTCATTACCGAGTATCAGCTGGTGCCAGTCTTGCGGTTTAGTCTATTTCTGATGGCAGGAGTGTGAGTGTGAAGAGAACGACAGAAGTATTTTGTCAATCTCACATGAATCCATCAACAGATAGTTAAACTGCAGCAGCAAAACTAGATTCATGGAGCTATTACCAAGTAGAGCAGGGGTGGCCAACCACTCAAGGAGCAACAGCATAAACATCATCATACATAAACTGCTCTGTCTCGTCCCCTTACTCCCTAACTCTTCTTTGCATGTTTTGACAAACTCCCGTTCATTGTCTAACTTTGTAGCCCGTGAAATGTTATAAGCAAGTGGATGCGAGTCCTTCATCAAATTTGGGAACAACTAATTGTCTACTTTTCTGCCTGACCTTTAAGTGAACAAGCTATGTTTGAGAGGTTCATTCCCCTTTTTGAAATTCCTGGTTGAGGTTTGAATGGAGGGAACTAAAGGGCCACTGAAGATTTGAATCCTGGAAAGGTCCTAATGAAGCCCAGGCAGAATGGCTTGCCATTATGTATTCGGTCGGCCAACATAGGGGTGGGCGATATGGGCAAAAAAAAAAAAAAAAAATCTTGATATTTTTTCAAAAAACTCAATGATAATCTGACAATATTCTACAAAAAATATTTTAAATCTACACTTGCTTCCCAGACCAATTGTGGTTAGACCGTGTTTGTGAACAACATCTCTTAAATTGCTAAATGCAGCTTCTGCAAAACATAATGATATTCTCCGACAATATTTAACAAAGGACAAAAAAAATTTGAAAAAATATTTATGTCATTTAAATGTCTCTGCTGTTATTCCATAATGATGTGATGTTTTGAGCTGCAGTAAGTACTGGTGTACCACTGCCAACTACAAGAGGAATCAGAATTAGAAATAGGTGTTAAGTACAGCAATCAGAATGAGAACAAATGTATTTGATATGTGACCCTGTGACGAAGTGTCACCCGGCGAGAGAAAATAAAGACGTCGCCATTCTCATACATTGGCCATCGTATTCAAAATAAAGTTAATAACAAAACTGCAATTTACCGAAAAGTGCATTTTCCCACTCATTCATTGCTGTGATATGTAGACTTGTGACTTGATTCATGTTTGGGTGTATGCTGGCGTCACACTAATACGCCGTTGTAGTTTGTGCAACATGCCTTGGGAATACAGGCTGGTTATGAAAGATGCGGACTAAAAGCGTGTAAACTGAATGTTAACCGATAATCCAGGATGTCACGTTTGACTTGCTCGCTAAAGTACTGAGTGAGTGTGTGTGTGTGCGAGTGTGCGTTTGTATTTGTTGGTTCAACTCGGCGACTGTTTTCTGAGTGTGTGTGTTTAAGCTTTTGTTTAGCGTACTTGCGCGGTCGGCAAGTTTTCCTCGTAATCCATATGGCTCATGGTGCAACAGAATTGCTCTTCACGGTGACCGTTTTGGCACATCTAACAATGTTATTCCCACCGACGTCAGTCTTGTCCAAACCAAAACCATTTACAGGCTACGGACGAAGTGGACCCACGCCTCGCTATGAATCACCGCTCGACACTCTATGTTTGAAACAGCTCGGCTACAGTGTGGACAGAGTCACGTGACCGGGTCCTGCCCGCTGATTTGGCGAATGATTATCACTTCCTCCTCCTTTGCTGTCAATGCACACTGATTTTCAGCATTTCCTCATACTTTGCGACCGTCGACTGACTCGAGTCGTTCTGCTTTTAGAGGCAGTATTAATACTCGATAATGTAAAATTACACATCGTGAAAGCAAGATTGACGATTATATCGATGACGATACATATCGCCCACCTCTAGGCCAACACTACTCAACTTTTTTCCCCTCCAATGAAAAAATTTCAAGTGTGCCAAAGCATGGTACCTTCATTGGCGAATGTAATCCATTCCATCACCGTGTTCAAACAAGCCCCCGCACACACTGCACTTGCTCACTTTGTGTAAAATAGGGTCAGCAACTTAGTTTGGTGTCAGGCAATTTTTTTCCCTAACAATCCTATCGGGCCAAAATTACATTTCCATCAGACAAACCTGCTGCAACTGTATGAAAAGCTCACGGTTTGGTTTTATCACGGTATTGATGTCACGGTATGATATTTATCAAAATACTGTGCGAAAGGTCATAGCACTGCAATAAGCCTCACTGTATTGCAGGAAAGTTCATGGTACACGGTCTGTTCACTAAATTGTCAATATCATATTTCTTATTTGTAGCATTAGAAATGTGATACCGCCTAATGACAGTGATCCCTTTGCTTATCAAGTCAGAAACACAGGAACACTCTGAATAAAGGCAACATAGGTAAAGAAAAAGCCGAGTAACAATAAATAAAATAAGCACCTTGTTAGTTTATTTTTCTGTGCTTACTGAAATGCTTAAATTTGGAAGGTTATCAGAGAAAAGGGATGGAGTCGGGCAAAGTGGAGCTCTGAACAACGGACACCGTTCCCCAACTGACGACGGCCCGTCGCAGTGACATATGTGAGCCGTCTTGTCCGAAGATTGATTGCAAAGCCGCACTAGGGACCCAGGGCCACTAAATCTGTTGAAAGTGTCCATAATCAACGTAATTCACATTAGTTCTCTCTATTTTTATTTTATTTTTCTAAATCAAAGATTAATGCACAGTAGCTCACGGCTGGCTTTTATTTACGTAGCTCGAAGGAGAAATATCATGTGCGCCAGTCAACTAATCATCTGTGCATTTCTTCAGAAGTGTCAAATTATAACGTGGGTTATGCAGCCAATCGGGTGCCTGTTGTGCAAATACAGGCATCAGGCATACAGGCATGTTGGCCACGTAACACCAGCCAAGAAGTGAAGCGTGTAACTTCTAACGGCTCATTATTTCGGAGCGATAGCGACCGGGACGATAGCAAGGTACTTTTACCGCACCATTCCGTGCTCGCCCCCATACACAATGAATTGTGAATGAATTGGGTTGACGGTGCGCTGCGCGCAGCTAAGGTTGATTTTGAGAAGGGCTTCAGGAGCCGCATGAAACCGGCCAAAGAGCCGGATGCGGCCCGCGAGCCGCGGGTTGGCCAGGACTAAACTAGAGCTACAATTTAGGGAAATGAATGAGGATAGTTGACTACCAAATTGCATTTCCAAGTCACTTGATTGGAAGAAATACATTTCTAGGACATAGTTATTCTAGTGCTAGGTAGGCAGGAGTAGCCTGAGGCTCAGAGATAAACCTCTTCACATTCAACAAAATAGGCCAACAGATTCTTGTTGAGAGTGCCAACAAGTGAATGCATCTGAAAATGAATACTCTGAAAACAGAAATGTTGATGGACTGACTTCACCATCCAGTGGAACCTCACTCCAGCACTTCCCACAACCTACTTTACGTAGGTATACAGTGTTCCACAATGCAATTGTTTCAAACCGTTGAATTTATTGAAGTTTGAAATGGTATTGCACCAATTATTTCAATTTTAAAAGTATTCTGCGTGGCAGTATTGAAGTAAGATAATTACATTAGGCCATTTTTTTATACAACTTGTCCTCAAAGGTGCACGTTAGTCAAGTCTGGACTGGTTGTCAGCCAATCACAGGGCATCGATAGACAGAAAATCAACCGCACTCACGTTCTCACCAATGGACAAGTTATGCCGATGTCCGTTCTACACAAATGAAGCCCGATTTTGACCCGACAGACGTGGAAAGTCTGGCATGTCAGAATTTTTGTTTGACTTGCTGCATAGCATGTCATGTCCTAAGTTGCCCTACGATTGATTCCTCGGCATTGACCCATTCTCAGACGGGACGAAAAATCACAACGCTCTAGCTCCCTTTTCTGCCCAAGTGTAAGTCAAAACAGGCGTTAAAACAATGTGGTTTCCCCAGAAAAAAATGGTTATCCCTGCCGCGGGAGCGCGTACACATTGAGTGAAAACAGTGTAACATTACTACGTTTGTTTTCATTTAAGGACACAAAGAACACACTTTTGTGTTTATTGATTTTCCATTTATGAACAAGGTTTTGCAAAAAAAAAGTGCTTGCATTAAACGATCGATAGCTACGTGGAGAAGTAAAAGAAAAGCAAGGACTTACTCGCATTCGGCAGTACACTTGAGGTGTGTTCAAAGACCACTCACACAGTAGGACATTTCCAATACACATATAAAAACTCATTCAATGCTCCAAAAAGCAATGACTAATACACGCCAGATCAATAACCTCTGACACAGGCGCGCCAGAATCAGAACAGCCACGTGTCAACTCAATTGTTTCATTAAAGCTCAGATTACTGAAGGAAAGAAAAGAAAAGAAAACTGCTATAGTGGGTATAAATATTATACTTTTTCAGTGTTTTGTTCCTGATGTTTCAATTTGTATTACTTATTTACAAGGCTACATCTTTTATTTTTATTTATTTCAGTTAAAAAGAAGGAAATGCTGAAAAATTTAAATGTTAAAATGATCAAATGTTAATTTCATAATCAGCTGTGTGAACAACAAAAAGTTTAGTTTGTTTAGTAGTTTGCGCTGGGCATTTGAGTCTTCAGTGAAGCTAACGCGCATGTTTTGGGAATGTAGGAGGAAGCTGGAGGACCAGAAGAAACTTTGTGCAAGTACGGGAAGAACATGTAAACTCCACACCAGTAGGCCGGAGCCGAGATTCAAATCAGAACTCTTAGCTGTGAGGGAAGCATGCTAACATTCCGCCCCCCGGTACATTGTTAAAAAAAAAAACAGCAACAAAGTTTATAGAACTGGTGTCCATTGTATTGTCCCCCCCAACGTAAAGATATAAAGGAAAAGCAACAGATCAAATTGTTTTGAAGCAAACAACTGGCTTGGTTTGTTGTACTAATTAACGTTGCCACGGATTTCAAGAATTATTATTATTATTATTTTTCTTATTAGATAAAGTTGTTCCAACTTTAATTACCATGTTCCCCTTCTAAAATGCAAGTTGTGCTTTTTACAGTGAAGCTATAACATGCAACCATCATCACTTCCTGGTTCAATTTCAATGACAGCCTATTGAGGCACCAAACTAGTCCGGCCTGAATTAATTGTGCTTTCTATCGGTCGCTGCCAAGTAGTGCAATTTATCAGCAATGTAGCAACTAACTACACAGTTAGTTATAGTGAATGTTTGATCCCATTTGTTTTTAACGATCAAAAATGAAGGGATTTATCATAGCCAGCCCTAATAGATGTAAGAGGGTAATTGTCAGAATGTGGGCTGTAAACTAAAGAGACATAAAGCTGCCAGTTCCCAAGCACAACAATGAATGAACTACATGAGGCTGTCTGCGAACACAGCTGTTTAGTGTCTGGAGAATTTACAGCTACGTGGGAGCAGATTAATGATGTTTGCAAGAAGAAGGGAAGAATACAAACAGTCTGGTGGCGGCACTGTGTGGGTGTGGCTTAATGATAAGAAGAAATACCCGAGCGCGGTAAGAAAAGGACAGACAGCAAAGATTTGGTAACCTCTGACGAAGAAAACCGCGACAGCGGTTGAAGATTAGCTTGTTTACGCGGGCACAATTCATGACGGGCGTCTTGCAAGTCCGGCAAACCAAAGCGAGTATTTCAAGCAGGTGAGAAGGGATCCGACAAGGACAGTCTCATCTCCGATATGAATTATGCATCATAGTAGGTGAAGGGAGGAAAGGATGAAATGTGCTTCGCAACATCAACGAGCCCCCATAATGAAGGCTTAAAGTCTGATGGTATGTTTTAATGGCTACAACCTTACCGGCACCCCTAAAAGCTCGTATGTAATCAATACTCATTATTGTCAAAGACGCATAATGAATACACGAGTCATAATGCGGGGGATTTCAATTTCAATCCGTCACAGCATTGTATAAGCAAGCCTTGTCGATCAACCGTTGATGTGAAGCAACAGAGGAAACATTTTGGGGGCTGCAAAGTTTACCAGCATCCATCTTATTCCAAATTGAAGTGCAAAAGTTCCAGCTGAATGGATTGCCTTTCAAATGCAGCAGGCCATGGCAACACGCGTTCAATCCTGGAGTGAATCTGATTTGATCCCGAGAGCCACACAAAGGCAAAACCCACTGATTGATAAAGCCAAGCCATGCCAGAGAGGAGGAGGGAAAAAGTCAATGAAGAAGAAGAGTGTTAAGAAGGAAAGCAATGCTGGTGAGGAAGAAAAGAAGCAAAAAAAGAGAGAAGGAAAGCAACAGTAAAAAAATCTTTCAATAAGACACGGCCAGGTTGTTCTAAAAGGACCATTTCACGAATTGTACAAAGGTTGAAAAGATGAGAGCAAAGAGAGATGAGAAGCACCGATAATGTGCCGTGAGTCGGCGGTCACAATTTTTTGATCTCGGAGCGTTTGATGGTGTCAAAGGTGAAAAAAAAAATGAATACGACTGATTTCCACATCTTAAACAGAGAAAATGTGGCTCTGTCTACTAAGAGATGACTGCAATTGGAAACACAGTACAAAAAGGCTGGGAAATGAATGCACTTAGTAAATTCTGTTCTATGTTCTAAAAAATGTTCATTAGCACAGAATCTAAAGGTCAGCTAGGCGAATGAAGTGAAGTGGAATAGATAGCAGAGGGATGGACATCAATCTATTATTGATTCATCAGAAATAATATACAAGCATGTTTCAATGTATACAATACATTTGTTTATACCAGAAAAAGACATGAACGAAATATATACGTTCAATATGTATTCAAATGTCTATGAGTCTTTCGAAGTCACCAAAAAAGGTGACTATAAATATATTGATGATCAACACCAAGTGGCACACAACGAAATGCATACGATATTTATTTATTCATCTATTTATTTATTTTAAAAATAAACAACAGAAAAGTGGGACGTGCAAAATTAATCGGAGCCCCTGAGTTAATACTTTGCCGAACCACCTTTTGCCGCGATTACAGCTGCAAGTATTTTAGGGTACGTCTCGATCGGTTTTACCTCATTGTTTTATGACCAATGCTCTCCTTGTTTGAGCTGAAATTTGAGAGGGACGGCCAGGTCTTGGTAGGTTTGCAGTCGTCCCATACGCTCGCCATTTCAACATGACTGATCGAACAGTGCTCTGCCAGATGTTTAGAGCTTTAGAAACCTTTTGAGATCCTAAACCTGCTTTAAACATGTCCATACTGTTATGCTGGACGTGCCTTGTATGTTCATTAGTCTTGATGATGCTGTTTGCTCCCCAATATTCTTTTAACAGACCTCTGAGACCACCCCAGAGCAGGTGCATTTATACTCAGACTAGATTACACACAGGTGGACTCTATTTATCATCATCAGCCCTTTAGGTCAACATTGGGTAATTTCTAAATCATCAGGGAACTTCTGGAATGAGTTGGCTGCACTGACAGTAAAGCGGCCCAATAATGTGGCAGTGCAAAAAAAGGCACCAAAAACAAAATGAAAAGATTGTATGAATTTAGTTCCACTTCGCAATTGTGTCCGACTTGGTGTTGATTCTTCACCAAAAAAATCCAGTTTTTATATATTTTGAAATGAGGAACGGATGGACGGATGGACGGATAGACAGATAGCTAGATAGCTAGATAGATAGATAGCTAGCTAGATAGCTATCGATATGATATTGTCAATAGCTAGATAGTATTACACTGGATGGATGGATGGATGGATGGATGGATGGATGGATGGATAGATAGATAGATAGATAGATAGATAGATAGATAGATAGATAGATAGATAGATAGATAGATAGATAGATAGATAGATAGATAGATAGATAGATAGATAGATAGATAGATAGATAGATAGATAGATAGATAGATAGATAGATAGATAGATAGGTAGATAGATAGATAGATAGATAGATAGATAGATAGATAGATAGATAGATAGATAGATAGATAGATAGATGGTGTCTGTCTCTATGTGGCCTATAATTGACCAATCAACCAGTCAAGGCGCCCTACACTCCTAAACTGGCTCAGATAGGGTCCAGGTCACTATGACCTTGAACAGGCTAAGATCTAGAGAAAACTGATGGATAGATATTTGATGGTAAGTAATTGCAACGGTAGCTAATTAGGATTCATGTGAAACACACATGACAGCAATTTTTTCCACAATTGATTTTGACTTTTTGCAAAGGAAAGGAAATTATGAATTTTGATGTTTTACCTGAGCAAACCATCTGACAATCTGGTCATCTCCACTCATTAAAAGTGAGAGAAAAAAAACGAAGGTTTGCTTTGTCATTTTAGAGACTTCTACTCACTATAAAGATCAGAAAAAATCAGGATTGTCATTGTGTTTGTTTCATTCCTTTGTGTTGTAACCCTTAGAAATGTGGCTTCAACAGATGCTTTTTTTGCACCATTAACAGGGGGCAGCTCTGCAGGGAATGCATTTCCACCTGCTTGCCTCATCCTTTGTGAAACCCAAGAACACAATGCCGATTGGGCATAAATACCTATCTCTAAGATCACACTTTTTTTTTTTTTTTTAAACATGAATTGTTTATACTATTGAAAAATAGGATACAACAGTGCAGTCTGATTTTATTGTTGAATCAGCAGAAACACTATGCTTCCAACAGGCTGAGGTTACAATAGGAGCCTCGTGTGTCACACATTGTGACACATTTTCGGCATTTCCCACACAAAGCCACCCTGGCTGGCTCCACCGCCTCTCGAGTGGGCTCCATATCAAACATTAAACAGCATTTTTCATTCATGAGAAAATCATGTTCTGTTTTAACAATCCCGGCATGAGAGCTGATGCAGGGAAGTTGCTGCGGGGGTAATTGATAGGGATAGAGCAAAGGTAACTCCCAGGGGAAATGCTGGATCGTAAATTCTTACCCTGCCAGCGGGAATATGGCCTATCTATAGAGCTTTTTTAAGCTCTAATGGGAGGAAGAGAATTTTAATAAATATAAGAGGTCATTTAAAGCAAAATTAAAATGAAGTATCTTTGGTGAGCTGTAGTCTGAAATTGGAAATTATTCCCTCATCCTTTGGTTTTCGCTGATTCATTTGTTAGTGTCTGGCAAAAAAAAAAAAAAAAAACGTGGCATGGGCCAATAATCATTTGCGTTTATTAATATTTGTCTGGTAACCAAAGAAAACTCTGACAAGCATACAAGCATGAGGAGAACATCCAAACTCCACACAGAAAGACCTGAGCTGAGATTTGAACCCACAGGCACACACGGTAACTCTGACACTAACATTTTCTCATTCTCATTCTCTCTCTCTCTCTCTCTCTCTCTCTGCTTTATGATCATCCCGACATACTGTGTGAGGTTACAAAAAGTGGACAAGAGAATAATAAGTATATGTGGTCATTTACTGCAGTACTTTCATTTGATTGTTTCATATTTATGTGCGAGAAGTGTTTTCCATCCAAATACAGTATGTACTGTAATTAAGACTTCACTCCAGTGACACCTCGACTTGTAAGTGAGTTATTCGTTCGGTAGATTTTTTTTTTTCTTAAATTGCAAGAAAAACTGGAGTAAGAGCACTAGCTGTAGTGACAGTGAACTTCACCGTAAGCAGAAATTTGGCGAAACAATTCTTAAAAAGAGAGGCCAAGTGCTTGCTTCAAGTTACATCCACTTCCAGTTGAAGTTTATTTTAAAACTATGGTAATCATAAAACAAAGAGCATCGCAATTTGTGTATTAAACCAAAGCACATTAACTGCTTCACGAAAGTCCACTAGCTTAATGCTAACACACCATGCAAAATACCATAGACAGGCTAATGAAACTAGTATTGATTTTGCCGTAATTATAAACCTTTAAAAAACGTATATTTAAACACAAGCGGTACATATCTTGACTTGTACCGTACAATCACATATTCTTTACGTTCTGTAAAAATCTACTATTTTCAATCGAGTAATCATTGCAGCTTGGTGAAGATATAGTGTGCATAATACTGTGCCCTGGTGGCCAAAGTACACACAACAGAATGAGCAACACAATGGTAAAATGGCTATTGATTTATCATGATGCAAGAAAGATTTTATTCTTTACATTTGATTACATTATGTCCTTATTCCAGTCCTGACAGGATTATGCGGGCATCCTTTATGATTGTTGCGGTCTAAAATGCCTGATTTCTCGGGCAATTTTCCTAAATGTTTCAACAAAAGATGCAATAAAATTTCCATTTTTTGGGGCTCATAACCTAATTTCTTTACAATCACGCAAAGTTTGTCTTCAACTTTGAAGTGGATTTTTTTTTTTACAAATGATGTTTGAAAGAGCAATAGATATTTACAAATATGTATATTATTGAAAACGATATTTAGCGCACATCTGGATTTGAATCAAATATGACGGCATAGCTGCAGTCTACCAGAAAGAAGAAGCACTGAGGAGCCACATTGAAAGTCACGAGAAAAAAAAAAAAAAAAATATATATATATATATATATATATATATATATATATATATATATATATATATATATATATATATATATATATATATATATATATATATAAATATATAAGTTGCGGTGTTTAAACAAATTTGCGGGAAAGTGCAATTTCGCTGGATTTTCTTCATTTCGCGTAAATAGTTGCGATCGCAACTTCGCGAAATCCTTGGGGGACTGTTATTGTATGTTTTTACTACAGTAAGACACTGTAGTGTGCTGTTTTTTTTGTTATTAAAAGAATGTTACAAGCATGGTCACAGAACAAATTAAATGTATGAGCAAAGATCCGGATTATGTACAAATTGTGCTTTTGTCACCAATGTCGGAACTTATCTCCATGGTAAACCAAGGACCTTGTTTTTAAGTAAAACAAACTCCATTCCCTGTTAGAGGCAAATGCAAAAACATGTCTACAAGTATACAATCAAGTGTCAATTTGAGAAAAAGGTTTCTGGCAGATAACCTCCAGTGAAATATGGCTAGTGGTCTTGTCCATGCCACTTTATTAAACCTCGCTACAGCCTACTCACTTTTCATCTGTATTAGGAAATCTGTGTCAGGAAATCACCCTGTGGGCATCAAAGCAAAATGTCTATTTACTTGAGAGATATATAGAAAAAAGATTGATCAGCTTCGTGTGAAAACCTGGAGGCTGTAAGAAAGCTGTTGGTGTCCAAAGAGACGTTGGGTGTATGGCTAGGGCTGAAGGATTGGCTGTATAGTTATGTCCGCATTGCCTGACAGAGCTCACATTTGACTGGTCAGCATTTGACAGGGCTTGAACTTCTCCCTCCACTGCTACTAGAATTAGTGGGGTGAACTACACACACACACACAGACACACTGTCAAAGAGGAGGATAACACGCATCGCATTACCATCAGGGTATAAAGTGCTTCCACATACACAATTCCATAAATAAACAAAGCCTCTCTGTACAGTTTTGTAGTTATCCATCAGCAAGTTAGGAAGCCTTGTTGAAATAACCTAACCAGGACGACAAATAAAGCAAGCATAGCTCTTCTCGGGTCAAACATCCCTTTTGTACGCCCAAACAAATGTGTGGAAAAAATACTCATCTAGGGTAGAAGTAGAAAGGACAAATACAACGAGTAGTCAAATTAACACCCTGCAGCAGGAGCATTACTATCCTTAATTGGCACAAAGCTGAGAATTAAGGGCAAACCGCAACTTTAGAAATTAATATTTCAGGAAGAAAGTGTCATAGGATCAAAGTGGCTTGGCATCTTTAGGCAGAGATGCTAAATGAAGTGCATGAGGAGATTAATTAAGCAAGGAGGGTCTTGTGTGTGCGGGAGTGGGAGCGGTGAAAAGTGAAAAGGTGAGATGACGCTTCCATTCTTACCTTTGCTCTGTGACGAGAAACAGTGGGAGAGCTGAGCAAACAAGTCGGGATTCTCAAAGTTCACCTCTTTCACTTTGATCCAGATGCAATTCTCCGCCATTTCCTGTGGTACTATCTGCAGTCACACAAGGATTCCATTATCAGCCCAATAATAGAAGCACATAAAAGTGCCACTCAAAGTCTCGCTGGATATTGTGTGTTTTCTATATGTGCACATAAACAGTCACACATGTCCTTGTTTTTGACTGGATTCACTCTGAAGGACCAAATACCCAATTATGATGGAACACATGAAACAACAACCATATGCAGACACCCAAATTGCACTTAAATCACTACAGTGTTAAAATTGGGCCTACCATCTATTATTCGCTGATAAAATCAAATATACACATTTTTGTGCTCAGGCCAAAGCCCTGTCTAATACAAAAGTATTGTTTCGGCACCATCTTGTGACATATTGGTGCCAAGGAACTATGTTGAAGTGACAAGAGGACTTTCATTTACACACCCTGTCTAAAAGAAAATGTGTTATTTTCCAGCAACTTGTAGCACCTGTAGGCAATTACTCGGATTTTCACTTTTTGTGGCTGAGCTTGGTCCCTATCCCCTGCCAATAGTAGGGGCACACTGGAAACAATAATACAGTACATTCAAATATTACACGTTATGTAGCATTTAGTTGGCTTCAGCTAACTCTGCCAGCCTTTGATTTCAAGGGTAACTGCATTACTCCGGTATTTAATTGTCTCCACTTTTTCTGCAATCAAGGTTTACAGCGAAAGTTGCAGTATTTAATGTGTGTAATTGCGTTGTTGGCAGACCCTACTATAAAATCAGTGAATCTGAATAAGGTCAAGCTGGTATTAGCAGGGAATTCCAGATCTGTGCATTTATGCTGCACTCGCATTGGTAGAAGCATATCAGATTTGTATCCATATTTGGAGAAGACCTCATTCAGATTTGAAGCCTTCCAATTCCATCCATTCATTCACTTCACCGCTTGTCCTCATTCGGGCGGTGGAACTAAGCTATTCCAAGTGGCTTTGGGAGAGAGTTGGGCAACATTCTTGACTGGTCACCAATCAATCGCAAGATACATATAAGATTTTATGCCTTTCTGTATTTTTTTCTCCTTACGATGTTGCTATAAAGCAGGCTTTACCAACGTGTAGCTGACACTGACATGACTAGCCAGTGGGCATGTTCTAAAAGTAGCTGACATGTTATGGGACATTGTGGTTTTCTATATTGAATTGATCATTTCAAAATGTGAACATTTAAACAGGTTTAAAAGAATATAGTGTTGCATATTGGTATTTATGTTTCCCTATTATTGTGAAAAAATAATTCACAAGGTCAGTGTCTTTGCATAATGAACGAATAGAAATAACATAATACCAACAATATTCAAGGTTATTTGTGCAAATGTGTTATTTCAGAAGTGTGTATCAAACAGGTAACTATTTGCATTAATCAATACCTAAGAAGTAGCTCTCAGGTTTAAAAATGTTGGTGACCCCGCTATAAAGCATATCGAAATTGTGCCACTTGAGGTCTGAATTGTGTCATTTCAACCAGCTGTATCAATCCAGCCTTAGTACAACAACAACAACAACAACAAACACCGTAAGGTTGTATTTTTTAAGAATTACTTTCAATGATGCAAACATGATTTGAAAACAAACTAGTAAAAATAAAATAGCTTCCACAAGCTAGGTGTACATGGCTACATTGCTGTTTTCACGTTGTAGAAGTTGCTAAAGTGCATGCTTGGTACTGTAATTTGGAGGAAAACAAGAAAATGCTTACCGTATTTTCCGGACTATAAGCCGCGACTTTTTTCCTAGATTTTAAGACATGCGGCTTATAGTCCGTTGTGGCTATTCTGTGGATTTTTCTTCCACCGCTCGGGGCGCTCTAACCGGAATGACAGTCAACATAGATAGGTGCGGCTTATATAAAGATGCGGCTTATTTAAGTTTTTTTTTCCAAAATGTTCTATAAAAGGGGGCTGGGGGTGCGGCTTATATTACGGTGCAGCTTATAGCCCGGAAAATACGGTACTTGAACCTTTTCATTTTGTGAAAGAAATCCCATAGAGTAAATGTGCAATCTTCTGCACACCTTTATCAAGAACAAGGAAACTAAGTAAATTGTTTTAAGCATCAAAAAATGTGCCTAACTAACAATACAATAAAAAATGTCACAATCGTGTAGATACCAGGTCCACAGTTCACTTCATGAAACTCATCAATACCTCAAAACCAGTGCTTTCTCACTAATAACAAGCATTATTTGTCTTGATAGAAGTTCTCCTTTTTTGAAATGTGTTCCGAAAGTAAGAATAAAACAGGAAAAATAAGTCAATATCATACAGAACAAAAACAAGCAGTCCCCTTGTTTCAAGGTATTTCATCTTGCTGATGTTTATGTTTTTTGCAGTGTACTGTATGTGGTCCTGTGGTCTTTCTGTGCCCAAAGGGTGCATACTGCTATGAAACTATTCTTGAAAATATGATGTTACAATATTGATGGAAGTAGAAGATTGTGAGAAAAACAAAAAAAAAATGCCTAAAAGGCAGTAACTTTACTACCATTACATTTATAACATATATATAGTAGGGCTTCAAGCAAACCATGTTAAAAAAAAAGAATATATAACTGTTGAGCTGTAAAATGACCATTGTCTATTGTACTTATAACTAGTTTATCATTTTAGTCACATTAATTTGCAGTAATGATTAATACAGGACTCTGTTTGTACTGACTTTATATATCTCATAAACGTATTACGCGTGCATCTGCTTCAATCCAAGATGCAATTGTTACACTATTTTTTTTTTTTCTCACTCCAACTACTTGTGACTGGTAAGGCAGTGCCTCCACATCACGACAAAATTATATGGAGAAAAATGTGCACTATTAAAGCAATTTCTGATGTTAGCAACGAGTATACTACAGTATAAGTGGAGCCATGGTTTAGTAATTGCATAGAACTTACTTTCCGAAGTTGTTTGATTCGTGCTCTGGCAGGACAAACCCTGGATGGAACTCTTGTGAAAAATGACTACAACTTTAAACAACTAATTCACATTTGCCGCCGGCACCCGTGCACTTTCAATCTATGAAGGCAGGAGACTGTTTTGCCTGTCAAAACAATAGATTGTTTGTCCTCCAGTGCTTATGAATTTCATTTGCATTACCAAACCACTCTTCCTGCAAATCAAAGGTATTTTTCAATGCACGCTACAACTACTGAACATTGACTAATCACAGTGACATGATCATAAATTGCTGAACCTTTATTCATAAGGAAGACTGAGCTAAGAAGGCAAAATTGCTCATTTTCTATGGCTATGAAACCATAAAACATTATCCTCTTGTTAGTGTATGTATAAGAATCTAAAATACATTTGCATATATGGATTTTTAAAAAGGTCATCTGAATTGTTACACATTACCAAAAAAATACTGTGATAGAATGTGACACTGGCCTAAAGTTAAAAATGTAGCGGTAGCTTTAGAGAAAGGTACAAAGGCACAGTAGGGTCAAAAAATAATTAACATTAAGGGAAAAGATAATGTAATACGTACAGTAAAAATATGAAATACTTATTTTTATGAAATATGACTGAAAATAAAATGTGGAATGGTTATTTCAACGAGATGGCATGCAAATATATCTCAGTGTTGATTCAATTATGCTCACAATTTTCCATTGTGAGGGCATTTAAGTGGAAAGGACTGTTAAATTTTGGATCCTTGGGAGGGACCACTTCTTAAGTACTGACTTGACGAAAGGCTTTAGAATGGATCTCCTTTATGGTATTGAAGGTTTTGTTAAGTTAGCTGACCTCATCAGCCGTACAGTGTTTGTACAGTGGAAGTGGGAATGTTGACCACAATCTGCTTGGAAATACTGGTGGACCTCTGATTCACATTGTGACCTCGTGATTTCTACAGGAAATGACAGAATTCCAGTATGCAGTACAAATAAGCTAACTATATAGTCAAACTAAAGTAAAACAAGACAGTGGTGTTGACTTCACCCAGTGCTTCTTTGTAGCATTCATCACGTAAATATGAATGAGTTAACAACTTAGATGACATTTAAAGGCCAGACGTGCAACGGAATATTTCTTCGTAAGCCTGGGTGGTTTGTCTCTTCACTTTAAGCTTAGCTTACTTTTCAATGTATATTCTCTTTTTATCTTTAATGTACCCTTCTCTGGTGGCATATGTTGACTTATTGTCACTTCAGCCGTATTGTTCAGAGTAGCCTGGACAGAGATACGTTTACCACATCGCGCTGCTAGTCGCATTGCCTGTTAAATGGTTATCATCACATTTATCCTTTCTCTTTGTCATCATTTGTGCACTTCTGTGGTATGCTGGTGGCCCAAAAAACAAAAAAAAAGCCCCAAAAATAGTAAAGCAAAGTTGTGGAGTTAATCCGTTAGATGCTCAATGAGTTGGAAAGTTTCAACATACTGTATAAGCTTTCGGGTGATTGAATAGAGGTGATACAACTCCAGTTTCTATTCTTCGTGATTTAAGGTGCAGTGAGTTTAGTTTTAGCATACCTTGTTCCAGTTGACTCTCTTCATCACCGTTTCAGGCTTGTAAACCTTCTTGGGCTGAAGTCCGTACGGCAGTTTGACGACAGGAAATGAAGGAGGTGGAGGAGGCACACCCGGGCCCCCGAAGAAAGGCGGAGGGGGTGGAGGCCCGCAACCGGGCGGTGGCGGCGGAGGTGGAGGCCCCCCGCCCGGAGGAGGAGGAGGAGGCGGAGGCGGTGGAGCGCTGGCATGGCCGGGCAGAGGAGGCGGCGGGGGTGGTGGACAGCCGCCCGGGGGAGGCGGTGGAGGAGGGGGTGGCGGAGGAGGGGGTGCCGTTGCACCTCCCGGTTGCGGCGGCGGAGGTGGTGCTCCGGGCACAGATGGACCAGCTGCAATCTGTGAGAAGACATGGATGACTCTTTTTGTTTTTTTTTTTCATTTTAATTAAGATGCCAAAGACGTTTCTGTTACCTGCTTGAAGGCTTTATTGTGTTGCCAAAAAGATTTAAAGACTTACATCTTTGTTTTCTTTGAGGGGGAAAACAACGGATTTAGCTCTGCCTGTGCAGCCTTAAAATATGCAATTACTGGACCTCACCACTGCAGCTGAGACTGAAAAGAGGTAACACAGTCCCTCAGCTTGTCTCTGCTGTCACGTTCACCACATAAACAATGCCAATCGGAAATAAAAAGAAAAAATGCAAATTTGGCAATTATGGACACCCAAACATGGGCAAGGTGCGAGCTTCTCAGCTTATTAGACGTGTGCATTGCCCAAAGAAATTCACCTTTATGAGCATCCTCCAAAGTCAATTTACCTAGAATGTGATTGGCATCTTTTTCAAAGATGTGATTCATTACATCTTGGCTGATTGTTTATTAGGGCTAAAATTAGAGCTCCTCTCTGTGACAATACTGATTTGACGATTATGTGTGCGTCAATCTCAAACCCTCTGTGGCCCATTTCCTCTTTCCAGTGCTGATATAAGCAAATGGAAGGAAATTAACTGCTAAATTAAGAGTGTGCTTGGTTTCCATATTGATGGCGCGCTTATATGAAAGGGATCTGGATTCATACTGTGGACTCAACGAGGAGGTCAGTGTGGCAGGTAATTAAATCTGAATACTATATGATTAAATATGATGTCCCAATCTCATTTCTGATATTCAATTCAATTGCAACGCGATTACTTGTGAAAATTGCATTGAACAAGCAGGAAATTTGAGTGGGTAAAAATATTACAGCCTTTTAGTGATTCAATTTGATTCTGTTTTATCAACAGCACTATCCGTAGCTGCAAAAACAGAGGGTTTGACGGTCCTGACAGGTGAGGTTAAAACGGGGTATAGCAAAGGAATATCTTTTCACAAGGTACAAGAAAGCAAGCTCAGTTTTTGCTGTACTTGCAGTGTTTCATTTGAGTGTATTCTATATGACTTTAAAGTGTTTTTTCTAACACATATGTACTGTAATTATGACTTTACTAATGTATCAATGTAGCAGGTGTTTGACTTCCATACATATTTTGCTTACATTGTCGGTTTAGGAATGAACGACCGTGGACCCCCTCTGTTGTCAATATTTCCTTCAGCATTCCGGACAAAATGGCCATACTGTCTCCTTCTATGGGTAAGTTAATATATATATATATATATATATATATATAGTTGGATTGGCTGGATGGGCACTTTTTGCGCATCATACGGTCAAGATGTTCCCACAACAGCTCAAAGGGGTTGAGATCTGCTGATTGTGATTGCCACTCCATTACAGAAAGAATACCAGCTGTCTGCTTCTTCTCTAAATAGTTCTTGCACAATTTGGGTCATTGTCCTGTTGTAGGATGAAATTGGCTCCAATCAAGCGCTGTCCACAGAGTATGGCATGGCGTTGCAAAAGCCTCCGTTATTCAAAATCTCTTTTAACTGGAACAAACCTCCCACCTTACTAGCACCAAAGCAACCCCAGACCATCGCATTATCTCCACCTTGCTTGACAGATGGTGTCAGGCACTTCTCCAGCATCTTTTCAGTTGTGCTACAGCTCACAAATGTTCTTCTATGTCATCCAAACTATGTCTGTCCATGCCACTTTTTTTCCCCAATCTTCCTCTATCCAATGTCTGTATTTCTTTGCCCATATGAATCTTTTTTGTTTTATTGACCAGTCTCAGATATAGCTTTTTCTTCACCACTCTGCCCTGAAGGCCACCATCCCGGAGAAACTTCCGTTTTGCGGTTACCATTTAATGAAGCTGCCCGTAGAGGACCTGTGAGGCGTCAATTTCTCAAACTAGAGACTCTAATGAACTTATCTTGCTGAGTTGTGCAGCTGGGCCTCCTACTTCTCTTTCTACTCTGGTTAGAGCCTGCTTGTGCTGTTCTCTGAAGGGAGTAGTACACACTGTTGTATGACATCTTCAGGTTTCAAGGAATTTTCTCGCATGGAATAGCTTTCATTTCTCAAAACGAGAGAAAACTGAGTTTCTCATGGAAGTACTTTTTTTTCTGGCCCTTTTGAGCTTTTAATTGACCCCACAAATGTGATGCTCCAGATAGTCAAGGTCAGTTTGATACATTCTCTAACAAATTAAACGCCTTTCAGCTGTGCTAATGTAAGAGTGTGTGCACAAGAGTTTTCTTCTATCGATTAGCCTTCTGACACAATGAGCAAACACCTTGTACGTTTAGAACACTGGCGTGATACTTGCTGTAAATAGGCCAAGATACAGTACACCTATGTAGATATTCCACCAAGACCAGACATTTGCAGCTAGAATAGTCACTTACCACATTAGCAATGTATAGAGTGTACTTCTGATTACGTTAAAGTTATCTTTATTGAAAAAACTGTGCTTTTTTCTTTAAAAAATAAAGACATTTCTTGGTGAGCCAATATGTGTGTATATATATATATATATATATATATATATATATATATATATATATATATATATATATATATATATATATATATATATATATATATATATATATATATATATATATATATATTAGGGGGGTTACGGTTTTTGGATTCAAACCGAACCGTTTCGGTGCGGGCTTATTCTGCATTCATGCTACATTCACACCAACTGCGGTGGGAGCGTTTCTGGCAGCGCGTTTCAATTGGAGTCAATGTAGCTCGCGCGGGCGGGCGCGGTTAAGTGCGGGACGGTCAGAATGATGACCGTGACTTTTGTGAGCCGTTACACCCCTAATATATATTTTTTCAAGTTACGGAACGCCTCAACAGGTAAATATTGCCTCCTGTTACAAAAGAAATTTCAGGATATGCAAGATAAAAATACAGTTTGGGCTGCTACTCGCAGCTCCAGCGTTTACTGAACGCAACATACTCACTGCTGCTCTGCCATTGGCTATTACCTAGCATCTTCCGGGCATCGTATTGGCTAAGAGGAACCTCTACCATATGTTTATATGTGTGTGTGTGTGTGTGTGTGTGTGTGTGTATATATATATATATATATATATGTGATAGATATGTCTATGACGTGTCTTTCGTCATTCGCCCCTCGGGAGATGAGGTGTTCCGATAGTTTTACGTGAATTACAGTATTCACTATGGAGCCCAAGAAAGTGATGAGAAAGAAGAGGAAAATAGTTGTTTTGTCCACACAAACAAAGCAAGAGATTATAGAAAAGTATGAAAAAGGGATGCGTTTGGTAGATCTCGCCAAAGAATATGACCGTAATGTATCGACAGTCGCCATGTTCTTAAATCAGTTCTTTACAAAACGCCAGGCAAAACCACTTCTGAGAGAGCTTCAGCAGCTTCAGCAGGGAAGCCTAGACGTTCCTCTCCCCAGCCTATTCTTCCAACTTGTCCTCGGGGAGAGTCTCTCCAGCATGTCCGTGGTCATCGCCGGGGCCTCCTGCGAGTTTGACATGCCCGGAATACCTCACCAGGGAGGTATCCAGTAGGCATCCTAATCAGATGACCAAGCCACCTCAGATGGCTCCTCTCAACGTGGAGGAGCAGCAGCTTAATTTTGAGTCACAACTCTTCCTGGGGGAGACATAGTCTCTCCAGCATGTCCGTGGTCATTGCCGGGGCCTCCTGCCTGTTTGACATGCCCGGAATAGCTCACCAGGGAGGTATCCAGGGGGCATCCTAATCAGATGACCAAACCACCTGAGCTGGCTCCTCAAAATGTGGAGGAGCACCGGCTTAACTTTGAGTCCCTCCAGGTAGGGCTGTACAATATATTGAAAAAATATTGTTATCGCGATAATGGCCTATGCAATATGCATATAACAAAGACATGCAATAATTTCCTTACTGAATTGTATGCTTTTATCTAAATGTGACCAGTTAGATGCAAAATTAATTGTGCATCGCCACACAATAGTTGGAAATTGTCACATTATGTAAAAAAGGACAAACTTGCATGCTGACCCAACATTAGCTTGTGAAATAATATTAAATCTTTATTCAATTGCTAGTTTTGTACTTAAAATGTGATCTTTGTATATTGTATTTGCTCCATTTGTTTGCTGAGTGAAGTTGTTGATGAGAAGAGTTCAAAATCTTTTGTGTCAAGGCTCAAATGAGTAAGTAATATCAAATAAAATTTAAAGGTAACGTTAAGAATGTATGGGATTTTGTTAACCAAAGTGTTCAATCTCCATCCAACAAACCCACAACATGTCAAACAATTTGACACGGCACAGCCAAACGACACACTTCCTGTATTGGTCACATGATTTTTTTTGTTAAAGCGATATACACGCACCAATACGGGGTTTCACACTTGCGCTCTCAGCACTGTGCTGATGCACCAGTGTTTCTCGTCCCATCACTAGTTCAAGGTAATGCAATAGGCTGACGAAATTTTGTCGACTATAACTCGTAACATAACTATGAGCCCTTCTATGTCATATAAACACAAGGGGCAGTTCTGCTCGCCACAGTAAGCTGCCTTGCGGCTCAAGCTAACCACTCCCTAATGTCACAACAGTTAATTTGCTTTGTGAATGACATGGCTCCTGAGAGAAGTAAAGTTGCTGATAATATAGGGAAATGGTGATAAAAGTAAGACGTGAGTGTGTGCCGGGGTGTGCGTGTCTGTGTGTAAGCCACGTAATGAAAAGCTAAACTCAACTTTATTGATAGAGCACTTTAAAACAACCACCGCTCCAAGTGCTGTACATGGTGCAAAAATTGACGGCAAAGTACTGCATGTGAAAGTCCGGTCTTGGAAACATGTTTATTTTTAGCTGCGTTGTGGATGCACTTTTATGTTTTTGAATTTTAAAACAAAGATGTGTGAAAGGCAAACATTTCAGTTGTAGTGTTTTTTTAGAAAACTATTTACTGTAAGGAGATGTTTGTTTTTATTGAACTATAAGACATGCAGCTGAGCCTGGGAGCTCAGTTAAATATGGTGGCTAGGTCTGCATGCACTTAACCAGCTGAGGCACCCCCTAGTGTTTATTTATCTCTATTGTTTTTAAAAAACGTCCATCATAAGTCCCATTCGAGATGCTTTTTGAGACTCAGTTTTCGATTGTTGCCGTTTGCAGGCAACAAAAAAACACAATTGACTGGCCATAATGACAAAAAATGTACCGTCTGTCTAACATCTTGTCATTTCCCTGCACTTCTTCATAATTGTCTACAATAGTTGTATTTATTTTTTATCCCTCTTTAGACTGTACTATCATAAATTAGAATATATGGGAAACATTGGTTATTACCTCAAACAATAGTCTTGTATGGTCATCAATTATCTCATGCAATTTCATTGGGTTTGCAGTACTCACTAGTATATTGTTAAAAACAACTTTAAGGAGAAAAACAAATGGGCACATGAACAAGTTAGACGAGCGTAATCAACAAGTTTTTCTCTGATATGTTTTTAAAAATACCAAACAAAGCAATGGTTGGATGCATTGTCAGTTGTTTACAGGACCACATGTACAGGGAGGACACCCACCTTGGCTTCAGATTCCCTGATGAGTCTCTGAGCCTCGTTGAGCTTGTCCCTTTCAATAGTTAACTGCAGATGCCGAGCACATTCACACGCACAAATACACACGTATCGTAGCCACAGCACAAACATGAGGGAGCAAACAGAGGAACACATGGGAAGGAGGGTTAGCGAGACAGAGAAGAAGACTAGTATACTAAACACTGTACGACACATACAGTACACCGAGCAGACGAGCATTAAAGTTGCAAGCGGGGTCAAAGAGGACACAGCTTAAACAGTGCCAGTGCATCACACACACACCCTTTCCCCTCAATGAGCTTGTTTGATGTGCAAGAGACAGAGTGTAATGTGTTTTTTGTGCCTCAAAACCCGACGTAATGCATCATGTCATCAACAGTACCTTCAAAGGAAAATCACCATGAAAAAGCAGAAGTAAGATCTATGCGTGCTCCCTCAAAATACTCCTTCAATTTGTTTTTTTGTTCTCTTTTTGGCATTGTAAAATACATTTCAATCTTCCTAGATGTGTGACAGTCATTGTTCTATGTGAATTATTATGTTTGAAGATGTACCCCTGAGACCATGTGGTGTTAAAGAACACTGGCGTATGAGGTCCATGGATGAGTCGGTCATATCTTTAATCATCGTGTCATAAATTAAGACTAGCAAAATATTTACATTGTTCTTCCACTTTCATGCAATACACTCTTTGGATTGGTCTCCTGTTTTCAACTCTACCTGCCTCCGAACTTGATGCCTCGTTGTTTTCCTTGAACTCCGTCATCACCTCTGCCTTCTGTCCCTACGTAAGAGTTCCACCTTAGCCCTGTTTGCCTGTCCCCGTGGCTGTTTGGTGTTGTTTTTGCAACATTGTAATGTGAGTTGCCCTGCTGTGCTATGAGTTGATTATGGAACAGTACATGTCCAGGGCCACTACGCCAGTCAATGAAGACTCTTGGTCTCTCAGACATTAAAAGTCATTACCGAAGACTACTGTGGTCTAATGTACAGACTTTGGGTTCTAAATTTACCTGAGAGACTTATATTACCTCTAAATTTGGCAAACTGGTGGGTCAATTTTAAAATTCCAATTGTGTGTCTGTATATTACATACAGTATGGAAATGACAACATGAAACTACCTTTGCTCAAGTCAGTCACCGTGTCTGGTGTGATGTTATAAAACAGCGGTCTGAAAACAACTGCTTTTAACACAACAGGAGGAGAGAAGCTGACTGTGAAACTCCACAACCTGTCCTGGCAAAATGACTTGTGACGTATGACTGTTTTTTGTTTTTTTTTTAATCCTCTACCCCACCTCTGTTATGGCTCTCACACTACGCTTTTCACACTCCCAGGTGTGTTACAGCAGGGAGACGTGAGATGGAAAACCTGCAGGACAGGTGCCCTCGAGGACCGGAGTTGGTGACCCCTGATTTAAAGGGAAATGTTTTGGAGATTACGTCAAAAATGTTTTATTCGAGTGAGGTTTTACCTGATCCCTCTGTTTAGTTGGATTGCATCATGAATGTGCTTATTTCATTTTATTTTTTAAAGTCAAATTCTTGCCTGAGTAAGGGTGGGGGGGGGGGTCGACCGGTATAGACCGCCAGATCCTCCCGGGGACCGACTGAGGTCAGCTACGAGTCTGTCAGCTTGTTAAAAGCTATTAATGGGATAGCGCAGAGTTCCGCTGCGTACCACTGCACTGCTACATTATTCATTACAGCTCCAGCCCAATTGCAGTGAATAGTTTCCTTCTGCTACGCTACGCTAGGACCAAAAGGCTTGGGGAAGGGCGGATGATTCCCCACTTGTTGTGATTCCCATGTCCCTTTGTTGATGTTTGCAGGCGAAGGCACTACTCCACTCAATTGGGGGATAATCAAACAGGCACATCAAACAGGCTGCTTGTTACAGTGCCAAAGTTCCTGGTAGACCGACGCTCATTAAATGTGCCTGGTTGTGGCAAACAAGGTGAGCGGAAGCGACTCGGGCACGCATGTGTTTTAATATCTGACAGGCTGTCTCCTCGGATGAAAGGTTTTGGTTCGCTCCCACTTCATTCTTAAAGAATAATGACAAAAAAAACATGCTTGTGATGGCAGGATGTCTTTGATGGAAAGAGCCGAACGCGGGATTTAAATGGTCTGCACTTGCAACGTCCACGGCTTTAGCGGCGCTCTGTCGAACGCGGATGAAGGCAGCAAAACACACTCGCAATCATCAGAGAGGTTGTTGTTGTGTTCAGCGCTTGAGATAGGATTGGATTGGTACACGTGGCTAAGATCAAAAACGGCACTTGGTTGGCTGTTACTGACGCTGCATAATTAAACTACACGTCCAAGCGAACATGGGTATTTATGGGCGTTGGGGGGGGACTTTCCCGAACTTGGATATCAATGTATGTGCGTATCGAGACGATACATAGATCTCATTTGCATAATGTCAGAGTGAGATGTATATTTGTAACAAGAATAAGAATTGAATGGATGTAACAGTAAAACTGTTTATATCTTTAATAGCTTTACATAAAAGTGGGACTCCACATCTCCTACATACAGTGATTTAAAATGAACTGTTTTGGGATTATATTTTTGGTTTATATGGGAAGTTTAGGTGAGCTATCAGTTACTCCGCTATTCGTGTGACGGCTTGTTCCCTGCCCCCAGTGAAGTACTACGAATTGCTCACAAAACTGAAGATATAATTATATATTTAAAGATACATTCACTAACATTTTGTTCAGTAAATCAGGTTTCCCTCCAGGGGGTTTAATTTCAGCAGTTGCGAATGAAAAGCTCTCCAGCTTTTCTGAGGGATCAGTCATACAAATCAGTAAGAAAGACTTTGACTTGTTAATGCAGCCTTCTACCTTCAAAAGACAGGAATGCCTTCGTTATCGAATATAACACTGAAAACAAAAAGGGCTTCAGCTTGTGGTGATGTCATTAGAGGGGGCGGGGCATTCATCAGGAAGCGAGAGAGTGATGCACCAGTTTGGGTGTGATTGTGTCGTTGGTGTGCAGCCATGCTTTCATCTTTCAATATTGGCTTACATTAAATTCCATTACTGCTCTTTCCTTTCAAGACGTTGCTAAAATGTTTGCAATTGGGTTAAAATGGCAAAGCAGTTTTCTGTGCTCAGAAATGGAGGTTTTGCGAAGGAAGAACTGTTTTCAAAGGCGGTAAAAAAGAAATGCAATCCACTTCCAAGATAATCAAATTACATTGGAAAAGCTTCAATGCCGACACTCAGGCACATTAAGAGCTCCAACTTAAGGACATTGACCCTTTATTCAATCAAATGTTCTCACATCCACTTAGAGAACATCTGTGAGACGTGCGAAAAGCTCTCCATGTGGTTGAAAAATTGAGTCCAAAAATACCCGCTTCTTTTTTTTTTTTTTTTTTTTGTGGATGTACCTGAGACTCCAGGGCCTGGATCTTCCCCTCCAACTCTTTGATTTTCTCCTCTTTCTTTTGGGACTCAGCCTGCGCCTCCTGCCGTGCGCTGAACTCCTCGTCAAACTGCAAGAAAGAGGACACAAATATGTCAACGTGTGCACACTGATGAAAACAAGGCGGCAGAGGCTGGCTGGCGAGCGGCGGGACGCCTCTGGAAAGCGGCCTCGGGGCACATCAACAGACGCCAAAAACCGAGACGTTCTATTTGTGGTCTTCATCACCCGGGAGTCCTGTTGTCCTTTATCTTTGTTCCAGGCCTGGCTTTCATACATGTTGATGGATTTAACCTTTGCACAAAACCAAGACATGTCAGCGCAATGACTTCACAGACGCAGCAGGGTGCACGCACTGGGCTGGTAAGACGCTGCGCCTAAGAAAAGAAAAAAAAAACAGCCGGAAGCTCCTCGGTGCCACAATGGTGCGCTTTAAAAATGCATTCTAATCATATGCATTAACTTTTGACCTCACTCAGTATCAATTCATTTGTCAGTGGAAGGGCCAAAGAGACAGAAAATGGAGTTTGGCCATATGTATTAAAAGTGGGAGAAATGATCTGATTTCCATAATGTGTGATGCTAGTGCATCTGACTTTAAATCATCTCAGTCACCATCAAAAGGAAAAGTCTGCATATTTCAATTTTTATGAACTTTTTGCAACACGGTAGTAATAGAAAAAGACAACTATCCATCAGGAAAAAATGGGTTCAATTAAAGGACAAAAATGTGTTTTACGTTATTAATGGATGGATGGATGCATTGTTTTAACTCTTTGTTTTTATTCGTCTGATTTTGACACAGCACTTTGTATGCAACTATGAATTAAATTTGAGTTGAGCAGAGTTCTAAATATAATTGATCTCAATGGAAAATTTGTTTTCATATTGAAAAGAAGAACAACTTGGGCAGCAGCGTAACAAAACATATTGCATTCGATTTCCACTGTACGAGCAATGAAATGCGCATTAAGGAGGCCTCTCTCAGAGCAAACACGCATCAAAAACACCTGCACTAAACTTAAGTGCAGCCCAGTACTGTGCACAAATCAGAACCTCGCCATTGATTCTTGTAATGCTGATACGGATCATGTAGCGTCGCAGCCAGGTATTGATTAAAGCATGGAAAATCGATAGCTTGTCTGGGAGCAGTGCGGAAGAAAAGACTTTCCTGATAGGACTCGGCCAAGCAAGGGGCCTGTTGAAGTGATTAATGCCTCACCTTTTTGGAGTACTCGGCAGCTTTCTGCTCGCTCTCTTCAACTTTGGATTTGTCTACACACTGATCTGCAAGACAGCATACAAACACACACACGCATCAATACATTACATGCGCCTTACCGTGCATTATTACTTTTTCCCCCGCCTCTGCCAAAGTTTTTTTTTTTTTTTCTTTAAATTGACGTTTGTTTCTGAGAAGGATTAAACAATAAGTCCTTAATTCATTTTGAAGCTTGGTCTAAGTAGTTTGTGGACTTATATGATGGTGTAAGGCTCTTTTTGAAAAGAAATGTAGAATACTATATAAAAAATATTTGTGGACATCCCATTAGGGGGAAAAGTGAAGATGTATGCACAACATAGCGTGTCATCTCTCCGGCACGTGTGATTGTCACTGTGGCTGTTTCATGAAAACAACATTAATTATCACCTTTATGTGCTTAAGCCTGTGTGTGTGAATGTGTGCATGGACAAGGGTCGAAACACCGCACAATATGTGTTTCCAAATCGCGCATTTGCTTACTTGAAGGACAAATTCTCATTAGACTGCATATCGTTCTCAGAAATTGATCTTATTTGGGAAGAAGACACCCCCTGACGTGAACAAGAAATCATAAAAAAAAAAAAAAAAAAAAGCAGTACAAAGACGACGCCTCGGTGGTTCATGTGTCTTTTTGTGCGGGTTAATATCATTGCAAAAGTTTTAGTCGGTCATATGTCAGCAAAGTGAGCAAGGAGGTTTGTTTAGAGTAAAACTTTTAATGATTCTTTGTAGCAGAGTCAGAACTGTTCAGGAGTAATACAGAAACAGCTGCATTATTTAATTTGTCCTGCACAAAAAAATAAAAACATACACCGCTGACTCTCTGCCCAAATTTGAATTTGAAATATATTTTGACGTGTTGGAATCCAATCCGTTAGCGGGAAATGACTATATTTTTATAGTATTGGAAAAAAAAAAACAGAACCATTTATTTTCCCTTTTTTTTTTAAATTTTGAAAATCATTATGACTTTTTTTTTTTTTTTTTTAAATAAAGAATAATAGCAGGAAAATGTAGTGAGATTCTAAACAACAACAATTTGGAAAATTGGATGTCCGTTACAAGAAAGGATGTAAATAATGTTGAACTTTTGTTTGTTGTCAACACACTGTTTTTTCAGTGTTTTTCCACTTTCTGAAATAGGAAATCAACCCAAGCACATTTTTTTCAAGAAAAATGTTCCCCACTAGTTGAAAGACAGTATTCTAATTAATATTGCATGTGTGGAATATGAGTTAAGCAATAAAATCCACACATTTTTTACCATCTCAGGGGGCAGCCATTTTGTCACTTCTGTCGACTGAAAATGACATCATAGGTGCTCGGGGCTCAGATAACGACCAATCATGGTACAGCTCCAGACAACAGGTGAGCCGTGATTGGTGATTACCTGAGCTCTGAGCAACTGTGACTTCATTTTCAGTTGACAGAAGTGACAAAATGGCGGCCCCAGAGATGGCTAAAAATGGGTGGATTAATTCTTATTCCATGAACGCAATATTTATCAGAACGTCTTGTTTCAACTAGTGGGCTTGCATAGAACACACTATATTCTTGAAAATAATAGCTTTGTGTTTACTTCTCCTCTAAGTCATTTACCGCTAAAAGACACGTGAGCCGTTTGGATAAAAACAGTTTTCTGAATCTAAATTCAACATGCAAAAATTCACAATTTGGCCAGACAGTGAATACATTGTTGATTTAAGTGCAATTCTACTTTGGAGTGTCTAATTACTACAATTTAATCGTATCAAGTAAATGTAATGAGCTGTTTTAACTGTATATCTCAGTTAAACAGTTAAGAAAACACACATGCACACATACCAGTTGTGCCACGGTCAAGGGGTGATTTTAAAAATATATTAAAGACGGTAAAATCATATTAATAATGTATCCAATTAATTGATTTCTACAATGATTCAGAGGGTTCTATGCACGCTAATGTCATATTTATGAATGAACTACTGTTAGAGTAATTATATAATAATTGTTAAAGAATTACATATACAACACCTATCAGCAGTGTGCAGTACCTGTCTGCCTGCACCTGGATCAAATCCACCAAAATTACGCTACGCCACATGCACTAAAACTTAGACCTGCTTTTACGTGGTCTAAAATCTAGTCTACTTTGTGTCACAAAGTTGTCAAGTGCGCTGGGGGTCTGTAATAGAAAACGCCCTTGGTCCGCCAGAACGCACAGAAAAGCGCAGCATGGTCTGCCAAATTCCCAAACACAGTAAGCTAGACATGCCCGAGCACACAAAAATTTTAGGCCGAGCGCACGTGCAACCTAACTCTAATCCTAACCCTCTAGCAGAATAGGGCCCTAAATATTTAGAATTGTTGTGGTCCCGGAAGTAGGGTGAAGTTGTGGTTAGCACATGAACAACTTCATTTTTGTGTTTGTTTTTCATTTATCCAATTACATTCAAACACTTATTCACCAAGTCACATTCAGATTAACTTCATGACCTCGCAGTCATATAACACAACTACGGGGTCGCCGCTCGCTCCAGTTCCTAAAAATAGCATTTAGATTAAAAAAGTAAGCGTGAATAACCATTCACATTTACTTTTTTAACCATCAAAGTCCATTCCCATAAGAAGTAAAAGTTACCAATCAAATGGGTGAAGTCCACATCCAAGCGGCGACTGTAGCCAAAGTCGGGGTCCATCCCGCTTCGATGCAGGACCACCTGAGAGACGCATTCTTCAATCACCTTGTAGTACTGAGGCCTGTTAGGTCACAAAGCATAAAGCAGAACAATTACAGGGGATATGATAGACACAAATTCGACACGACTAATTAAGTGTAAATTAGTCCCTCATCTGAACTACAGGTCACAAAATGCCAAGTCTGGGGGGGAAAAAATGGAGAAAATAGCCAAGCGCCTTGTTAAATTTGATCACTTGTTTCACTCCTGTCATGAAATGAGCAGATAATAGACGCACCGAGGCCGAGGGTGTGCTTATGTGTCCATTTCAAGGTGACAGCCAGCCCTCTCGTGTAATTTGCAATCATCTTTTCCAATTAGAGCAACCATAAAAAAAGATATGTAAATCTAATCCGTGTAATGTGTGTAATTGAAAGCACAATGACCAGGAAAACATGTCAGCTAGTTAGAAGTTAGCACGGTTATCCTGCTGAGTGGTTGTGTGTGTGAGACACCGGAACGGGCTGGCAAACGTGACCTTTTTGGCGAAGAAACTATCAACTTTAATTGCTTGTGACATTTAGCAAATAGATTGCCATTTAAGAGGAGTTTCTAACTGAGAAATAATGATTTTATAAGCTCGACTTTGACCCTCAGTTCATTTTAAAACTCCTAGGGCTAAAAGTTTCTATTTTTCTGAATTATAAAAGCTATGTATATCAAATAATGAATATGAATATATAACATATGATATCTATTACAGTTTGAAATTGGAAAACACAAAAGTAGGGAAAAGTAAAATAGGTTGATGTGACAAAGATGCTATTATACCAGTAATCATATTTTCAAAATACAGTATATACAGTGTAGCGAAAATGGGGGTCACTCATAAGAGTGTAGATAATAGCTTAATAGCAACCGGGAGCAATGCCTGTATTACTCCTGCTCACCATGTCAATTTTTTAAGTCATTTAGAAGGGAATTTGACGAAAAACCTCATTAAATCAGTCTAGAAATGTGAAGGCGCTACAATAAAATAAGTTGTGAGTTCTTTTGATAGAGGTTAAAAACCTGACCCAAACACACACAATTCACACTTGACTTCTGTACATGGACAGCGTTGATTAACGACAACTCGTGAAACATACAAGAAAATACTACAATATGGCAAGCCTAAATAAATGAAGAAAAAAAGGCAAAAAAAATATCAAAAATAATTGGGAGGTAAGGGATAAATAGGACATCTGATAGATGCGTGAGAAGGTGTAAGGACGACTAGAGTGAAGGTGGCGGGCTTTATGAAATGCACAAAGTTTGCTAGCGTTCACTACCAATTTTGTATGCACTCACTGAAAACGCCCTGGCGAGCTAGAAGGTCATGTCATGTCATCTTCCAAACCGCTTATCCTATACAGGGTCGCGGGGAGGTGCTGGAGCCTATCCCAGCCGTCAACGGGCGAAGGCAGACTCCACCCCGAACTGGTCGCCAGCCAGTCGCAGGGCACACACAGACACCGTCACTGAGCGGGAATCAATCCCACGCTGCCCGCACACAACTCAGGCGTGTGTACCACTACACTATCAGTGACCGGAGGAGCTACGAAGTTGCTCCTTAAATTACTAATTAGAAAAAATGCTCCTCAATTTAAAAAGTTATTTCGAACCTTGCATTTATAAATACTAGTGGTGCAAACACGTGTATGAAAGCATTAACGTTAATTATCAAAACAAACTGGAGTCACTGCAAGATGTCGGTCGGCCCTAAAGAACGAGCTGTCACCTTGTGGGAGGACAAATCACTTTAGTGAATACAAACCTGTGTGAGAACAACAGTCTGAGCCAAAGTAAAATAAAAATAAAAATAAACATTTAGGTTCTCTAATTAAAAAAAATAGAAAAAGGAGGCATGGAATGGCATTCTTTAAAGCTTTAGCTGGCAGTTTCGCCCACTCGTGATTGGATGAATCTGGCGAGTGTCGCCTTGCTTGGCTTAAGCGCGGTGCCGCTCGGCTTACAACTGTCACCCGCGTACCCTGCGTTATTATCTCAATAAGCCGCCCTATTTTCCCGACGTCCTCCATGCTCCGCCACCGCCAGGCGGCCGCAGTGACGGCTAGAGTGACCCAGAACTGTCAGGCCTCTGCACAGTGGACAGGGCCAGGCTCCAAAAAAGCGAGCATATGTCCCGCTGCATCACTCCCCACCTCTTCCTTTTTTGACTCTGGCACCTCCAGTTCTTCCAATCAGTGCCGAGCGTCATCCCAGCCACTTGATCCAGCTCTGCTCCACATAGCCAATGTAATCCCCATATCGGCGTGCTCCAAAAGAGCACATCTGCTCTATATTTACAGGGCGGGTTTGATGTGCTCCCATTCATTAGGCTTGCACTGAGAGATTAATTATCAAAAATAAACCGAGCCCCGGAGGGAAGAGCAACAACTCACAGCAATGACAGTCGACATGGCACTTCAATGCTTTAGGCCAAATTTAGAATCTTCCCAAATACATATACAGTACCACTGTACATTCAAACGGCATTTACATAAATAGTTTCAACTAATCGAAACCTTTCAACAAATCATCACTTATCATTATACAGTATAAATGTCACACCTCTAATAGGCTCCTTCGGTTTTCTCATCAAAAACTTCACAAAACATCATTGATGGTGCCACTTGGTGTTGACAAACTATACATCCATCCATCATCGATACCGCTTATCCTCACAAGGGTCGCGGGGCGTGCTGGAGCTGTCTTCGGGCAGTAGGCGGGGGACACCCTGAATTGATTGCCAGCCAATCGCATTGAGACAAACATCCGCACTCACAATCACACCTAGGGGCAAATTAGAGAGTCCAATCACCTTCCATGCATGTTTTTGGAATGTGGGAGAAAACCGTAGTACCCGGAGAAAACCCACGCAGGCACGGGGAGAACATGCAAACTCCACACAGGGAGGCCGGATCGAACCCACGACCTCTGAACTGTGAGGCGGACATGCTAACCAGTCGACCACTGTGCCGCCCACAAACTTTACAGTATATACCAAATCACATACCGCCCCCGGCTAAAAGAATGACATGACATCTTTAAAGACCAGACTCAGTATTCGGTTGGGCCAAATCGGCTCCAAAGCAGAGCTTTGCGTTGTCGACGCATACTCCAGATGAGTCACCAAATTTCAATTTATGGGATTTTTTTCCCCACTCTTCCTGTATTGCGCAATGTATAGCGAGAGTATCTCTGGGCTGGACACGGGTTTGATGGCCTGCCCTAGTTGGTGCCAGAGGTGCTCTATGGGATTCATGTTGGGACAACATGCAGTCTTTAAATGTGGCTAAGCATGAAAGAATGTTCGAGTATTGAAGAGAGCAGGAAAAGGGAGATGGTTGGAACTTCGCTAATTTTTATTTTGACCCCTGCCTTGTTTGTTAGCCTTCAACTCAAGAAATGCATGACATATATTTAGCGCTGCAAGTGTCCCTGCTTCAATTGGAAGTTTGTGGCATGTTGGCATTAATAAAAGACATACTATTTGTAACTGTAGAACCTGGGGTTCAATTACTTTTTACTTGAGTTTAAATATATACACAGTAAATTTTGTAGAGTACATTTTACTCAAATGAAAACTATCCAAATCATCTGATTTCAGCCTCTCAACAGTCATCATTCTGATTGTTGTAGTTCTTCATGAAAGCAGAATGATTATCTTTTGTGTTTAATCAAAATAAGACTTTGCAAACATCTGCTTTTATATTGGAAACCCAATGGCTGAACCAGTAACTGAACTGGTTCCAAAAAAGATGGTGTACAACATCAGTCCCTCTCATTACTTGTTCTTTTTAATCACTAAACAATAACAAATCAACTAAATAATAAAGAGTAACCTGGGAAGAAAAATTCTATTGTAAAACACTTTCAATCTGATTATTTAATTCATCGATGAAATAATTGATAAAAATATAGACAGTGACAGCCCTAACAACTCATCTTAAAAATCACTTCTGAACTGTACCTCAGTTTAGAGTGTTCTCTTTAAGAACCTCACTGTTGCAAATTACTTCTTATTGCTGACTTGGAGAGAGGTACACGGCCACTAAAGCCGAGGTGGAAGTGGCTGTAGCTTTTTAATGTGAGTCCCTTTCCCTCGCTTCCTCCTTATAGATGAGCAATGCATTATTTATAACTCCAAGGGTAGACCAACTTGTCGATGATAAATTCATCTCTCTCCTCTCATCATCCCCTCACTTTCCGACATTCTTTTTACAAATCTGCTGTCTGCAAAAAAGCCTGACGCAGCAGTCAAGTCATCAGTGTCACTCGACCCGGCCCAGTGACTCACACGTTTGCTCTTTAAAGGTGAAATTTGAAAAACTAATACTTTAGTAGTATTTAAGAATTTCATGTTGTTAAGGATCTATCACGGCACCTTTTTAGAGTAACCACACCTAGGTGTGTTACATATACAGCATTCTATATATACCACACTCTAAAAACAGTTGGGTTAAAAATAACACAATTTTGGGTCAAAAATGGACCAATACACAAATTGGGTCATTTTGACCCACTTTCTTACATTTTGTACAAAAGAGCCCATTTTTTGGGTTGTTCAAATACCTCAAACTGGGTCGTCAGAGGTAAACAAGAAACGTCAAAACAATATCCAAATAACAGTTTTGCCGTCCAGTTAGGGCGGTGCCATTAAGACGACAATGATTTTAATTTGTTCAGTGAATTTATTTAAATAATGATGCACAGGAATTGTTCCACGTTGTCATATGTAGTCATATGAATAAAATTGATGGTATGCGTTATTTATGGGATTTTTTTCCCACTCTTCCAGTATTGCGCAATGTATAGCGAGAGTATCTCTGGGCTGGACACGGGTTTGATGGCCTGCCCTAGTTGGTGCCAGAGGTGCTCTATGGGATTCATGTTGGGAGAACATGCAGCCTTTAAATGTGGTTAAGCATGAAAGTCCGGAACGATTCGTCCGGAAATCAAAGCACGTGGGGTGGCCCACGCGTCCGTGCAGCGCCTAATCTGCCTGTGCCTCGATACGAGTGAAAGTTTAGTCGGACTCGCAGACGGACAGCCGTTTAAAATTAGAGGCGGACCGGCCTATAGACGGGTACTATACCCCTACCCCCATGGAAAAAAAGGCAATGCAGACAGATGACGAATAACGGACGCACAATTTTCAGTAAAATGCCCAGCTCTGTCTTTGATTAGCTGTATTTTTTTTTTTTTTTTATTTAAGAAGAGACACTTCTTTAATGGATGCTGAACCAGACAAATAATTGAGGCATAACTGAGAGTGGAGGCCACTATTTGAGGAGGTACAATTTCTTAGCATAGGTCATCAAGGAAAGCAGGTGTCTGTTTTGTATTCAAGTGGACGTTGAATCAGGCACTTCATTGAGGCATAGCAAGTATTAGTTAGTAAGTTCCAAATGTACCATGTCAGTGTCTAACTTACCTGATGTAGTAGTCATTCCGGACGAGCAGCAAGTGCTGCAGGATGGACAGGAAGTAGGCCTCGGAGCCCGTGTCCTTCACCATGTTGGATAAGAGATGATACACCTCATTCATGTCAGTGGAGGGGGCCAAGTTAAAGAAAACAATTGAGCAGCTATAATCATCCTCGATTCATGTTTTTCTCACACCTTTTTTTCTGAACAACATTCAAATGCACAGCTTGATGCATTCTTGTTTTCTTTTCACACCTCCGCTTCCTGACAGGCATCATAGGGTGAAAGCAAACACAGATGTGATTCATTTTATCAGTTCTCTCCGGGGAGCTGAAAACCCTGATAACAGCTAACTTAAAGGAGAGTCGGAAGTATGGAAATAAAGCAATAAAATAACTCCCTCTGGTTTACCTGTCACTCTGATGCTTTCAAAGTAGAAAAAATTAATTAGGTGATGAAAAAGTTTCAACATTTAAGGCGAGCACAATGGTGTGAGGTGCTCGTTTGCAGAACAACAATTATGCTGAGAGTCGCTTTTGTGATTGAAACTGGCATTCACTCAATGGCAAAGGAGAGGGGGAAAAAAAGAAACGCAGGTTATTAAATTTGCAAAAGGTATTGATTATGTGTCTTCTGTCAGCCTGGCCCAGAAGGCAGCACTGACGGCTCCGACATCTAAAGCACATCCTTCACATGTCTTAATCTGCAATGCTCTTCATTCTTCAATCACTTTTTGCATGCGACTCTTACATATTCTCCTCTTTATACTGCATTAAAGCTTTAATGAATATATATAAACACTATACAGTAGTTGATGTGTGCTCGTCAAACTTCCAATAGCATTTAAGAAGTTAAATAGCTCTGTTGAATACGATGGAAGCACTATTACCTTGTTTATGCATAAAAAAGGATTTCCCCATGGAACCTCAATCTGTTTGGAAAAGTGTAATACGCTCCTCAAACATGTTCTATACATGTGCACACAGACAACAAGAAGAGACTGCCATCGCAATATGAATTATATCTTCTAAAATATTTACATTAGAGCACAGTGATGAGGTGACATTTTCCCGTTTCATTAAATGTAGCGGCACATGATATTATTCTTGCATCTGCTTTAGGAGAAGGAAAATATCTTTAAAAATGGCAATTTAGGTTATAAGTACCTGCTTTGGGGCATACACAGTGCCTGTTTTTACAAGTACTTTACAAGCATTTTGTACATTTTTTTTTATTACTACAATTTTCTCCACAGTACATTTTGTTTGATTAACTAGTTATTGGAAATGTAACCTCCTAACCCTCGTATAGTTGAAATCATGGCAAAATAAAGTGTCAAGTCTGCATGAACTATTGTATGTGTAGAGTTTTTGAGAAACGTACAACTTCAGTGGAATCCTGAGGTCGTACAATTCTGAATTCAACCAACCAAAACAGGGAGGTATTTACTCAGTAATTGAAGTGTGGTCTTTAATTTTCAAAACAGATGACAATTCACGAGATGATTTGATGCATGGCATCTTTTAGAGTGGAGGCCACAATTTTGAGGAAGATCAGGACCTTAGCAGAGGTCAGTAAAATAGGCATGTGTCTATTTGACGTGAGGCATTTATTTATTCAAGGGAATGGGGATTCACTTATTTAACTGAGGCAAAGTATCAATTTGAGTGGAGGGCACTATTTGAGGAAGTACAGTACATTAGCAGTGGTCACACATTAAGGAGATGTGACACAAAGTTACTGTATCTCTGATTAAAATGTGCTGTCGACCAGTGTTATTAGTAGTCAATCATGTGCATTGCGCAAACTAGAGGAGTTTGTTTACTATGATTGGCAAATTTCATCACCATTTTAGGGAACATGATCATTTAAAGAGGAAGTCAACCCCCAAAAAATATTTGCAATATATTTGGCCGCATAGAACATATTCTTGCAAATAATTTTTTGGGGTTGACTGTTTAAGGGAAAATCAATACTTAGTTCCTGTACTTACACCAATTGTGTTGGATCTGGTATGTGACACTTTTTTTTTTCCCAACTCTGTCTCTAATTAATATCATCTTTGTCGAGAGGCAGTCAAGGGAATACAGGACCCTCTCAAGTATATATTTCCTAACTTGTATTAGTTGAGTTTGAGGCCTGGGAGCATTACCAGTCCTGTGAGATTCAATTATGGCCTCGCTAGTGCAACATTGGAGAGGACATAAGAAGGAGCTCAAGACTGGGAAAGTATCCAAGTAGCTCTATCTATCACTAAGCTGCAGACAAGGACCCAACGTAGAATGCCAATCCATTCAATGACCCCTCTTCTCGCTCGCCAAATAATGAATAAACATGAGTGGCAGTGGCAGTGGGATGTAGGCCAGTCAGTGGTAGGGTCAATCAATCACCATTCCACAGCTACTTAATATTTATGAGTGTCACCTCCTTGGCACCGGGACCCGAGCTGGACACAGACGGGAGCAGTTTGTGCGGGTCAATAATCATGGAAAAACAAGAGGCACGCTCAGGTAAGAAGAAGGACCACCAGCGTGGTGTTATTGTGTAGGCAGAGGGGATGCCGAGGCATTTAGAATGATACCCTGAAGCGTCGCGATCAATACGCCACATTGTCCTTGGAAACAAACATTGGGCCATCTCATTTGTGAACCCGCTCAAGCACATCATTAATCCAAGTGGGCTTTTTTTCCCCCCTCAAACACACACACACACACACACACACACACACACACACGCGCGCACACACGTTTCACCTGAGTGTGTCAACATAAAGTGTCACTCACAGCAGCGCTTTGTGTCAGTGGGACAAGTGTGGGATTTGATGGGGTTTGAAAAAAAGGCTGCGGACATCTGCATAACAATGTCAGGTGTCTGGAATGTCGCCTCCCAGTGCCACTCATTCATACATAGCCCCAGAGAAGACTGGTGAATTATTAAACAGCTTGGTGAAGAAGTTTCTGACTCTGGATTGAATTAGTGCCAACTTATTAACTTCCTAGTGGATACCAGCGGGTGAATGAAGGAGGACAACTACAAACAGAGAAGCATCCTCAATAGTTTGGAGTAGCAAACTTTCCTACTCTAATTTGAACTACTGGTAAAATGAAATTTGAAAATGTTGTTCCTGCTACTAGCAGTAGTAGTAGTAGTAGTAGTAGTAGTAGTAGTAGTAGTAGTAGTAGTAGTAGTAGTAGTAGTAGTATCAATAGTAGTATCAGTCGCTGTAATGTTGTTATTATTAGTAGTAGTCAAGTAGTAGTAATTGTAGTAGGAGTAGCAGTATTAGCAGTAACAGAAGCAGCAGTTAAAAAATGTATCACAGTTGTTTTTAAGAGAAGCACTGAAACAGAAGTAGTAGTAGTAGTAGTAGTAGTAGTAGTATAATTTGTGTTGTTCTAGGTAATAGTAGCAGATTGTATTGTTAGATGCACTGTTTTGTTATGAGTAACAGTAGTAGCCAAAGAGATATTGTTTGTAATAGTAGTACTAGTGCTAGTGCTAGTAGAAGTAGCATCTCTTTGTAGTTAGTAACAGTAGCATACTTGTTTGTCGTCGCACTGCTGTTATTAGTAATAGTAGTAGTAGCAGAGTTGTGTTTTGCAGTAGTAGTAGTAGTACTAAATGTGTTGTTGTTGTTGTTAAAAATAGTAGCATAGCAGTTGTTAAGGGAAGCACTGTTGTAGTAGTAGTACAATCGCTTTGTTTTTTGCTGTTGTGGGTAATAGTAGCGCAATTTTGTTTAGCTCATATCCCACTGAGGGGTAAATGTTTGCGAAGGTAGCGAATGTGCGTTCACGGCAGGGTCCGTACGCAACATTTTAATACTTTAGTAGCACTGCTTTGTTATTAGTAATAGTAGTAGCAACAGATTTGTTGTTAGTAATAGTAGAACAAGTGCTTGTAGAGGTAGCACAATTTTTGTAGTTAGTAATAGTAGCAAACTTGTTGTTTGATGTCACTAGTAATAAGTGGTAGTAGTAGTCGTAGTAGTAGTACTAACAGTTATTGTTAGTAAGTAACAAAACGTTGTAACTTTCTTTAGTTATTGTTAGTACTTGCACTTTGATGATATGAGTATTAATGTAGTGGCAGTAGTGGTAGTTGTAGTAGTCTAATTTGTTGTTGCTGCTAGTAGTAATGTTTTTTTTTTTTTGTAGTATTAGGACTTGGTGTTGGTGTTGTTTGTATCAGCAGTGGTAGAACTAGTTGTCGTCGTGGCATTGTTGCAAGTGAATTCAACAACTAAGAGTTGAGACTTGCTGTTAACAAGAGTCATGAGTCACCCTGAACAGAAAAACAAACATAAGGAGATGTAGAAGAATGAAGAAGTAATGTGAGGTGGAAGGTGAAGAACACGAGCATATTTGCCCAACCTGCACTGGCAGACGAGCGGGAGCTTAATATTGTGGACAAGATCCTCAAATCCCTCTCTAATGAAGCAAATCGCGAGGGAACTTCAGTCAATCAAAGTCATCTTGTTGACTCATCACTTGCTGCTACATCAGCACAAGTGGTCATCCATATAATTTACACAGAGGGACCAAAAGGACAGGACAGGAAGGGGAAAGGATATTCCATCTCAGCCCGAATGTCATCCAGGCGATGGGAGAGTTCGATGGAGTCCTCCTCCTTGTTCTCATTAAACACCTTGAGCTGGATGTCCAGCTCTTCCGTTTCTTTGAGCTCCTGGAATGAGTTGGACAAATAGTCAGTGGGTTAAATTTTCAAGTTTGTTCAAAAATTATTAATGTTAGGTGGATTGACTGTTTTAACCCTTTGGGCTCCATTTGTGTCCACCTCGCCTCCTTTTTAATTTTCTTTTTTAACTGTTTCCATGCAAATGTAATGACACTTTGCAAGGTTGGGGATTTTTGTCAGATTTTGTCATTTCCAACGACAGTGTTTTAAAGTTATTAATAATATACTGTTTAAATCAAATTCTAACCATTAGCTCTATTATATTGAAACCTATGAGAACGATAGAGTTGTATCCGTGTTAACTACCAGTATTCCATTGATTTGTAATATTTGGGTAAAACATGTTTTACGCTATACTCAACACTTACATTGTTTAATTAGTTTTCATTTGTCATTTGTTATTTCATCATTTGTCATTTGTTGGACAAGAGGGAAATGTCATGTAGTATTTTTTTGTATTGAAGTGAACTGAATTGAATACTGTATTGAAGATTGCTCTCTGCTGACTGTAGAAAGACTGTACTATTAGCAATAAAAGAAAAACAGGTGGTACCGAGAATATCAAAATGAATTATGGTTGTTTTATAACCTGTGCTTTGTACAAACAAACTGGAATTTGACAGGTTCAAAATATATATTTTATACTAATGATATGAACTGACATTAGTTAAAAACTTGAAAGAAACAAAACAAACATAAAAATTACAGGCTATGTCCGTAGTTGGGCAAAAAAATGGACACAAGCTGAAACAGAAGTAAAGTTGAAGGCACGAGGGAAAAAGTAATGTTAACAAACAGTGATCACTCCAGGCCGTAGCCCATCTCAAATTTCAAGTCAGCAACTGATCGCAGTTTCCCAAGATATACGTTTTAGAAAATGGATGCCCTTCAGTAGTATTGACATTAAAAATATTGCCACTACTAGTTTTAATGCAAGTGCTTCTGTAGAGAACTTAGTAAAACACCTCACAAAAAAAATCTGACACTGAGAATAGTACAAATTACTTGGAACATGTTCCATTCACGAGACAGTGGGAGCGCTCGCTTGGAATGTCAGCAGTGGAGCCGAAAGCAAGAGACATGGCCAGCTAAAGGCTCATTTCTGCAGGTGTTGACCACCTGGCATCATGTGACATGACAGCCCATCTGTCGGAAGCAACAATGGTTCAGAAGGAGTGGGCATGATGGCTTAAGGTGGTGGGAATAATAAACACAATCACGGATATAAGAACATAGAAAGTTTATGTATGTATGTATGTATGTATGTATGTATGTATGTATGTATGTATGTATGTATGTATTTATTTATTTATTTATTGACCTTAGCCAGAACCCTCCACAATTGTTGTGGAAATCAGTGAGGTTTGTTAAATTGATATTGATAATTAATAACTAATAATTTCCAAGTTAGACTGAGACTAGACTAAGTTATCAGAAGATATATGATAGGAATGACGCAGTGTGGCTTGAATCTTGAAATGGAATATTCTGTTTTTCAACATGAAGAGAAAAAATATGCTACTCTCATATAAATGTAATCAAGACTAAATTATTGAGGAGTACACATTCAAAAACGTCATGATCAATTGTTAGACGGTAACCCCACATATCTCCCAAGCAGTAGTCAGAAAAAAGTCAAAAATTATATTTTAGCTTTTAAAGTATGTGAAATAATCCAAAGCAATGCTGTCATATGACATTCTGATAACTCACAGGCAGGATCTTTTTGAGGCCACATCTTAGGAACTCATTCCTCAGATGTATCCGGAAGTCCAAGTCATCCGGGGAGGTAACCAGCGCGTTGATGAGCTGCATGCAAGCAACCTGTGGAGTGTGCAAACACAAAACACATAGGTGGATTCTTACAAAATGAAAAAAAAAAAACAACATAATTTTATTCTGTAACAGTTATTGCCCCTGTGATGGATTTTGGGGGTTCAAACTGCTCATGCTGTGCTTCTGTTTTAGTACTGTTATCAATGCCCCTGGAAAAAGAAAAAGAAGCAGTCGATAGAAGGTGAAAAGAGGAGAACACAAGAAAAGGTGAAAAGTCTGCAGCCTGGATGTGCATTTTTAATGGATTTATTGGAGGGGAAAAAGTCTGCATGTGTGCGCGCGGGGCTTACTTGGAAATCGCTGATCAATTCTAATGAGCAGTAAGGTGTTTTAAGGGAGAAGACCACGGATAAGACAGTTTTCCGTGGGCAGCCAATCGATAGCGTGCAGAAGAATTCCCATGGATGCTGCAAGGCTGTCTTTGGAAAACCTTGACCTGAACTATTGGCTTGGATGTGCTGCTAAGAAGTCAAAACAAATGCTTACGCTTAACTGATGATATTGTCCATCCCAACGACATCATTCGGCAGTCAATGTCTCAAGTTTTTCAAACAATCTCATTTTACTTTGCTGGGCAGATTCTCCTTCAACTGGTTGACATCAGGGAAAACGAGCCAAAGAAAAGCAATACTGGAATTTGTATTGGGTCTGAGCTAAATGTCATTGAATAGGGTCTGCAGGTATTGATTTATTCAACTGTCAGGAATTTCCAGTTGGTCTTTATTAGAGAGGAGACACTACTATCGAAAAATAAAATAAAACAAAGGAAAAATTACTTTGAAAACAATATATGTTTGATTATTATTACTATTATTATTATTGTCAGTAATAGTATTAGTCGCGATAGTAGTAGTACTGCAGTATACAGCAGGACCTTGTTTTTTGTATGTCCAAATTGTCATATGATTTGTTTTTCGTGTTACCGTATATATGCTCTTTTTTTTGTACAAAAAAAATGAGTGACATGGAAATTAAATTTCCATAATCAATGTGCAACGCTATGTCCTTGTTACCTTGTTACTCAGTCTGCCTTTAATTCTCAGTGAGTGAGGATCATCCCACGTTTTCATCCAAAACATATCCGAGGATGTAGAAGTTAATTAGCAATAAATAGCTTGTGGGTTTTTTTGTATTCTATTCATTTCTAATAGTGTGGTTTCACTTATTTTTATACTGAATTATATTTATTTTTAACGAAACACTGGTAAAAAAAATAATAATAAGTATAACTTCATTTTGGGTATGGAACGGATGAATTGCATTTCCATTCCTTTCATTGGGAAATTATACCTCGATTTATCAACGTTTCAAGTTAAAAACGGGCTCACAGAACCAATTAAGTGTGTTGTGTAATGTAATGTGATGTTGAAATAGTTCGTAGCTTTTGCTCCAGAACTCTTATAAAGGACCCATGAACTTCAGCTTTGGATGCTGCTTCAACTCAGCAGGCGATGTGCTTCATGGCCATGACATTGATGATGACACACGGTTGGGTCAAATATCATAGAAAAAGGTGATTACAGCCAAATAGAGCGGTAACTTTGGGAAAGGAGGTGACTATTTGAACACTATCGGGCCACTGTTTGGAGAGAGGGTGGGTACACAGCAGCTAGGTGATTAGTTGACAGAGATCCAAGCAATCTATATCTTTTTAATTGTCAAAGATAAATATCGCAGTTATTTTTTATTTTTTATTTTTATTTTTTTTATCCATAGGGCAATGACACTTAAGGTCCTAATAAAAGCAGATGATGTCTTCTGGGACATCCCATTTCGGTTAGGAACGCAGCAGTGTTGACCCAACGCGCCACCATAAATAAAATAAAAGAAACTGCTTACACGTTGCATGCAGGAATGTGACGCTTTACTGAATCCATCAGTGAGAGAGCGTATAAAAGAACCTCAAGCCGAAAACCTTCACAGAGTTCATGTGAATGAAGAAAGCCGCAAAGCTCATGAAAAATTCTGTTTCTTCACCCGCATACACACCAAGCCTCAAACATACCTCGGCCGTAGGCAGTGCCGTGCGGTTGGGGTGGTTTGAAGGGGAAAATATGCAGTTTACAGATGCAGAACTAGAAGACTGACTTTCCAAACACTGGTCCAGTTTTTCCTGTGTGGTTTTTAAATGGAACACTGAGGATGCCTGCCCACCCATCAAATGTGAAATTAAACAACTAGATTGAGGAACCGAATCTTTTGCCATTCTCTTTGATCAAGCCATTCCGAGTTTCTCCATCCATAACTTGGCAAGAAGACTGGGTGAAGATCTGCCATTTCCGAGCGACGCCCAGTCCAAGTTTAATTTGGCGGCTCTATGTGTTGCTGTGCGACAGTGTATGGCTTTCTATGCATGTTTACTGCTTAGCCTTTCTCCTCAGATTCTGAGCTGTTTGAGAACAAGGGGCCACTTGGCTGGTCGTAAGGCCCTAGTGAACAGTGATGTTTTGACCGAGACAACACAGCCACCAGGAAAAATGTGGAGCATCACACTGTGCTATAATTCTGCATCCTTTGTGTACTCGGAATGAAGAATATGTTGCGAAGAGGCGCGGGAACTGTTTTCTTTTCAAAATTTTGAAATTCGTCAAAAAAGATGCATAATGTGTCTCCTTTGAAATACATGTTTTGCTGGCATCCACTCCAAACTGGTTGGGGAGAGAATTATATTTACTTTGCAGTAAATTGTTTTCTTTACTTAACAACGACCACACGTTTTTGGTCATTAATGTAAACATTTAAATGCAAAGGGAACAGTTCTTGAAAACCGACCGAACCAAATGGTCCAACCATTTTGTTTCAATCCCAGCTCTTCCGTCGGTTCACTCTTTCATCTCTCATCTTTCATCATCTTTATACTAGTCACTGCTGTATCAGTTTCATGCAAGAACTACGCTGCACCATCCCTGCTGTTAAAAGAAGTAATTCCAGTAATTACCCACTTTAGGTATACAGAAACATGTATTGAGGAGGTTCATTTTTATCTTTTTCCTTCCTTCTGCTGGAGTACACTTGTAAAAACATGAAGGCAAGCTCTTTTGTTGCCCTTTCAAACGAAGGCCTTCTGAGACCTTGAAGGGGGAAAAAAAGAGGTCGATAAAGGAAATGTTTGTAAAATATGAGAGAAATTAGGAAAGTAGGAGTGAAAGTGAGCTGTTGAAGATGTTTGCTTAAAAAAAAAAAGAAAAAAACCCTTGGGAAAAAAAAGAGGGAGCTCAAGGAAGCCAGCGTTTTTAATTAAAGCAGCAGCAGCGATGAAGCTCTAGGCGTCATATTCAATATTGCCCAGCAATCACATCTCATCGTGTGCCCAAGGTGCTGTGTGCTTGACAAGTGGACGTGAAGACGTCACAGCTGTCATTTACATTCGTGCTATTAAAAATGGTCTTCATGTCAAAATCAAACTTGAGGGGCTGAAACACCATGGTACCGGCTTCCTGTCAACTTTTAAAAAATGCCATAAAAAGCATACACCGCTACTCATAGGTCCTGACTGATGACATGATGACTGACACTTTGTATACATAACAATTCAAGGACGGCCTTCATAAATTTAAATTTAGTTACATTTAAATGTATCCATTGTAATTAATATCTGCCCCATTTCCACAGTTTACGCTCAACAAAGCAACACAGCTTAATTTTGACATTAGCTGAGTTCTTTTGTTCATTTTTCTCAAGCTGCTGCAGATACTCTGATGTCTTCTGCCACTCCCCGGAAGAGGCATAAATGATCATAACCACAGTCTAATCCAAGCAAATCCAAGTCGTCGAATCTAAGCAGGGTCAAGGCAAGTTGTAATGTCAAATCAGTGTCATACAAATGTGTATTTCTTTGGCAGCTTTAATTGTAAAATACCATAAAATCCTATGCATAATACACATTTTTTTCCACAAAAAATATCTCAAGTAGTACACACGAGTGTTTATATGGCACCCATAAAAAATCACCTTGTTTAGACGGTCACCAGTAATTATAAATATAATTGTTTGTAGCAGCCCTACTTGACACACTTGCGGCAAACATCATCACATATTGCGTATTGCTGCAGCACCACACTAGTGCACAGAGACAAGCATGGTAGCCATTAAAAAAAAAGAAAAAAACTCGAATCGAAAATTGTGAAACTGAAAATCGAAATCAAATCGAATCGGGGCTTGAGTGAATCGTTACATCCCTAGTTCCTACACTGGCGATGTAACACGAGATTCCGCGTATGTCGGATTTCACTGATAAACTCAAAATTTTAGTCAAAATACTTTGTATAAAAAAACTAAAATACATTAAAATAAAAAGCATAAGACGCTGTACTTAGCATTACTGCTGAGAGGTGGATGGAGAAGACGGAGAGGAGGGCGAAAAAGGCAAAGATACTGCCGGCGCGCAAACGCGATCGAGACACTCTGCTCAATCGCAAGGAATGCTGGTCTTTGTAGTACAGGAAGCGTTTGTATGCGGAAGTGCGTTGTTTGGTACGCAACCCGCCGCAAATACACAAGCAGAGGTAAACAAGCTCAGAGACGCAGCACGAAAGGACACTTTTGGAGCGAGGAGGAAACCGGCTGCTTCATTCATGTGGTGAGTGACAGGAATATCAAGTGTTTTATTGACAGTTGAAAGTAAAAAGCGGAAATGGTGTCCATTTGTGTGTGTGCGCATGTGTTGATATATGGGAATCCTAACCTGTAGCTGTTGGGCATCGTGGTTCTCCAGTCCTTCCACAATTGGAGCAAATCTTTCTTTATTATTCCGCTCTGCAGCAATTGTCATTGCAGCCAGAATCTTATCCAGGCTGGAAGACAAGACACCACAGAGAGAAAGGTGAGTGGGTGTCGACAAACACTTTTATCACCTTCATGACAGGGCATTTAGTCACAATTTTCAGGTCAAACACTGTAGATCTTATTTTGAGTGCTCACACTCCTTGTGCTCACATTCTTTGTTTTAAACTACTTCTGCAGTATCTCAATTTGTCCTTATGACTTTCTACACGTACAATTATAATGCCGGGAAATAAATGTGTGCTTGTGTTGAGTTGTTAGGGCAATTGTATTTAAAAGGTTTTCTGAGCAGAGAAAAGGTACTGGTGCAACCAATTGCAGTGGACCAGCAGAGTTATGTGCAAATGTACTTAATGAGAACATAAGCAAATTAGAGAAATGCAAGCGCTCGAGGCAGATTGTCTCTTCACCATGAAACACAGACACACTAATGGAAGTAAATTAACCTATAATCCGCCAGACATATACTGTCATGCTTTTATCATTAAAATGACCCCTAAGTAGCTGCTTTCTCAGCAAGGGTGATAGCATGTTTGACCGATAGAGTACAAGCGTTGAGCAAAGCCATGAATAGAGGTTAGAGACTCACAAGCAGACGTTCAGCAAAGCTTTAAAGTCACTTGAAAGGACGCTTCAAAACACGCTAGATAGATCTGCTTAAGTTGTCGCGTTCCCTCTCAATGCTGTCAGCTAAACATGAGCCGCCATCACGCCACTGGCTGGCAGCCAAGAGACGATCCAACTCGTGTCGCTGTCACTTGCTACAAGGTAACCACCATCATGCCAACGATCCCCTCCATAGTGAACCCAACATATTCTCTGTGTGGTACTTAAGAGTTACACCGTATTTCCATTTGAATATACTGAACACTACCTGCAATACTGTCAAAGAAATAAGTCTGAATACAAATAATATGGTCTAATTGACAGGCTGATAAAGGTTTGCACAATGTTAAAAAAATGAAAGAAAACGAACAGAATAACTACAATTAAAATTGAAACTACATTTCCGTTAATTAAATAAAATAAAGATGAGTGTGCTTTTAAAACATGAAACCCAAAAAAACTCCCAAAACTCCAAAAACCAATTAAAACTAACTGAATTTGAAAAACAAAAGCCAAAATGAAATTAAAAACGGGTTAGACTTTGCACAGTAACTTGCATCATGTGGACTACAGTTGTTGTCCTTTGATAGCAGATCAAAAATCCAAAACAATTCGGCGACATTGTCATTTAGTTTAGTCTCAACTATTCAGTTGCTGGACATCAGTGTGAAAAGTGTGAACGTACGCAGCTTGTGTAAGAGCTTCAGGCCCCTTTGGATGTGTGGCACGACGAACTGAATTTGCAGGTTTGCATACAAACCCGCGTTGGTGGTATCATTGTTATTGTGTTCTATCTCTGTAGAAAATAATAATAATAATTAAAAACAACTCTTCTAAATGCAATTTAAAAGATGCCAGTCTGTGGCAAACGACACTGAGTAAATCAACACAGTAAAGGCAGCCATTGCATCATTGTTCCAGCGTTGCCATTTTGGAAAAAAAAAAAATTGCAGGTTTTTTTATGACAACTGGAAAACCACAGATCACACATTTAACGATTGAAGGATCACACACTATGTGATTTTATCAAACTATCTGAAGGCAACAGCAAGCCCTTGCCAGAGCAACAGTTTACAGTGTCAACAAACAAGGAAGATGAACAGTGCGCGGTTGCTGTTGTTTGCACAGCTATCTGTTCTGAGGAACGCATTAAAATGAAAAAACAGGAAGGTTCAAGTCGTAGAGGCGACAAGGTTGACAATATGGAATCGATGTACTGCATAGGTGACTGAATCAAATACAGTATGTGTGTACTATTCCCTGTGTTCCTCCTGCTTTTGCAGTTGTATCAGCAGTCTACTCGATTTCCAACTGAATCGTGTCAAAAAACAACTTTGTAACTCCTTTGTTGGTTCATGTGCCCATTGTTATCAGTTTGTCCTGCTGAAATGTCAGTTGAGCCAAAAGATTATGGCCATTTATTGAGACCAATAAGTGTATCACATGTTTTTTGGGCCCATTTTGGCTCTTTATAAAAAGGAACCAAATACGGGGGAAAATGTCAAGGCTACAAACTCATCAACTGCTTTGGACATAAAGAAAGCCAACTATTGGCCTGAAAGTATCCTTGATTTTTACAATTGTGATACAACAACATGGAAAATGTGTCGAAAGTATTAAAAACATCAATTGCTGCTATAAAGCTTGAAGCAGTTATCAGGAGAGATTTGATTTTTTTTTAAAAGGTTGAAAGTTTTAGTGTGCCAAGGCTTGCTTTCAGTCAGGTTTTATTAAGGATATTTCATGCAAATAGAGATGAGTGTAGTTCAAGGAAAAACACAATCTCCTATATCAACAACATTACGGAGGTATTGCGTTTAGTGTCAGAGTTCACTGTACTGTCAAACTCTGGAATGTGATATTGTAAAGAAAAAGACTGGTAAAAGCGGAGATGTTGTGTTCCATATGTCTTTCCTCTAGGTCTCCTTATGTTGAACTAACCCTTTCAGGAAGGCAACATTGACCTCTGAATTCCACAACACATGCTCTGACGAGAAACATCTCGTTATCAATAACTTGAGACAGGACTAGTGATCAGGTGTCTGTCCTTACATGTTTTCCTCGCCGATGATACAGAAGGCCGACAGGATCTTGACAGTCTCGGTCATCATGCTGGTCTGTTTGGGGTCGATGGATCGCGCCAGTAACAACAGGCTGCGCTCATCTCCCAGGATCCTTTGCAGCCCATACTGTCAGATAGTGAAAGCAAGGAGATGGATGAAGGAAAAAAATATTCCAGTGGGTGTAAATTAAGCAGAGCTTTCAAAGATGTCAATTTTCACTAGAACAAAGCTTCAAGAGTGTATGTCTAACTTTAATATACTGCATTTCTTCAAATACCGACCAGGGAAATGGGGTAGGAGATTTATTTCTGTAAATGTATTGTCATAATTAAAGTGAAACTAGACTCTAATAATAACCTAACCAACACTAACACTAAGTGAAAAATAAAGAGGATGATGAATGCATTCAATTGAGGGCAGAAGTCCAGAGACAAAAACATAATAGGGAACCTTTTTAGTCTTCTCACCACTAAAGGTTTCGGTGACCACCAGTGTGGATTAGGAGCAGGAACATCAATTGGTCACCGAGCCATGAAATGTGTGCCATGAGAAATGAACAAAACCTTCCCAAAATGGATAATTAATTGAACTCAGAGTGGAGTGGAAATGGTAAATGGTAAAATTAGCTCTTCCATATTAGCCCATTATGTCAGGCGTCATCATCCACCAATGGAATCCAGACCACTGGGTATAATACAAAAGGAGGACTGTGTTACAATCTATCTATCTATCTATCTATCTAAATATTGGGGCTAGACTGGCGCATTTTGACGAATAACAGTATCAGCCTTTTTTAAAAATCTGATGGCCGATAATAAATCAATTTAAAACTGTATTAACTTTATTGAACTATGTATTTAAATTTTTAGTTAACTATAAAATATTCTACTGAACCTGGGAACACTGCAACTTTTGTTTTTGTTTGAAATCAAAACAAAGACAAGTGAAATTTTAATTTTTTTTTTCGGTTTCAAATGTTGGAGAACTTTAACTGTTGAAAACTATACGGACCTATTGTTCAAGTTTTCATTTCACTTTTTAAGGCATGCTGACGACGCTGGTAGCTCCCTGAATTGTGTTAGAATTTTACAACAAAGATGTATATTGTAAAAAATGTGTGATGATAAAAAGACAACATTATACAGATCTTAAAAATTGTTCAATGAACATAATGCTTAACCCATTAAGGCCTAAAGCGCCTGGCTCAACAGCTCCCCAAAACCTAAGGTTGGGTTTTAGAATTACCCTTAAAAACCTGAAGTTTCCCCAGAACTTCAACAACAAAATAATTATTATCTCAGCCACCACTGTAGCAGATAAAAACATCATTCCAAAAGAATTTGAGAGCTTAGACATGTGGCATTCACATAAGCCCAAGTTTATTAATCTTTACTGTTTCAATCGAAGATGTGAAAATAAAGTGTCAGTGCAAGAGAAGCACACTCCACTCCACTCTGAGTTCAATTTAAAAAAAGTGTGGTAATTACCATCCTCTGTTCTGTTACAAAGCAGTCGATATTGTCATTGTCTACAAACGTATATAGCGGCACGGTATATATTCCCTCCAAGCCATTTGTGTCAAAGTGCAGGCACATGGTACCTTGATTGACGAATGTAATCCGTTCTATTAGCGCGTTCAAACGAGCCCTCACATACCCACACTGTATTGCTCACGTTGTGTAAAACAGAGGTCAGCAACTTAGTTGCCGACGGGCCAAAGTTTTCTGAAGAATCTTATCGGGGGCCGAAATTATATTTTCAACAGACAAACCTGCTGTAACAATATCAAAAGCTCCTGGTTTGGTTTTATGGTGGAACTGATGTCACAGTATGAAATTTATTGCAATAGCGTGTTAAAGCTCACAGCACTGCAGTAAGGCTCACTGTATTTCTGGAAAGTTCACAGTACACGGTCTGCTCACTAATTTGACAGTATCATATGTCTTATTCATAGCATTAGAAATATGATACTGCCTAATGACAGTGATTCGTTTGCTTATCAAGTCAGAAATACAGGAACACTCTGAATAAAGGCAACACAGGTATTAAGAGCCAATTAACAATAATATCTCTGTGTTGTCCGAGACAATGGGTGGAAGACGGGCAAAGCAATAATAAGCACCGTTCCCAAACAGATGACGGCACGTCGCGGTGACATATGTGAGCCGTCTCGCCCCAAGATTAATTGCAAAGCCACACAAGGGACCCGGGGCGGCTAAATATGTTGAAAGTGTCCATAATCAATGCGCACTTCATTCGTTCAATTTTTTTAATCGGAAGATTAATGTACTGTAACTTTGAGCGTACACGGCTGGCTTTTGTTTACATAACTCGCGGGAGAAATGTCACGTGCACCAGTCAGCCAATCATCAGTGTATGTGTCAGACGTGTATTTTATAACGTGGGTTATGCAGCCAGTCGGGTGCAGGTATTTCAAATACCGGTACCCGATTGGCCGCGTGACACGAACCCGAAAATGGCGCACTTAAATGCTCTTCTGGCAAACAAAATTAAATTTTAAAGAGAATGGTTCATTATTTTGCAGCAAAACAAGACCAGGACGATATCAAGGAACTTTTAGCACCATTCCGTGCTCGCCACGCCTCAGTTGGAAAGAGCTTCAGCAGCCGCATGAGGCCGGCCAAAGAGCCGCATGTGGCTTGCCTGCTCTAGGGGCTGCTGTTTTGGTTAGCAACTAAGTTGTGCTCAACAGTTATGAAATAACTGGAGTGCTTACTATAATCTAAGATCATCATTAATACACTAGTTATTTAGAGTGATCCATCTATCCATCCATTATCTGAACCGCTTATCCCCATGAGGGTCGTGGGCCTGCTTAAGCCTATCCTAGCTCTTTGGGCAGTAAGCCGAGGTACACCCTGAAGTGGTTGCCAGCCAATCGCAGAACACATCTAGACGAACAACAACCATTCAACAAGTAATCCATGCAAACTCCACACAGGAAGGCCGGAGATTCAAACCTATGACCTCTGCACTGTGAGGTGGACGTGCTAACCAGCCAACCACTGTGCCGCCCTATTTAGAATTATATAGTTTAAAGTTAACGTACAAATTATTTTTTTTTGCGAAAATTGTACTGATCCATACAAACCTTGTTGTTCATGAAAGCCTTCAAGCATTGAATAAGTTTATGCTGATTCCGTTTATCAATGTTCTCTTGCCTAGAAAAAAAAAAGAAATTATTAAAAAGAGTATAGTTGTCATCAAAGAAAGAAGATTTTGTAGGTGTATACTCACTGTTTCTTATCCAAGAGCTTCTCCAGTGCATCCAGAAGAAGTCCAAGACCCTCATGACCAAAGTTATTAACCCAACTGTAGAGGAAGCAAAAGAACACAAACTATCCAGTCAGTATTATTGACAGTCTTGGCACTGAAAGCCATTTTAATACAGAGAGTGAATTAAACACAAAATATTGGTTTAACCCTTGAGATAACCAGACATTCAAACAAATGTCACAGTTTTGACACATTCGTGTAGTGGGTTTTAATTCCCAACACACTACCTGAGCCGCGCAACACAGCCGTGGCCTCCCTGACACCGAATACAGTTAGAATTTAAACTACACCCATTTAGGGGCAAATGAACATGCATCCATCTTCACGAGAGTTCTCATCACTGAGCTGTTTGTATCCAGCCACTCTCGTGGAGTGCCGCTGTGTTCCCGTGCCCAAAATTGAGCAATGCGAGAAAGATAACACTGTAATCGATAACGGATCGCGAGGGATAATTGCCTATAAACCACAGCATATCGGGAGACGGCAAATGATCCAGTGCAGATGAGCCTGTTTGTCTAAGGAGGCGAGGGGGAGGAGGGATTGTAGTGGTGGAGTAGCGGGGGGTCGGCTGTGTGGTCACAGCCAGATGATGCCATTAAGATCGCATGTTGCTAGGACCCCCGACTGTCAATAAACACTAAATGTATGGAACAATTTCCTGACGATAAAGGTTGTGGAGTCAATGCTTCATCTCACATTTTTGACAATCACTTTAAATAATAATGGTTTGAGCAATAAAACCATTTGTATTGACTTGCCATGTCAAGGAAGGCCCTCGATTAAGATGGAGATGCTGTTGCCTGGGGCGATTGGTTACTTGCGCTGAAGTATTACTTTGATCGGTGACGAAATTAGCTCAGGCAATAGCCCCCACTCGCCAATATACTTAACATAAAAACCTGCAGATTGCAGCGGGGATGCATAAAAGAACCGCACACATTCTACCATTTTAATATGATGGAACAGCTTTTTCTTTTCTCACAGATTTACATATGATTAAAAAACAAAAATGTAGTTCTCGTGTGTGTGTTGTTTGCTGTTTGTCTAAGCCAGGCATGAAATATTGGACCAGGAACATCAAGGGTGAAAAAGATGAGGCCAAATGTCCAATGTCAAGCAATCCCATTAGATGGCCCTTATTTTCACAGCAAATAACTATGTCATTCCACAACTAATTTGAAAGGCATCATCGTGTCATTCACAATGATGTGCTATTACTTTTTTGGCAGTTCAGAAATGTTGGGCCAGGAAGATCAACAATGGCAAACATGTCAATATCCAGTCAGAGCCTCTAACTCAAGGGTCACCAACTTTTTGGAGTCTGAGAACTACTTCTTGGGTACTGATTATTGTGAAGGGATACTAGTTTGATTCACACTTCTGAAATCACACATTTGCTCAAATGATCTTTATTGATGTTATTTGGCTATATGTTATTATCAGAGCTGGGCAGTCCGTCCCTGGGCCGGAACGGATTGTTTTTTGGGATTTTTTTTTGAGGGGCGGGGGTCGGAACGGGGCAGGGGTCGACAATGTTTATGAATATGGCCGGCGGGTCGCGGCTGGAAGGGTACCCAGGTCAAGGGTGGAGGGTCGCGGCCGGACGGGCAAAAAAGGGTCAAGTGCTCAGCTCTGGTTATTATGAATAATTAATAATAATCATGTATGTGACATTGAACAGTTGAAAGAGTTCTCACAATAATAAATAGATAAATATCTTTAACAACAATATTTCAATTAATCTCTGCCAGTGTTTAAGTTTTCAAATGATCACTTCCACAAGATTCCAAGGAAATCACTATGACCCATCAAAGTTTAGCTTTTTTTAAATGTATGTATTTTCTTTTTTTTATTTTAGAACAGGCTCGCAGGCTACTACTCATGTGGTCCTTGGGGGCTACGTTGGAGAACCCTGCTCTAACTACTAGACAATGGTGATTTTTAACAGCTGACAGCATTTCATTTCTAATTTAAGCTTTGAACAGTCAATACCTTTCTTTCTTTTGACATTTCGACTTGGGAACACCAATGCTTTGAATCCACTTGCAATTTCTCTGTCTTATGTTGTAGCTACTGTTGTGTCTGACCGTAATGTGTTTGTCCAGGTACATACAAGGCTGCTTCTATTGAACCTTCATTACTTCCATCCGACATCCAGCCATAAAAGATGGCAGCGCAGATCGACTCGATGAAGTGCAGAATGACAATGCAATCGACTGTGTTTGTGATACAGAAGTGAGGGAGGTGAAAGAAAAACAAAGATGACATGGTTGAAGGATCACAGGCCTACAAATTCACTGTTTATGCATCTTTCTCATGATGGCGTTATCAGTTTGGGGAACAAGGTAATGGGACTAATATTTGTGCAGATTAACACTGTTTATTAGCTGGCATACTTGAAATGACATTTTAGGAATGCTGGTTGCATTGATTTTAGGTTGTGGTTATTATTTGGCCGCGTGTTTCTCATTTCCAAAGCAAATGTGGTGATACGAACATGTAAACAGAAACAGTAAACAGACAGAAGAGAACTTGCAGATATGCTCAATCATACAGAACAGTACAACAGCATTTCAGAATCCTATAAAAATTTGAACAAGTTTGTTTTTCTGGTGACAACAATGTTATTCTATACTGCAGTTTATGATTATATGAAACATCATTTGCATTTTTTATTGCAAATACAATCTGAATTTAATGTTCAGTAAGCAACAGATTAAAAAACTACATATGCACAAATAAAGTAACTACAAATCAAATTGATTTATTAGAAGTTGTCGGTGCAACAATAACAACAAATGACACTTCTAAAATGTCCACACTAGGAAATAGCACACTTCCGTTTATCCAATATGGCAGTTAAAATGTATTACAAACACTACAGTATGTTTAAAAGAGAAGCTATGAGCAGTAGAATTGTGGTTAGTTTTTATGTTCTATATATTTTTTTCCATTATGTGTTATTTCATCAGAAGTGGGTGGGGAGATTTTTTATGGGAAGCATCTACAGTATTTCTTCTGTATTATGTTCCAATTGAAGTCATTCAATTGTCCTCCTGAGGGAACACGGACTTGTTCGGTGCCAGGGAGTGCCAACAGCAAATAGCACTATGAGTCGCAGCTTGAAACTAAACACCATCAGTGTCTGCTTTAGCAATTTAGCATGTCAAATATTTCGCTACATTACATCCTGACACTGAATATCATCAATGCACAAGCCTTCCGAGTAACACATTAAAAATAGTAACTGCATTCTTGTGAATAGCTAAATCATAAATACAGCATTTAAGAGAAATATGTACATATTTAGTGCAAATGTAATAAATGACTCATCCCCATTTCCTCCACATGAGTAACACTTTGAACATCAGCCCACACACCAGCCAAACATGTGCAAATTATTCACCAGTGTATAGCAAAGTGAAGTCAGAGAAAGGCAGGAAAAGTAGCAAGTGACTTCCTGATTGCAATACTAGATGTACCGTAATTGTTGGTTGTCTGTGTATTATTTGCAAGTTATGTTCCAATCTGGAGGTCAGGAGTTGGTGGGACATATCACTGAATAATACAATTAATTTTTGCAGAAAAATAGGCCTTCACTAATGAGATATGAGGCTGTTTTTTGTGCCAATAAAGACATTTAGATTAAGTAATTAAATGACACTTTTAGAGCGAAATACAGCAATTTAAGTCCTTTAAAAGAAGCAAAATCAAAGTGTTTTCGATATTGCCCCCACACTTCTTTGCTTGGGACCTAATAAAAATGATTCAAAACATTTTACTTCAAAGGTTACACTGTTGGGCCTGTGATTGGCAGGCAACAAGTTCAGGGTGTACCCCGCCTACTGCCCAAAGACAGCTGGCATAGGCTCCAGCACGCCCGCGACCCGAGTGAGGATAAGCGGTTAGGATAATGGATGGATGGATGGATGAGTTACACTGTTGGCTAGCTCTCATGCTATTTGAAATCCTGACAACAATGTGAAATACATACATTTATTTAGAATCCAATACTGTTCACACAAAAGAAAGGGGCAGAATGGCGGCTTGAGCTAGAGAACTAGAAAGCATCAGCTATGAGCTTTGTGAAGGACTCAGTCATTTTCACTGCTTTGTTTAATGTATTATTCAAACCACTGTGCTACGATAACAAAGTGAATATAAATGAATCAATCACGAATGTCTCACTGACATTTATTGAGGGACTACTGCCCCATCAAAAGTGCCACAGCTGAAGCTGTTCATGTGTGTGACTATCTCACACACGTTGGTGTCTTGTCTAACTGAACTTCACTGTTTACTGGTAGTTATAACTACCATGGTCACATGGAGCCAAGGACGGGAGAACCCTGGAAGTAGTGGGATGCCAGTCGATCGTCCACCAATCGTGAGCGGCCAATTTCCATGGAAAGGTATGTGATTGGTATATGTCGATCAATACCTTTCATTGCTGATCACAAAAACGATCACCTGCAGCTCGTACTTTGCAGCCAACTAGAGACCAGCCTGTATAAAGTGGAGCGTACATTCCCTCTTCCCTTAACACTGAACATCTTACGGAGAAAACTTTGAAGTGAATGATAACATTTTTTTAATTTGAAATGTTTAAGTATAATAAAAGGCTGGAAACTTGGGTAGATTTTTTTTTTTTACCTGATATCTCAATTAATGGAAAAAAAAAATGACAATTGATTATTAAAATAATAGTTAGTTAGCAGCTCTAAAATTGAAAAATTTGCAGCTAACCCATGTGATTGGTATCATAATCGGTGGAGCTCATTTGCGGATGATCGGTATTTAATTCAGCAGCATAAGACCCTGATCAGAATCAGAGATGGAAAATCCAGTTCCAGAAAGTAAAAAACCCTGCCCCAGTTTGGCTTTGGCCACAGGTACTTCAACTCAACCGGCAAGCAAATTACCTTGTTTGCCTGCCAGTTGAGTAGAAGCACCTGTGGCTAAAGCTGGACCTGGAATTCCCATGTCTGATCGGAACACCACTACCTGCAAGTAATGAAATGCGTGTGGAAGTTGGATTTGTTGACATCTTTTAATTGTCTATGTTGTTATGACATCCAATCAAAATGGCTAGACCCCCATATATCTAAATTCCAAACCCCCAAAATTCAGACCAATAAAATGCCAATTGAAAAACTGTCCCCACAGGATTTTTATGAAAATTTAGCCACCGAAGCTAGTTTCATTGTGCAACATGAAACATGAAATAGTGTAAAGGTAGCAATTGGGCATTACAGAAAGAACACATAACATTTGTTGTGCAAATACTGTAGTTGAGCTTTTCAGTGAATTATTTTAGTTATGATCGAAAATAGGCAAGGACGTTACTGGTGTTGCGTGAATCAGCAGGGGTTTACTGCATTTATAAATTCAACATTAAACCTAAAACGCATGGAAAAGATGTTACACATTGATGATAAACAATCCGATTGAGGTTAAGGTTATTTACATAGCAGTTGAGAAGCGTAATAGAAATTTGGCTGTAAAAAAAAACTTCACTTACTGAATGATAAAAAAAGTAGGGATGTCAAATTAGTGCAATAATTGTGATGATGTAATGTAGCGAGCCATTGCAAAGCTCTTCCACTAAACTCAAAAACAGCCCGCATATGAGCAAGTCTGTGACTGACGAATGTTCTTGTCAAGTGAATAGCGATGAACTGCAGGCCGATTAACATAGCATTAATTAAGGTGTTGCAAACAGCATCCAATGTCCCATCATATAAACCACGTGAAGGACTGCAGTGATAACTAGAATTGGCAAGATCTATGACGGTGAAAAGAAAAGCAAGCTTGATGTTTTGGGGGGGTGGGGGGCGGGGGTGTTTCGGACAAGTTTGCTGTAACCGCAGATCACTGGGCCTCAACTCGCAACCAGAGTTATTTGGGCGTGACTGGACACTTTATTGATTGTGAGTGGAACTTCAACTCATTTTGCGCTGATCGCCGTGAAAAAAAAACAGGACTTGTCTTGAATGCGAAAAACTGTTCCTCAAGGTGGCAAATGACTGGGTAATTGAAAAAAAAGATATACACCATAAATACAGATACATGCATACAGACAACAGGGGGGCTTTGGGGCTTTTCTCTGCAATTTTTAAGTGAGATAAAAAAATAGATTAATTAGATTAATCAATTACAGATCTTGATTAATTAATCTCTCTTTTTTTTTTTTATCTATTGACATCCCTGAAAATAAGGTGACTAATTTTCAGCAAGACGGCACCTTACTACTTATCAGTGGATTAACACATTAAAAGTTGCAAGTAAATTTTGTACTTAAGCAGCAAGAATCAAAAATGACTACATGAAAAGGGAAAACAGAATAACAGGCTCAATAATTATCTGGGGAAAAACAAGTGAAAAACATGGCAGCTGAAGAGAAGAGACTGAAAACAGTAGGCAGCCGACGCTTCGGGCAATTCCATCTGGGTGAGGCTGTTCGGATTCGACATGCCGCACACCTGTGTGGAGACTGCCTGCGAGATAAAGCCCCCAGCACAAAGGCCCCGGAGCCACCTGTGCTGCCAAACAGGTGTGCAGCCTTGCCGGTTAAACTATTAGACAAACACAAGCCTGTGGGAGCAAATTAGCAGGCTGCCCAAACACACAGGAACAAGAACAAAAGTCATGCTAAGCAGTCACATTGAAAAACAACAGATAAATGATCAATCTGTAATTTATCGTATTTATGCCCAGTGGTACCTTGAAGTTCCAAAGGAGCAAAGGTTTTACAGCATCATCTTTTGTGACATCAGGATGACATGTGATCCATCAGAGATTCCATATTTTGGGGTGTTTGAACTACTACAATCCAGAAACACAAGTACTAGATCTCATTTCAGCCAGTGAAAAAGTAGTAAGTTACTCCTTTTTGCATGATACATTGCCATTTCGCACTAGCCACTAGCTTGGTAGCTATGACGTTTCAAAAGTGTCATACAACAGTGTGGTTTAATGACAAGGTAGCACTGTATCTATACATACATGCAACATACTTTAAGATTAAAAATTATATACATTGCCTCGTCACTCGCCAACTTTACTTCACAGTCAGTTTTTGCTGCACTGTGGGTTCCACAATCTTTATACCCATGTAAGTAAGGTATGATAAACTCCAGTTTTCATTTTGTTTCGCATTTAATTGAGATAAAAATCATAGTATTCATACAAGTATCAGACAATACTGTAATCTTTAATTTAATTGAATTTAATTGAATCCACATAACAACTTTCAGAAATCTGTAGGATTTTTGTTCAAGGGTGGAAAGATTTTTCTTCTTTCGCTGTAAGAAAAGCATGACTGTGGTACACCGCCATCCAAGTCGCACTCATTTTCACTCTGTGATAACAAACCGTATAAGGTTACATTAACATAGCGGAACCAGAAGATTCACAAACAAAAGTGTGCTGTGATCCATGACAATCAAAACCATTCATATTAATTAGGAAGTGCAATGCCCTGAGCCCTGAATATTACAAACGCCATCATGCTGCATATCACGGGTGGTTGACTGGAACCTTCAGTATTTACTATCAGATCTTTGTATTTATTAGGGCCTTGCAGAAATAGATTTTTTTAAGCTGATACCAATTTTTGACAAAAAAAAAAACTTTTACCGATTAATTGGACGATTAATCTAAAGAATATATAATGCATAAAATAATTGTTTACATAGCTAGACTTTACTTGTGCCAAACTTGCGCTGGGTACAAAAATAGGGGCCAAACCTCCGCAAAGAATTTCAAGCACTACATGTGCAGTATACGACTGAGACGTATTTGTTTTCTTTATTCATTAATTAATTTAATATCCTACGATCGCTAGTTAGAACATACTCGATGGTGTTTGTAGACTACACTCTATGGTGTACTCATTTTGAAAATAACGCTTTGTGTGAGTGCCCGTTTCCTGATTTTCACTAAGTGCAGCTCACAGTACAGTACTTTTAAAGTAAAACACCACTGAACAAGCGAAGACTTTGTCGCAAGACATCCAGTGAATACTTCACTAGAGCACGGCATCTTTCACTAAATTGTCCGTGCCTGGTTTAACTTGTCTCCGTGCAAGATAGAGCTTTTCCAGCTAACTCAGCTTAGCATAGCTAGCTACCTGCGTCGCTAATCAACACATCGCTATGCAGTGATCAAGTGTGAGTGTAAAGCAGCAAAATTCTTTTGGGAAATGTGTATGAAATAGATTATTTTTACCCAAATATTCGATGGAGTAATTGATAGGACAACTGATTCTAAAAATATACATGAGTGACAGCCCTAAACACTACAAACAGTATACAGGTTAACCAGTAGGCCATATCGGTGCTATATGTATTTATTACGACTTTACATACAGTAGATTCAACTCCAGTAGTTGCATGAGGCATCAAATCTCCAGTGGGGTTATTCTAATCATGAATAATCTTTCCGATGACCTCAAGAACCCCGTGAACCTGCCTAGCCACAGGAGGTGATTCCTTCATAAAGCACGGTGCCCCTTACATGCTTCCGGTCATTTGAAAACGCCCACAGGAAAAGCCCGGCCTCACGTAGTACATTCAGTAGCAGCTGGCCTTTCCGAGTGGGAACGCTGACTTAAATTCCCCATGAGGCATGAGAAACCAGAGGGGTTTGACAACACTGCCCTCCTGACATTCATTAATTAGTTTTCACAATAAAATGTATTAAAAGCACATCATGTTGCGCATGAATTCATCGAGGGGGGGCCCTTGCATATGAGCCAATGAGACTGTTTTATTTAAATTAAGTCAGGCTTCACATGTAAGTGGGCGTAGGTTGTAATACCTACAACTCAAGTATATCCCATCTCAATTTCTTGGTTGAGAAGGCAGGAATGGTAGCCGGAACACTAATGACTGTTCACCGTTAGAACCTGCAAAGTAGTGCAAGTGAGTGTTATACATAATAACACGTTTTAATTACATATGCCGACACGCATAGTTAATAGATGGTATGGTTGTGTTATTAAAGCAAATGGTTTTCAATGAGAACATATCACTGTTGGTTCTTAGTTCCTATTAATTGAACACAGCCGTAACGTTAACTGGTACGAACATTAAGATAATGTAATTGTTCCTTTGGGAACACCATGCCACAATTGAGTTTTCTTGTGCTTTACCCACGCCATTGACCATTTATTTCACGTGTCCATCATTGATTCACACACTGTCTTCAGCAGCTGGCCAGTAAATAAGAGCATTTCCCTGAGGTTGTGGGAGCAGAATTAAAACTGAGGAGCCCATTCATTGTGGAAAAAATGAGGCATTTGGTAACGAAAGTGATTTTTTTAAACACAGTCATGAGTCTGTAACGACCCCTGCAGTTGAGCTTAAACAAATGGTGACATTGTTATATCTGTTTTAAAATATATTAATGAGGAACAGGGAGGGTACATTTTCAGATATGATGAATAATCTCATGATTCCTATAAACTTTAGACCTGCTGCACAGCAGTTAAAAGAGCATGTGGAATTTCACCATAACCATCTGATTGTATTCATGGTTTTAATGTAAGTGCAAACTGAAGACTCCACATCCGCACAGTGGTTAACAGATGTTTGGAAACAGTAGCAAAGTCATTATTTTGACCGGAGGTATAATATGATAAATCATGTTTTGATCCAAATAATTTGAGTTTGTGCGGCCCATCAATCTGACACCTCATAGGGATCACTATGCGTATAAAAGTTGGAAAGATTTAATCTCTAATAACAAATAAATTCAATGAATCACATTTTACCAATGTCTGTTAGTACAAATGGTTAGTATACCATTATGTCTTTATTCATCCATCCATTTTGAGCTCAACCTATCCCATCTGAATTTGAGCAAGAGGTGGGGTACACTCTGGACTGGTCACCAACCAATCAAAGCTGCTTGCATTCTTCTTCAGCAAATTCCAAACGGTTGTACTGCCTTTGGCCAAAGTTTGTGCAATGGCTTTGATTTATTTTCCATTTTCTCTCAGCTACAAAATGTTGTCTTTTCCCAGAATAAGTCAGTATTCTGGTTTTAAAGGTCATACCTTTAAGTACTATAAATGTACAGTAGTCTTCACGGGCAAATCCAAAATCTGACTGAAATCTGACCAAAACTGCCAGACAGAATAAAATAAATACTGGTAGTAAAAGGTTATATTCAGGAAGTTAAATACAATACCTTAATTACCTTTTTACCTTTTCAATATCTTCTCTTTTTAAAAAGCAACATGGCAAAACCAAAGAAAAGTAAGACATTTGAGGAAGTCTTGGCTGCCATCATGCAAAATGGTGGTTAGAATTTAAGAGACATATTTTACCCAGAAATGTGTCTTTTAAGTGGAAGCCAACCCCAAATTTTCTTTACTATAATATGTTCTATGCAGCCTCACTAGTCTAAACTTGATATTCTGATTAATATTGTGTTTGTGGAATATGGATTAAGCAGCAAAATCCACCTGTTTTTTATCCATCTCAGGGGGCAGCCATTTTGTCACTTGCTGTCGACTGAAAATGACATCACAAGTGCTAAGGGGTCAGGTCACAACAATGGCTCAGCCAAAGAAAACAGTTGAGCCGTGATTGGTTGTTATCTGAGCCCTAAAGCTGAGCCGTGATTGGTTGTTAACTGAGCCCTGACTAACTGTGATGTAGACTATATAGATATGCACTAATGGGGGCACATATAACCTATTATTGTAAACTAAAGGAAAATTTGGGGGTTGACGTCTTTAAGCATGTTTATTGAACAATGTTTCAGGTTTGCATAATGATTTTTTTTTGTTTTTTTTTTAATTTCAAGAAATTTTTGACAATATACATCTCTGTTATAAATTTATAATAAAAAGTTCAGGAAGCATCCGGGGTTGTCAGCATGTCTTAAAAAGGATAAATGAAAACTCAAACAATAGCTCCGTGTAGTTTTCTACAGCAAATGAAAATTTCAAAATGACAGAAATGTTAAATTTTCACATATCTTTGTTTTAATTTCCACAGTTTTTAAATTGATTTATCATCGGCCAGCAGAGTTTTAAAAAAGGCAGATGCCGATATTCGGCTTTTTGCCAATAATCGGCCCGGCCGATAATCGGTCTATCCCTACTCACTAATACCACAAAACTGCTAAATATGGGTAGGCCACATACATTCAATTCTACAAAAAAGCCTGGATGCAGAACAAATACTAAGACAAACCCAAAAATGTGAGGAACTAACCTGACGGGGTTACTGGTGAGAGAAACCCGAAGGGATTCCAGGCAATTGAGCAGCTTTTCTTCTGTGATACCAGAACGAAGCTCATGGACATATTCCTGGGACGAGAGCGTACATTCATGCTTGCTGTTCCTCAGTCCTCCCTGGAAGCAACACACATAAACACACATGATGATGCCATAAAATAAACCCAACACCTGAAGTCTTTTTTTTTCCCAAGTCATTTGAATTACCTGTGAATTTTTGGACATATGCTGCCCGGTTTTATAGGGTTATGCACACAACTGATAAACAGTCTCCAAAAACTCAGTAAATCTTGTTCACTTCCAACCTACTGATTGATTTAGTCTGTTCTAGCAGTATCAAATTTGAGAAAACAAAAAGATTGTGCATGCAAACGTATCTTATTCCACTACCATAACAAGCTATACACAGAAAAAAAAATAGATTTTTATTTATTTTTTTAATCCTAAATTACTACTTTCAAGTCACATTAAAAAGAAGTTGAGTCAAAGTACCACACGGAAACAAAAAAAAACATCATTAAATATGCTTGGAACATGATTTCTCAGCAAAATCATAGGCACTGTGTTGATCCCCAAACTGCTGGTTTTCCAACAAAGTGAACTGTGCTAATAGGCACTTTTGCAAGTAGTAGTCATTTATTTGGCTAAAGGATGCATGCTGCTAGCCTGCAAAGCATAATCAAGCTTTTTTTTTTTTTTTTTTTTCCTGAAAGCAAAAACCAGAAGTGGTCTTAGATTGTGAAAAACAATAGCTCTGATACTTGTGTGTGTCAATTCCAGTAGCTTTTCACACCCATGATCAGAATCCATAAAATGCAGCACTAAAAGACAGCTTCATCATCGTCCTATGACAGTAAACTAACTCAGTGTCAGTAAAAGCAAAAAATATGTGGTGCACTAGCAGAGAAATAGGAGGTCTTCTGGCCTGGTTGTCACCCAGGGAGAGGAAGAAAAAGTAGGTGCAGTCATTATGGGGTCCAAATCAATAAAAAGCAAACTAAACGTGCAGCACAGTGGCTCTCTGCAGGAAGGGTCAGAGCACACTGTTTTTATACCTTAGGACTCTCGCCTCATTTTATTATGTGCAACAAACTCCAACAGATTAAGTTGGGCTGGAAAGCGTGTAGTAGCAAAAGCTGAATCCCACCTTCATTCACATTGATAAGCGCTACATATTAAATAAAGCGCAGAAGTTGTATTATATGACACTGAAGAAAACCTTGGGCAACCTGAATAGAGATAGGCAAAATAATTGATTCCATTAGTCCTGCAAATACTGGTCAGGGGCATTTATTTTATTATTATATCAACTGCTGATGAGGTTCTCCTTGCACAAATGCCAATTTGGAAGCAAAAAAAAATCAGAAAGAATGATTATGGAGAAACATAAAAAAAATATCAAGAACTGAGGCAGACAAAAGCGGAACGAATCAGAACATGAACCTGGTCGCACACTACATTGCAGAGCAGTCAATGGAGCGCTAATTGACGTTAATGTCCATATATCATAAGATCATCATTAACACTGGCCAGACAAACTGTGGTAAAACTCTAGATGCCTATCTATCTACATGCGTTGAGAGATCATGCTGTTTTGGTTAGGAACAAGTTCAAATGGCGTCAGTCCTTTATTGCCTGAAGAAAATGTTTTTTAGGACAAGAAAAATACTGTCGAGGTGTTTATTTAGGTAGAGTTCTCTGTGTTTTGTTTTGTTGAATTGGAATAACTGAAATACGACAACTGATTGTGTCTCACTGATTGTTGATCAATCCTGTTTGCAAGCAACTGAGGCAAAACAATATCTCGTTAATGTTAAAAGATTACAGACGAAGTAGGCATACAATCTTGCTTTAACACAGGTTGGTATACATATTGCACTGTTAAACAATGAATGAATGAGAACGGTACTTCAGACATAAAGAGAGGTCCATGTCACATACAGTGCTGTACATACATACAGATACTGTACATCCATCCATCCATCCATTTTCTATACCGCTTATCCTCACAAGGGTCGCGGGGAGTGCTGGAGCCTATCCCAGCTGCCTTCATCCAGTAGGCGGGGGACACCCCGAATTGGTTGCCAGCCTATCGCAGGGCACACAGAGACAAACAAACATCCGCACTCACAATCACACCTAGGGGCAATTTAGAGTGTCCAATTAACCTACCAAGCATGTTTTTGGAATGTGGGAGGAAACCGGAGTACCCGGAGAAAACCCACGCCGGCACGGGGAGAACATGCAAACTCCACACAGGGAGGCCGGGGCCGGGATCGAACCCACGACCTCTGAACTGTGAGGCGGACGTGCTAACCAGTCGACCACCGTGCCGCCCAGATACTGTACAGATAGATTAAAATAACATTAAAGAACGGGGGAAAACTAAGATAAACAAAAAAACACAGCAAGGTGCTATAATTGTATTTAGTCAGCTAAGCAAAGCGTCAGTAGCCTTTGTGAAACATGACCTTCAAACAATTAATTATTCAACGGGAAAAGGGAAGTACACAAAGCTACTAGATACTTGGGCAAGTATGACATTTTTGGAAAATGTGTGATCTAATGAAAAATGATGAGGTTTAATTACATCCTTTGTTGCGCTAATTATTTCTAAAATGTTAAATGTTGCAGATTGGCACGACAAGGTATGGAAGATAATATGGATAATTTTAATGATGAAGACCAGGCGTGTCTGGCAAGTTCCACCAGGACTAATGTCACTAAAGCTATACTTCCAATCCAAACTACACATTTACAAGTAATCCCCAACACTTTTGAGTCTTGAGTGCACTCTTGGAAGTATTAGTTCCGTCACGGCGGGAAAAAAAACATGGACCCAGGTCGGGTGAGTACAGAAGTTGCTCTGGCACAGCAATGTTTTTCTTGGCCAGGAACCGTAGGATGCTCAGGGCATTGTGAGCAGGCACGTTGTCATGGTAAAGCAGTCACGAGTTGTTCTGCCACAACTCTTGTCCCTTCGCACGCACTGAATGAAACACTGTAGAATGTCTTTGTAGACGTGCCGGTTAGTTATCTGGCACATATTAAAGCAGAACACCAGTAGTTTATAGTTTGGCTTTAGCTTTGACGACACCAGTCCAGGGACGTTTCGGCCATATCTTGTATAATCATGTCACAGTTTTTAACTGACTGGTTAAACACATACAATGAATATTGTGTTGAAAACGACCGTTCTCAAAAAGGAATGGTATGTTGACAAAATTCATACCCTTATACTTGAGCACAGACTCCTTTGGGAGGCGGAGGAAAGGCGGAGTGGGTAGCACAAAGGCTGTTACTACTTTGAGATCTTGGGAAGTGCTACCTTTTAAACAAACAGTTCTCGATTATATTCATCTTCGAAAGACCACAAATGCCAAGTGAGTGTCCGGCATAAGAGAGCAAATCAAAACACTAACGATACATTCAACGGAAGCAAGAACATTTGAAAATGAGTCAAACCTTCAACTCCACAAAGACAAACACTTAGAGTGTAGTGATGGAATGGCAGAACATCAACAACTGAGGTGTAATGACAAATCCATATCTGACCTCCGTTTTAAAGATGCAATGTCCTTAATAACAAATTGTCTTCCACAAAGAAATTGTTTCTGTGCATTTGAACAGAGAAACCTTACAAGATAATTCCTTCAGCAGCATATATAGAGTACATTGGTGGATATCGCTAGTTTCACATCGACACATAGGAACATGAACAGTTCAGGTTTTACATCACTTTTTCACTGCCTATCTTCTCATCTATGAGGCCCGGGCTTCACCACAGGCTCTGTCTGACCTCTGCAAACAAAACACTGACCGTAAACCACCCTTTCACAACCCTGTCCCGCATAAGAAGAGTCCTGGGACCATATCAACATTACACTGCCACTCAGGCGGCAGAAATACAATCTGAGCAGAAGGATGCTGGCTACTGGGAAATAGAGTTGTGCCCCGAAGGTGCACAAAAAACGGTCAGCCAAAGCTTTAAACAAAAGACACCCCAGAGAGAAAGGTAAAGAGAGAAGAGTCAGAAGGAGATTCAAAGAAAAATGTATGCAAGGTGGGCAGATATACGGCTCATCATGAGAGTGTAAGTTCTACACTCGTGGTCACACGCACACACTGCCTTTTGACCACAGCGGAGAGCCTCATCTCCTGTCGCTTATTGAATCCCCGATTTGTCGATAACAGTATTTCCTGCCAAAGAAAATAGTGTGGGGAGCAATTACTTGAGGGACCCTGTCAATTTCATTTTGGTGGGTTAGGGCAAGATTGAGGCTCATTCTGTCCTCCTCCATCACAGTCTCCCTTCTGTATGGCGCAGGGCGTGACAGCGAACGGTGCGATCTCTGGAGGGCAGGGCAGGTAGACAATGCCAAGGCGACTGCAGCTCAACATGTCATCTTCACCTGTAATGAGCCCATAACAAGCTGGCAGCGCACTCAGTGCCCAGTGTTCGGCACACTCGGGCAGACTGATGGATGCATTATTCAGCTTTTCTGTCATCTTACCGGAAAAAACAGATGGCGACAATGTGTCTGGCCTGGAAGCTGTTGCAGTCGGCCTTCGCCTTTTCTATTCTTACCATTTCACCTCACTTTCAAAGATATGCATGTGTGCCTTTTCCTTACGACAACACTGATGATACGTTTATATAATTTAGCCATACAATGGAACTTTTACGATGTCAAACACACGGCGAGACCCTCAGATTTTAATCCATTGAGGAGACGAGGGAAATGGAACACAAGTAGCTGCAAACAATAGTATGTTTGTGATCGCGAGGTGGCTCATTTTTAGTAGAAATAAGGAGACCTTTTCTTTTTTTGCAAGGAATACACTAGGACAACTTTGTCTGTTTCACTGTATTTAGTCATCTAGAAATTATTGCTCCAATAGGGATATACTGTACTAAATGTTCCATTCATTTGTCTATTCATCGGTTCATTAATTTCCTGACATATTTGCTTTTTCTGATCATTATATTGCCTCGGTGCTCTAATTATGATAATTACATCTTGTACATAATTCTAATTCAAAACAGTGTCCCTGTGGTCTTAAAATAAAACATTGATACAATCTGAGCAATTAGTGCATACCAAGATATTAAACAATAAAAGGCTCGTGTTACAATTCCTTTTCACAAAGCGTGGGTAGATGAGAGGCTAAAGTCAGCACATGAAAAAATGACACTGGAAAAACCATGTTGCAATTTTTTGCTGAGCATCTTTTCCACCAGGCAGTATCTTGTCGGGGTGTAACGGTATACGTGGGTGTATTAATACGTTTCGGTATGGCATGTTCGGTTCGGTCCACTTGCGTACCGTTTCGGATCGTTTTTTATCATTAGCGCCAGTTTACGCACGGACGCTATTGACTGTTGCTCCCGGGAGAGGAAATTGGCAGCACAAAAGAGGAGCCAGTACGCCAGAAGCCGTGATAAATCATAAATGTGTGGATAAATGCCATTTTTATGGCATACGCAAACAAGACAGCTCGTTTCCCTGTTAAAATCGCAGATGGTCGAAAGGTACGTGGATAAGTCCCAAAGTTGTGTGCCGACATTGCTACGGCTATGTTGCAAGTAGCACGTCTAAAATAACGCACTTAAAATGGCTTCGTTCTCCACTGCTCCTCTCGCTAGCAGCACGATGCGTTCATGAACCTCGGAAACATCGCAAGTCAGCAAAACACAAATCTGACCACAACGCAGATAACCCAATTTGTTACAATATGCTGTTGAACATTCAAAGATTTCAATGCCTACAAAGTGTATATAATTTCATAAAGACTTTATAAAGAAGTTATTGTATTTTCCATTATAAAAAGTTTTAATATAGTTAGCAATAATTGTAACTGTTATTGTATGTATTTTGTTCATCACAAAAAGTGTATGCATGTACTGTGATGACAACTTGTCTTTAACTTGAATACTTAGATGTGTCATAGGCTGATGCTGCTGAGTGTTTAAAGATTTCAGTGTCTTAATAATTTACAAAATTAAGAGATCTGTATTGTTAGTGTATTTTTTATTCTGGTGTAATTTCTTCGAATATCACCCGAATGGTTCGCTTTTAATTGTTCTAAAAAATGCACCATTTTGCCTGTCATCTTTTCAAAATGATTTTTTTTTTTTTTAAATCTGTTTTTTTGTTCCGAAAATATACCGAACCAAAGTTTCCAAGAAACCAGACCAAAATGTGATTTAGCGTACCGTTACAACCCTAGTATCTTGTGGTTCATTTTGATACGCAATCTACTACATTCCCATTGTAAAAGCTTCCAAAATATCTAAGCCAAGGTTACCTGTCTTTTGAGGTTTTATAGTGACAGACTTCAAGATGCCATAGTTGTTGTGTCTCTGTTAGAGTTGCTAACTGTGCATGTTGACTTTCTTTTTTTCCCAATTTTATGGAAAACACAATCCTTTGATACTTGGCCTCTGTACTCCTTATCATCATATAGCATACTGGTGGGTTACCAGGTTCACGCACACTGCACAAAACACCGCAATTCTTTCAAAAATTATTTCAAAGACTAACTTGAAAAAACAGATTTTTAAGCATAAACAGGCAAGACTTTTCATGTTATTGAAGTCAAAGTCAAGTCATGTCATGAGGTTTGTTCAATCAAGTCCCAAATCAAAAAAACTGTCGACGAAGGTCTAACACTGTAAGAGTTCACTGTAGAGTGTTAAAGATGATCTTACATTATGTGGATTGGTGTTCCGGGAGACTCTAATGTGTGATCGCTCCACAGTGTTAGGTGCATCTATATTTACGTTTTAGAGAGTGATGCAACGTACTGCCATTTTTACTACATTTTTTGACAATGACATGGATATATTGTATTTTGTTTCATACTCTAGTTATACATGCCATTCATTGTTTTGTGATGATTGTTTCATATTTTGTTTAATGCATTCGTAGAATAAAAGAGTCGACCCCCTAATTGATTTGGTAACATGGCAGGATTCAAATATGAATATATGTTATTGTTATTTTACCTGTAATATTAAATCATATACAAATACACATATTAGCTGACACAGACAGAAAATGCAGGACATTACACCCTGGAAATGCACGTTGGACGGAACCCGAACGCTTGGTAGAAACGAGGCACTGGAAGTAATATTTGAGGTCTGGACATATTAAAGAAACGAGCGCTGTTTTCGCACATTAAGCACAATCTAGAGTTGGCTGAGTGTCTGTGGCAGTGGTGGTAAAGGTCAACGGGAACACGGATCAGTTAAGATGGTGGCTGGCTGGACAATGACTTTCCCTGAGCTTCCCTACTTTAAAGGACAGAGACCTGCCACCAGAAGATAAGGCATTTCATCTCGCCACCAGAGCACATGGCTCCCAGCTCAGTGGGGGGATTTCCCAGCAGACCATGCGACCAAGCCGTTCTTTCTCCAATCATTGCATTTTTTTCCAACACTGTCATATCTGCCTGACAGTTTCTCATTCTGTCCACTGTGAGGTGTTTTTGAACCCTGGGTGACAGCAGTCCATCTAAACCGTGCCAGCAGCTCTTTCTTCTCTATTTATATCCTGTCGCCATTTTGCTGTCACAAAAGAACGAAAAATTTACAGATCAGATTGTTGCGTTACGGCCGGGCGGCTGGCCGATAACGCCAATGCAATTAGGCCACCGACGTTTTCTCAATAATCAGGCTGGTAGCGTTACTTGACACCGCCACTGAGCTGAGAAGGAGAAAAAAACAAAAAGAAAACAATGAGATACAGGCCAAGAAGCAATGCCGGTTTGACTTCATAAGTCATTGTTTGTGAATATAATGTGTGTATTGTGTCATCCCAGAAGTGTAGACGAACACAAATCTAAAGATATCACAGATGTCCATCCTATTTATTTGAAGAAGAATGTGCTGAGACTAGCTCATAAACGGCGATTCCCTGACGGGCGGCTGCATATATCTCCTATATTTATTTGTCATATGCCAATTCCACAATCTCCAACTAGATTCTAAACCTTTGACACTGAATTTATACGTTTTGTTAACATGAGGCGAGAAGTGTTTGCTCTGTAATGTTTGTCTCAAATTTACTTGTCGAGTAAAAAAGACTACTTTCAAGCAATTCCATTTGACTACATCCTTTCAGCCTCCATAATCACATCATGACAGCCAATTTATCCTTGTAAAAGGCTGCATTATAAATAGAAAACTTTGTGGAATATTGTGGTTTTGAACCATTTCCATGTCACGGTGTCGATTTGACAACAAAGCAATCGCTAGCTTTATTACGTGGTGACTCATTAGCTTACACGACATACATGATGGGAAATACATGATATAATATTTAGGGAGAATGCAGTGAGAAGGCTCTCTTGAAATCACTTCATTTCTTGGTCTTGATAAGCCATCCATCAATTTTCTATATTGCTAGTTCTCATTTGGTCACTGGCAGGGCTGGAGGCTATCTGGTTTGAAGCGGCCATGATAGAATCATTTTGGCCATTTTCGGGGATTCTTCAAAATCGGAGTTGTCCTTGATTGCTACCAAATTTGAACAACATTAAAAAGACTGATGGGCAATGCTGAATTGCAAAGAACTTGTGTTTGATGACTCGCTATAAACCACAAAATTATAAATAATTCATCTCTGCAAGGTCAGATCTTGAATGGATGCAATAACTCTGTCCGGAGCAGTAACTTAAGAAACTGGGGGGAATTGAGGGCCTGTTCATCACTGGTTATTCTTTTACTTGAGCCTTTCATCTTGCAAAGTCGAGGTCAATTAGGTCAGGTTAACCTGCTTGTGTTACATCGCACGTTGACCCTCCTTTCCACTGCGTTTAGCTCTCAAAGGGACATGCCCTCTACTTTCACTTTCACAATTTCACTTTGGTCTGACCCGCACAAGACAGTTCAAGCTTGCGGCAAAAACACACGCACACACACACAAAGAACAACAAACATGTTCGGTCCAACTGGCTGCGACCCAGATGTGGTAAAGGAGAGGGCATACCAATAGACCTTGTCAGCAAGCTTCTCTGGCTTTAATCCCACTTGAGGTTGACCTTCAGAGGGGCACCAGAACCACAGTTTGAAACAGCATGTCAAATACTGTATGTTCAACAGTAGATGAATTTAATGCCATGTGTTTAGTTGTGTAGAACATAACGTATTATAACAGATAGTTTTTGCTTAACCCTACAGACAAAATGAAATATAGTGGAACCTCAAAAGTCGAATGCGGTCATATACAACATGCGCTGCCTTTAGAGCAGTGGCTCTCAAACTTTTCCACAAATGACCACCAAAAAAATAAATAAATAAATACATACATACGTACACCCATACATGTCCAATAAAGCTAAATATGATTTCACTTGAACAAAGTGCAAGACTGTCCCAACCATCTGTGAATGTTGAGAACCAGACCACACCATGGAGGACTGTCTCACCTGCCCTCTTCTACCCAACCCCTGAAGCCAGATAGACCTTGCAGAATTCAACTCACATGCAAAGATCTGTGTAAAGAAATGGGAGACTGCTACTTAACACGACTTTGAAGACACGAAAAGAAAGAGACTTATAGAGCATTTTTCTACCTCCGCTTTGACACTGTTTCCTCATTAACTTACTGATGACACAGCATAAGGAGCAACTGAGGACTCAGTACCTTGCTCTAGGACACATCAACAAGGTCACAAATGCTGAGGATCGAACCCACAACCTTTGGGTTGGTAGATGAATACTCTACCATCTGAGCCATGCCAATCACGCACAAACAAAACAGTTTTCAAAGAATAAATGCAAATGTTTTAATTATTCGGAAAAAAAATGGTATACATTCAGTATATCTATCTATCTATCTATCTATCTATCTATCTATCTATCTATCTATCTATCTATCTATCTATCTATCTATCTATATATATATATATATATATATATATATATATATATATATATATATATATATAAAATCGCCCCAGAAAAATCCAAAATGTTAAAAAATGTTGGGGGAAAAAAATCTGCGAATATGCAAATCCATGGATGCTGAACTGCGAATATGCAGGGGCGACTGTATTTTAAAGTTGTAATATCTCCAATCCATCTATCTATCTATCTATCTATTTATCTATCTATTTGCGGATTTGGAATATGCAGATATGACAAACAGAGGACCTCAATAATATCAAAAATTTGGGTGAGTTGATTTTTGTGAAAAAATGAACACAATAAGTTCTGGCATTTAAAACTGGTTCCTTGCTCAGCAGTTTTGTGCGGTCCTTGAGTGGTATTTTCTATGCAAGACAGCCCTTCCTACTGGAAAAAAAATTACACAAAGTGGTTATTTTGTTATTTGCTTCAAACACTTTGCATTGAAAAGAAAAACGAAATGTATTAAGATCACATATCAAGTTAGGAAGTGTGTGGGCCCATGTCCCCCCAGTAGAACTGATGAAAAATTGTGGCCCCCTCCAGCATTAAAGTTGCCCATGTCTGCACAAGAGACAGCTTGTGTACCCCAAGTGGTACGACACTTGAGACTCACTGCTCTTAAGTCACCCAAATCCTAAACTTTATGGATCAAGTCTTGATAAAAATCAGAATAAACCTCACAAGATGACCCCGCAAAGCATCAAATGATTAACCAATCCTGTATTTTGCTTTTTCTTTGGCTTTTTTTAGACTTATTCCAAAAGGAGAGGAAGCCTCTCAACAGGGGCTGTTAGGGGAAGAAGAACATGGGAAGAGAAGAAGTTACTTGAAGTAAGCGAACTTCCATTCATAGCAGTAAGACTCAACACGTGACGTTACATGTTGTCAAAGTTCAAGTACAGTGTCCTGTTGTTTTAAATTGGTCTGTTTTGTTTTTACATTTTAATAGTAAATGTGGTTTATCTATTTTACATTTGAAAATTAAGAATTTAAAAAGGGTACTTGTGACTTTGTGCAGTCGATTAAGGTTACAATATAAAATGGCAACAGTTTAACCTTGAAATTCATTATTTCTATTGGCATTAACATAGACCTTAAAACTTTCACTGTAGAGTTTAAATAACAAAATCTACTTTTAAGTGCACCATAATCACCTATTTCCCACTATATTATCTTCAGCACATTGCAGAAAGTTAGTAACAAACCAATTTCAAGTGAGCTTTTTTTGCACAAATCCATTTACATCCTAATCTCTACATATGAATTGATTTTATATGCAAAAGTGTGTCACAAGGATGTGACACGGTGCGAAAGCACATAAAAAATGATTGCATTTTGTATAAATTGCGCGATGTGACGGCTGCTTCTGTTGACTGAAGGGAATTAATGAGCACCGTGACAACTGTTGCATTGTGGGAAGAGCCGGTGTCAGGTTTTGACAGAAATAATCTAAGATTGGATTTATCTCGTTCTCTCGCATTGTTTTCCATTGTGATTGAGTCGCGAAATCCAATGTTTTGTGCGCGCTTGTAATATTTGTTGGTGGAAATCTCATAAGTTACTGCCAAGTAAACGGATTGCCAAAAAAAGGTCTGATGAATTTGGTACATTACAAACAATGATCACCAATGCCTAATCCTATGAAATTAATGTCTGACATCAGACAATGTCATAGCTATGGAATGGCACATTGTCAGCTTTTTGTGGCTGTACCTATGGGGAATGGATGTGTGGGGAATGCTTCCAAGCACTTCTGCAGTACTTACTGTCTGTGCTGAATTTTAATGCCACCCCTATAAAAGATAGAAGCAGCTCACTGTCAGGCACGGGAGAGCGGTTGGGGTGGGGGGGAGTAGCGTAAATAAAATTGAGTGAACACTTCCTGCGGAGAGATGTGTTTATTTGTAGCGGTGTGACAAAATGAAATACTTGGACCAACTGACTCTAGAGATGAGCGAAGGGAAATATTTTAATATGAACACAACAATATGACACAGTGGAGCCTCCGAAGTCAAACACAATTTGGTACATGAAGCTTGTTTTTCACTTTAGAATTAATTCAAGACACTGTTATTGACTCACCAAAAAAAGAAAAAACAGCAACAACACATGTGTGGATTTGCTGACTTTTTTTTCCCTGAAATGTTTGTTGGTGGAATGACAGGTTTTTTCTTTTTGTCTTTTTGGTAAAATTTTGGAGACCTCTGTTCCCAATAATTTGGATTGAACTTCAACTTTAGTGACCTACAGGGATTTCACCCTTGTAGGTCATACCATAAGTGGAATGGAAATTGAGAATTAGACAATAACACATTTATGAGGAGATATGGATTTGTCTTTTGCCGACTCAAACTAAAGTCAAGTCTTAGCATTCAGTGAACAGAATGAGAAACTGTCAGGCTAACTCAAATTGCATTTGATAAAGCACTATATCTAGTAATGAATGAATCAATCATTATGTTGTATTGAAAGTTGCACTAAAAGATCAAATCAACACAATGTTCCATTGTTTACTGAATTTGAAGTGGGTGTAAATCCACCTCAGCTCTCCTCTAGACAGCCTTCCAGTGTCATGGCACCAGGGGTAAGAATAAGTGAGCTGTTAAGCAGGTTAAGTCACACAGGATCTCATTTAGGTTTATACTTTGGTCTCAGCTGCATTGATTGAAATGTGAAGGCTTAATGAACTCTCGCCTCCAGCTCTGGGAATCTGGATATGAAAGCCAAGAGCTACACATCTACACAAAAAGTTTGGTGGAGGACGACGAAGCGGAATTGCTAACAAGGAAAACAACGCTCAAACAATGACTTAATGAGTGCATACACTGACTGGCTTCAAATATGACAGCTATTACTAGCGCTTTTGTTCTTTGTCGACCCTCTTCATTCAGCATCAAAATCATATATTGCAACCTCGACATGCAGGCCAAAGGTCCAGGGCCTAATCTGCAGCAATCCATTTTAATACAGAAAGTTGGTTTCCTTAAATTAACACTTTAGATACATTATGAAAAAAGTTAAGCCGTAGAACCTAAGGAATCGAGGTAGGTTTGAGAATTCTGAGACATCAGCGGGTCAAAGTTACCATGATGTTTTAAACGCCGACACTTGCCCTGAGAAATCAACTTAACAAGCTCAAAGTAATTGGTGAGAAGAGCAGTGTGGGTAGAATAGCTCACGTAGATGGCGATCATTACTGCCGTGTGTATCAAGTGACATTTGTTGCAAATTGTACATGGCAGAAAAGGGTTGCACATTCATTTGAAACTGAGGTCCAGCTAAATCTGAGGGCTCATTCCTCTTTAAAATTCCTCAGATGTCATCTTCTACTTCTGGAATTGTTTTAACAGTTGCAAACCGTTTAAAACGTGCTTTTCCAACATCTACTGGACTTCAGCCCATGTATACCGTGTGAGCAGTCAAGTTGTGCCCTTACTCTGTCACTTCATCCATTTGTTTTCACTTTCTTCAACTCAGTGTTCAGATTTAGAGGGAGTATCTGTCATAAATCAAAATCCTGGCACTGATACAGAACAAAAATAGTGAAGTTTTGTCATGCAGTGTATTTGACTTCCCAAACCTCAGGATTTCCTTGGAATTGACAGGAGCTAGCTTTGACATGGAATACATATACCTGGAGATCATTTGTAACGGACTGCAAATGATTCAACCTTCCCTTTGTTGTGTTAGCGCAAACGGCTAACGGCAACCAAATATTAGACCTGACTGATACGCCAAAGTCAAGTCCATCCGGTGACAAGTGACAACCTGAAGGATTGAAGTAATTTGCTGTCCTTGCAAACACATACAGTTGGCAGTAGAAAATCTGTTTGACACTATTCCCAGCACGAATATGCAGCTCCACATCTGGAGCAGACATGACAACGTAAATTCACAGCAAGAGGAGGGCTTGCATTGAAAGAAATAACGACACCAAAGGTACCAGCGAACAGTCGTTTTGTGCTCATCCTCTGTAATTGGAGAAGCGCCTGCCAAAATTGTGTAATAAATTACAGAGAGGAGGAATAAAATGCAGGGTGACTGAGGACAAAAAGTGGGCTCAGGTAAACAGGCAGGGACATTAATGATGTTCAACCGCTGCCCAGGTTCTCCGGGTAGATTCGGGTGATGGGGACAAGCGTGATTTACGACAGGGGCGGTCCTGGGAGAATGGTGGCGGGTCTCGCCAGGTGCAGAATGGCTTTGTGCGGGGGTTTGTGACGGAAGGTCTAACCCTCAGCTTGGATTAGGAAATGAGAGGAGGTAAACAAGGTTGATATATGAATTCATGCACACGCAAAAAACGATATATATTTACATGTGAAAGCCCACAAACAAAGTTCAGAATTTCATTGTCAGATGTGGTCATTTATTTCAAGGCGGTCAGTTTGCATCTGCTCCTCATGTATGTATGTACAATATAACATCGCACCTCTCTTCTTGGCTGTCGGCACTTTTGATAAGACCTTTCTTAATCTCGCCATGAATGTAATGGAACTCCAGTTTCAGCACCAATCAGATTGAGCCGAATCATGCTCCCATAGTTGAAGTCTGCATGGATGTAGCTCAATTTTGCATAGCTGACAATGCACCTCTATTACACAGCAGCAGCAGCAGCTGAGACTGAATCAACAGTGAAAAACGTGTCAAGCACTGGATTTCATGTGACCTGGCCTACTGAATAAACAAATCTAAAAAATGAAAGCAGACTTTGCCCTAAGAAATTTCTACAAACACTGCAAACACGCTGTGCTGCAAGTTATACTTATCAAAGGGCAGTGTGACAGTCGCCGCTGGATCTTGTTTTTATATATAGGTACTCCTCGCATCCAGAGTCGGCGGACCATTGGAGCAGCCATTAATGGCTGCGAGGGGCACTCAAGCCGGCAAGAGAGCTTAATGCTAGACCCTGGCTTAAATCAAATTTAATTTGAAAATGTTTACTTTGAAGCGAATATGATGTTAATTGGAGCTGGGGGAAAGAAATCAGCTAACTCAGCTAAGTTGACTACAAAAATTGGTCGGCACAAACATTTCTGCCTCAAAACTATAATTAGTCATTTTAAAACCATATTTGCGATGCCCAGAAACATGTTTAGGCACTTCCATGTTGACTGCACCAACATTTTGTTAGAGACGGACTCAGTTCCTCAGTCAGTGATGATTGTGTGCATGACCATTTTATTTCACAAAGTGCAGCTCACCTTTGGTGCTTTTTAAGTCAACTAGCACTGAAAAAGCTTAACGTGGAAGTCACCCCAAACATACTTTTTTCAAGAATATGTTCTATGCAAGCCCACTAATTGAAACAAGGCATTCTGATAAATATTGCGTTTGTGGAATAAGAGTTAGTCCACCCATTTTCAGCCATCTCTGGGGGCGGCCATTGTGTCACTTCTGTCGACTGAAAATGACATCACAACTGCTCAGGGCTCAGGTAACGACCAATCACGGCTGACCTGTTTTCTAAAGATGAGCTTAACCAATTGAATAATTGATAGGATAATCAATTCTAAAGAGATTTGTCAGTGGCAGTCCTAGTTTTAATACACATGAATTTTAGAAAACGTAAGGGTTATTAGGAGATGTACGCTTATCACTGTCAGACATTAACAAAAACATTCGTCAACTGGGGGAGATGACGGCCCTGATGGCAAGGGAAAACATTATGAAATGGACAACAGCCTTAGAAAATCATTTTAAAAAATCATGAACTAAATTGTAAATTATACTATGAAAAATGTCTAATCAATTGACAATGCATATGCGTATGTCCCACGTGAAACAAACCCATATTTGTCTGCCAGTTTTCCTCTGAGACAAAAAAACAATTGCAACACCATCAGCTGTATCTTTTTGAGCAGTCCTGTCTTCCTTGTCTGTCCCTCCCAACACACAATATCTGACAGGTATGACCTTTTGGCAGTGCTGGTAGCAGCCACTTACGCCGAGAGACGCTAGGCCTGGATTAGTCACCATCTCCGAGGATCGTGGCACCTTGTGCGGGTGCACACAGAGAGGATTTCTCCAGCGTGGCCCAAAGGCCCGCTATGAAAAATAGAACACCTAATGCCTTAAGATAGAGCCATTTATCAAAAACGAGAGAAAAGGCCTTGATACTTTGTGTGCTGACTTCCCTCCCAGATTCTCCATTCAGGACACAGATACAGAAACAACTCACTTATTGAAGAGTAATAAAAGAGAGATGGGGACTTTTATTATTACCGCTGTAAAAATGTAATATTCCTACACCTTCTCCCCTAGAAGAGTGTCTTGCCATTTTACAACAGTTCCTATGCTTCAGGAGATCGTTCATTTCCAGAACAGGAAGATCACAGGCTCAACTGTTGAATACATACAGAGCTTATTCACCGTTGCGGTGCTTACATTGGCCGCCACGTGAATGACAATTACAGGGAGACCACTGAGAATAGCAGAATGGGGACAGAAAAATACCCTGGGAAACAGTCGCCATGCCAACCAGGCGCAAAGCAGCCGGACCAGTTAACCTATCCAGTGAACTGCTACACCCTGGGGTACTGCTTGGTAATGACATCTTTTCCTCCACATCTTCAGCTCCATCCCACTATTCCTTTCTGTGTTGATCTTGTCGGGTCACTGAGGGATGCTTGGGTTGGGAGATGCCGCTTAGTGTGTACTCACGCCAAAACATTGCAGGGCAAACTCAGCTAGTGCTGTCTTTTTCATTTATTCAGATTGCACCTGAACAAGCAAGAGGCAAGCATGATACTGGGAGGAGTCCGCCTACTAGAAATATCACTTTCTGAAAGGTCACACATCGCGGGGCATCTACGGGGATTGGAAAACACGGTAATGTGGTAAACCTGAGGAACGAGAGATGTTGACGTCAAGATACCCCGTCCAAACCTAGCATGATATCACTGAATCTATCAAACAGAATGCTTCACAAAGATAATGCGCCTTATAATGCAGTGAGCTTTATGTACGAAAATGTATGGAATTAGACAACTTCACTAATATTGCGCCTAATATATGCTACGAAAATGATGGTACTCACATGAATGACAACACTATGGTGAACTGTTATTTTTTTCTGAATACAAAAGATGGAAAACTGATATCCATGGCACACTGAACACATCAGTTGCAACTAAAAATATGAACAGACCTCTACAATGGAGGTGAACAAGGCATGTAAAGAGCAGAAACTCAGGGCTGCAAGAAAACGGAGCACTTCAGCGAAGTGGAGTACATGTCTTCGTTCCAGATCAATTTTTAGCTCATAAGGTCCAGTCTCAAAACTTTCCAGGCAAAATGAAAAGACAAGCCTTTGATGCATGTGTTTTCGCCAATTACGTAGGTACAATATAGCTAGTGTGCTGGGTACATTTACCAAAAAAATTTGCACAGATAAAAAAATATGATAAATCTTTACACCAATTCCCATGCAAAACAGGTTGTTGACTTCTAATGTAACCAATAAATACCGTGTACATCATCTGCCTCATAGTCATAAAAATCCATGGTCAAATCTTAGTTTGGGCCTTTCTGTGTGGAGTTTGATTATTCTCAGAGCACTTGTGTGGGGTTTTCTCTAGGGACTCAAACTACCTCACATAAGCCAAAAACATGCAATGTCAGGTTATTTGAAGACTAAATTGCCAATAGAGGTGACTGTGTGTGGGTGTCAATGGTTTGTTTGTCTATATGTGCCCTTCCCCTCCAATACTACAATTTTGCAGTAATGACAAATATTGCCAGTGGTTTAAGTCACCTGGTCCAGCTGACCATGAAGTGGTCGAACCGATTCGGTACCCTATGATACAAAATGGGAATAATTGGAACTTTCATTTTATTAGTTAAAATGATTTTTCACATAAAAACCATTCACAACTGTTGCAACACTATGCAACAAACAGGCTGTAGGTGAATGTTGAGGATACTGTACCACCTTCCTTTATTCCTACATGCATCCAGTGATCCCCCTGTCTCAAAACCACATCTCCTACTCTTTTTTTTAAATGGGCGTTGAACTGTGAGAACCTCTGTTGTGGAACAAAGTTTGAAAGCAAAAAGGAACGTGTGGAAAATGAGGTCATAATTGAACGATAATGTCAGAGGGGTACAAACGTCCTTTCTCATCTTATCTACATAAACAAACCAAGAAGAGAAAGCAAACACTCAGTTTAAGTAATTAGAGCCAACACACTGCAATGCTGTTTCATGTGCCCAAATGCATCTGTTTGCTTAAATGACTGAGCATTGCATCAGGCATGCAGATTGTGTTTGTGCTTTTGTGTGTGCCCATGTGAGTTCTGTGGCTATGCCAACGGGCTCTTAGACGCTGGGAGGGCAAAACGCTCTTTGAGAATGGGATTTAGTAACACACAGGCAGCTCTGCCGTAGGTGCTTCAAAGCAGCAGAGTCTGTCGCTGTGATTGTGCGCACATGTGCATGTGTGATGTAATGACTTTTCCTGGATAAGCTCGATGCTACACTGAAGAGTTCATTGGACCAGCTTTCACACATCAGTACCACACCACGGCTGCACATGCATCATGCAAGAAAGCCAAATAACCGGGAAGAAAATGAGGTAGCTGATCATGACGTAGTGATATAGTAAGTGTTTTGAGGCCATGCCATAGTTTGTGTTTGATGAAGACATTATCGATCACATTTTTGATAACAGGGTGGTAGAAATGAGTGTTGGGTTTTAAACTTCACGCAGCAATTCCTGCATTGTGGAATTTCAGATCTTTGGTAGAGTTCTGATACTACCTCGGAAGGTAGACAATTGCTTTTTGTCCCCCCCGTCCCCAAGCCATTCAACCAGAACAACAACAAGGAAAATAGGCGTGAACATTCTGGCTTTTACAGGCAGTGCGAGAAGGGGTAGTGTCTGTCTGCTTTTGAATTTGTGTTCACAATGCACTTCTGGCAACTAGACAAGCATCAAGATGAGTTGAAGATTTATCATTTGATCTGAAAATTAGTTCTCTTTTTTGTGCGGTGACAGGGAATGAATTTTATGATTTTCCTGGAGAGAACGCTTTCTACGCTGCCTGAAGACTGGAATGGGATGAGAATGGAATGAAGGACTCTGCCAAGATGCCAAGCTTAAAATTTCATCAACCAGAAGACTTTACTGCTCGGGGCTCTTTCCTCATGGCAAACAGGAGAAGCAAGCGAGCGCTACATCGGGAAGAGGAATAGATTTATGAAGGGTGACGCTCTTTCTATAACCCCAATATTTGGTAAAAAGTGAGGAGAAAACACATTACAAGAGCTACATTCAATAGTGTAGTTGTCCAGCCCCTGCATATAACTACATCAAGAGCAACGTCACTTAGTGGTAACATTAGCCAGTGAAGCGATGACAGACGTGTTGCTGATGCAATCAGGGGCTACTGAGCACCACAGCCTTGCTTTGAATTCATCTTTCACAGGTCATGAGCAGCACACGACACAAGCCAAGCTGAAAGTCAATATTAATGAGAGGAGCCACGGTCCAAATGGAGCTGGTGACAGCACGCGCAATAGCCGCCTTCCTCGCCACTATCTGCCCATCAGAGGGTGAGCGAGGCCGCGCCGGAGATGAGGTTTCAAACAAATGCAGCGAGCGTGTATGACTTGCCTGTCGCTGCATCTACAAATACCTCAGAGAGTTGTCACAATAATGGAATTTTTGTTTGGAGGGATGGTGGTAGAAGTGGAGGACGGAGCAGATAAACAGGAATACGGGCTAAGCTGTCAGCGCAGATATGAATTGGGACGGAAGATTATAACAGCTAATTCTACAACTGGTGAAATGACATCAGGGCAGCAATTTTTACTTCATGAACTGTGTGTAGCCAGGTAATTATTAAACATTAATGAAACACTGGGATTTGATTTTTCAGCTTGTTTCTTGGCTGGTATTTTGCATACAAGGACAGACAAAGAATCTATTCAACATTGATAGACCCGAATTTTCATGATAATACGCAACAGAAGTCATAAAACTTGGAATGGGAACGATGATCTTTCATGATGTCACGCATGGTACAATATCGGATGAGACTTTAGCAATAGTGAGCATCCAAAGAAAGAAGGACTTTATAAAAACTGTCATGGTCCTTGATGGTTGCCACTCATGAATATACTCCATAAGTGAGTTTTTTTATTTTTCTTTGGCTTTTGGGACACCAAAGAAGGATGGTACCAGTGACCGTAAAGACAAACCGTAGACTTTACACAGATCTGATCGGCTTGATCAGATTGGCCAATATTTTGCATTTTATGCACATTTTTTGATTGGCCGTTATGTCTCTAATTGGCCGGTCAATCAATGACGTCATTAATCGGTTCCGTAAAATAAAACATTACAGCTGAAGTGTTTCCCACATACACATTTCCCTGTAGCGGGCCATCACAAATGAATTTTACCCGCTACCTAAAGAGTTTGGCACTACCAGTCAATCTGTAACTGTTGTCATAACTTACAGTGCTGCACGGAAAACCTGTGGGAGTCTGCTAATTGATACAATTACCGCTATCCTTTAGGTACGATACTACAAATACAGTGTCCCAAATGTAAAAAAGTATTACCCGTATTGATGTTGAAAGTTTGGGAAACGATCTTAAGGCCTAGATTGACCAATCCGATGTTGGCCAACTATGACTGACGCTTACCCCCTGTGGCGTGGGGCCAGCTGTCGGCACGTCACGCTGGTAAAATACACCGCAACGACAGACAGCGACGCTGACCATTAAAGCACCTTCTGCGCATGCGTGAGATGTAATAAAATTCCAGCGGGTCACCTCACTTTCATTAAAATCATTTTGAAAATGTTCCAACTAAAGTATTTTTTTTTTCTATTACAATTTTTGAAAGCTACATCGTTACTAAATATGAAGTTCCCCTCATTTGCTAAGAATAATTGTTTAAAATTCCAATCACGTTTCTTGTTTTTTTCCACCCCCTACTTCCCTTCCTCAGGGTATTGCAAAAATTGCTAAACATTGGCAAAACTGCTTGAGGATACTTCTGTTGATGCTCAGTATACGGTAAACAAATGAACCTAAAATGTTACAGCCTGCCAAGGGACTACAGATAGAAAATAGCCAACAGCTATAATTTGGCATAGTTACATGTAAATGTTCATTAATACACTATATACTGTCCACTTTTAAATTTAAAAGAAAAAAAAATACATAATTACTTTTAAATACATACAGTAAATAGGCAAGTTATTTAAATAGACATATTGCTCCATCTTGTGATCGGATCAGTTATACGTTTTTTTGTTGAACTCACTGATCGGCCCCAAAAAATCATGATCGTGTAAAGCACAGATGTCAAACTCAAGGCCCAGGGGCCAGATCTGGCCGGTGACATCATTTCATGTGGCCCGCAAAGGCAATTCATGTGTTGACTTTGAAATTGTCTTCACTGTTAATACACGTATGAGATATTGCAATCATTTGCTACAAAGCAATCTGTTAAAAATAGGTTATAATAATAGTTGAACAAACTATTTACTGGCTTCTTGTATCAAAACTAGTTATCCATCAATTTGTTGTGTATATGTGATAAGATAAGGTGATCATACATTTATATGGGGTCACAGAAGTAATGGCCCTCCAAGGGACACCAAAACGATGATGTGGCCCACGACAAAAATGAGTTTGAAAAGCCTAAAAAAAGTGTCTTTGTCCTGGCATCCATTACAAAAGCAAGGGATGGTCCTCCTGCGTGCTCGACATTTGTATGGCTATTCCATTGATTTTGCTTATTATAACAGTTGTGTTTGGTGGCATCAGTTATCAGCTACATCTCATTTGTGTGTGTGCTGAATTCACACTTTAATCTACAGTAATGTAGAATAATCAAAGTTGTTAACAATTAGTCTGCTACTGCACACTAGTTGCCATTCGATGTGTTTGGATCTCGAATGAAATTTACCACTGAGATTTGGTTGATTAACTGTACAGACAATGCTTTAGGTGCCATTTTACTACTGTAAATGTCAAACAATGACAACGACACCGAGTCACAGAACTTCCAAGTCCTTTTGTCCAAAAACGATGGTCAATATTGTGTCAGTTCCAGCTGAGACCATGGGAATGAAGAAATAAAATGAATTCCAAACACCAAATAAAATCAGTAACATCAGCACTGACCATGCCTTAATATCCGAAGTACCGTATTGGCCCAAATATAAGACTGTGTTTTTTGCATTGAAATAAGACTGAAAAAGTGGGGGTAGTCTTATATTCGGGGTCTAGACATTATACCCATTCATAACGCTTGATGGCGCCAGATATCATTGAAGCGAATGCTGAACTTGACTCCGCAGGCCAAAGCAACCCCTGCCACGTGAGGATGACGTGCTATGGGAGGAGCCAGAGGATGGGATTAAGGACAGCGACACTGAGCACAGCGAGGCAGATAATTGTTTGTGAGGAGTAATGTTCTGTCATGATAGATCTCAGCTACTCTCAAGTTAAACCAGGTTGCATTATTTTATTGCAATGATTTTCCTTATTCAGATTTGTTTCAAGACTACAGGTAGTTAGACTTCACTTTGATGGTTAATGCAGTTATTGCAGTTTTGTTGTTTGATCACAATATATTGGTTTATTTACATTTCAAAAACCAGAAGCCATTCATTTACGAATGTGATTGCACTTTAGTTTACATATTTAAATGTTGAGATATTAAGATTTGAATGAGGCAAAATAACATGCCTTTTCTCTCAAATATATTGTTATAATTATTTGTTTCGAATGTACTGTAATTATTTTCTGTATAAAAATGTATTTGGTGTTCAAAAAGCCTTTTTGCAAACTTGAGTCTTATAATCAGGGCCGTCTTATATTCGGGCCAATACGGTATATTCTTCCTCGCTTCATAAGTTCTTTTTTCATAAAGAGTATCACAAAAAGTAGATGTTGAAAAAAGAGGACATGTTTATAATGAATATAGAGCAATGTTTGCTTGCGAATGAATGTGTGGTTCCTCAAGTTTGCTTGAGCTTGCCTTGCTCATCCACTTGATAAAAAAAAAAGACATCCCTCACGTAAAACAACATTTTACCATGTATAGGCACAGCTGTCTCCCTTTTGCCCTTTTGGTCACTTCAAGCTTGCGTTTAACAATAAGGAATGGTTGAATTTTAAATATTAAGAGCTTTAAGGTGTTTGAGATTTGAGGTTTGTTATTTGCTCATCGGAAATGGCACCCTTTGTCATTGGCGCTTTGTGACTTTGTGAATGATCAACATGCAAAACGGTGCATTCAGCTTGCTGTGCGCCACCGACGGCAATAACAGGCGAGACATTCACGGGTTCTATAAAATCATCACCTCTGAAGAAAGGTGCATCCACATTCGGAGCAGGACGTAACATTAGCTCAGTCAGCCTAAGACAATCATCACATTCATAGGCCAACAATGGAAGCAAGTGCTGTGGTAAATTGGGCTCGTACAAGCATCATAAAACATTCCAGATAATGCCCGACTGCTTATTGGGCAGACATAATGAGCTTTATCGCATTACAAATGCACACACAATTGACCCTGTTTGGTAAAATACAACAAATGCACACGTGCAGCAAGGTGTGAAGTGTCTCTTAGTGTTGCAGTGGAAAGCCATTCGCTCAAGTAGGATCTAAACACTGTCAGAGATAAACACAATTAAAGTCAAGCTTCCAGTAATCGTCCCCTGAACTTTTTTTTTTTTAACCTATCGACACCATTTGGCATTTTTAATGAAGACTTCCAGGAATTAGTGACATCTCAGAACTTGAATCTATTTTGCCATCAAGTGTTCCCTAGTGGAACCCTAACAAGCCACATGAACTTCTCAGTGGCAGCACCCAAATTGACAACTGTTAATCCCACGCATATTTTATTTTATTTTTTTATTTTTTTTGTACGCAGAAGGGGGAAATTACAATGGAAAATAAACAAGTGCATGAATATTAATGTCACACTTAGCAAGAGAACAGGACTTGACCTTCACTTCCAATGCAGTTGTTTGTTGACAGGGAAGTGGGATGGATTTGAGATGAGAGGGTTGGGGTAGGAATTAATGGCTGTTTAATATTGGATTGCACTAAGGTGCTCTTGTTGAATGCCGGGTACGAAAATCAACTAAAGGAGACAAAATAATGGCATGAATTGGTGTAACAAAATGCTTGGAAACAAAGTCATATCAAGACTTTATATTTTTGACTAAAAAGTCCACGATTCAATATAATATAATGTATCTGCCAAATTTGGAAACCAAGTGAAATTATATAATCTCACGTCGCACCAAATTGCATGCGCAAGGTGTTAATTTTTTGTTTGTTTCTCTGAGTTCCTACTTATTTTATTTATTGAAAAAGAAAACACAGTTGAGTAAAGTAAAGAAAAAAAACTTGTAATTGTGTAATTGTCGTACCGCACTGTTCACACCTAGGAGGATACAAACCACAGTTACAGTAACCCTGCTTTAAAGCGTATATTTTCCTCAACATTTTGGTCAGTCTCCACATCCAGGTTGTGAAAGAGGAAGTCAACCCAAACATATTTTTCCAGAATATGTTCAATGCAGGCCCACTAGTTGAAAAACGGCATTCTGATTAATATTGCGTTTGTCGAATAAATATTGCGTTTGTGGAATATAAATTAAGCAGCAGAATGCACCCACTTTTAGCCATCTAAGGGAGTGGCCATTTTTTTATTTGTCTCGATTGAAAATGACATTGAAGTTGCTCAAGGCTCAGATAACGACCGATCATGGCTCACCTGTTTTCTGAAACTGAGCCATGATGGGTCGTTATCTTAGCCCTCAGCAACCTCGATGTCATCTTCAGTCCACAGAAGTGACAAAATGGCCGCCCCCTTAGCTAGCTAAAAACGGGTGGATTTCTCATATTCCACAAATGCAATATTAATCAGAATGCCATGTTTAGACTAGTGGCCCTGCATAGAACATCCATCCATCCATCTATTATCCAATCCGTTCATCCTCACAAGGGTCGTGGGCGTGCTGGAGCCTATTCCAGCTGTCTTCGGGCAGTAGGCGGGGCACACCCTGACCTGGTTGCCAGCTAATTACAGGGCACACAGAGACAAACAACATTCACACTCACAATTGCATAGAACATATTCTGGAAAAAAATATGTGTGGGTTGACAAATTTTGAGTTTGTACGGTATATAGCTATGTATCAAGTTGAAAACCAGCCATATTATTGCCGTAATTTTGAAAGCATGAAGAAATACAAAACCGTTGCTGGCACAATACAACAATTACTCAATCACAATTATAATTGAAAAAACAGCTTTTAGTAACACAGTTTTTAACAGATCCAAATAATCAGCAGTCTCAAAAGACTTCATTATGCAAAATGTCAAATAAATAGCATGCCACCTAAACATTGCATGGTTCAGAATACATGTATAATCAAAGGAGAAAAAATAGTCACATGCACGCTTCACTCAAATAAACTACTCTATATAAATTGAAACGACTCAGGAACTTGATTTCTTGTCTTGTGCTGCATAGACAAACTATCTTGTGCATTTGTCAACGAGAAAAAAGTCACTGTTAATCTTTTTGTGAATTATAAAATGATATAGTGGGTCTGTTGCCCACAAGTGACTTACAATGCGTCTCCCTTATACCGCGCTGTGACAGTAACGCATCATGCCGAGGTGTCGAGGGGGTCCGGTTTGGTGGCCTCAGTATTGCATTTCTGCTTTTTGCAGATGATGTGGTACTGTTGGCTTCTTCAAGCAACAATCTCCAACTTTCACTGGAGCGGTTCGCAGCCGAGTGTGAAGCCGTTAGGATGAAAACCAGCACCTCCAAATCTGAGACCATGGTCCTCAGTCGGAAAAGGGTGGCGTGCCCTCTCCGGGTCGGGGATGACTTCTACTTCTGCCCTAAGTAGGAGGAGTTCAAGTATCTTGGGATCTTGTCCGTGAGTGAGGGTAAGATGGAACAAGAGATCGACATGCAGATTGGTGCCGCATCTGCTGTGATGCGGACTCTGTATCGGTCTGTCGTGGTGAAGAAGGAGCTGAGCCAAAAGGCAAAGCTCTCAATTTACCGGTCGATCTACGTTCTTACACTCACCTATGGTCATGAGCTGTGGGTCATCACAGAAAGAACAAGATCGCGGATACAAGCGGCCGAAATGGGTTTCCTCCGTAGGGTGTCCGGGCTCTCCCTGAGCAATAGGGTGAGAAGTTCAGCCATCTGGGATTCAGAGTCGAGCCGCTGCTCCTCCACGTTGAGAGGAGCCAGTTGAGGTGGCATCTGATTAGGATGCCACCTGGACGCCTCCCTGGTGAGATGTTTCGGGCATGTCCCACCGGCAGGAGACCCCGAGGAAGACCCAGAACACGCTGGAGAGACTATATCTCCCGGCTTGCCTGGGAACGCCTTGGGATTCCTCCGGAAGAGCTGGAAGACATGGCTGGGGAGAGAGAAGTCTGGGCTTCCCTGCTGAAGCTATATACTACCTAATTCATAACCTAGTGCATATCACCCTTGCCTGTTGAACTCCTCCACCTGCAGTCACATCCTGTTGATGGCAATTGTGATGTATTGTATTGTAATTCCGGTTAGACCGCCCCTAGCGGCGGAAGAAAAATCCACAGAGTAGCCGCACCTTTATATAAGCCACATGGACTAAAACCTAGGAAATAAGTAGTGCCTCATAGTCCAGAAAATACAGTGTGGATATGTATGTGAGGGGTGTAACAGTACGCAAAACACATTTCGGTTCGGTTCGTTTTTTTGGAAACTTCAGTTCGGTACATTTTCGGTACGAAAAAACAGATTTTTATTTTTAAATATGTTTATTTTGAAATGATGACAATGGTACTTTTTTAAATAAATAAAAGCGAACCATTCGGGTGATATTCGAAGAAATGACACCCGAATAAAAAATACACTAACAATAAAGATTTGTTAATTTTGTAAATTATTAAGACACTGAAATCTTTAAACACTCAGCAGCAACAGCCTATGACACATCTATGTATTCAAGTTAAAGACAAGTTGTCATTACAGTACATATACACATTTTGTGATGAAAAAAAATACAATAACAGTTACAGTTATTGCTAACTGTATTAAAACTCCTTTTATAATGAAATACAGTAACTTTAAAGTCTTTTTGAAATTGTATACACTTTTTAGGCATTGAAATCTTGGAATGTTCAACAGCATATTCTAACGAATTGGGTTATCTGTGTTGTGGTCGGATTTGTGTGTTGCTGAGTTGTGATCTTTCCGAGGTTCATGAATGCAAGCGAATGGAGCAGCAGACAAAAAAGAGCGCGAGCTGTTATACTTGGATTAATAAAAACGTGATAATTAACCTACGTCTGAAGCCGTGTTCCTGGAAGACACTTACAATATGATAAATCTCGCTATTTAAGTTTGACGTTTTGGGCTAAAAAGACTGCTTGCTTCCTCGTCTAAGAAACATTCACATACGGATGATGCCGTGCATGTTAGCTGCAACATAGCCGCCGATTTCATGTAGCAATGTCGGCACACAACTTTCTGACTTATCCACGCACCTTTCCCCATCGCGGGGACCTTCAAGCTGGCTCTTTTCTGGCTCTCTCTTTTGTGTCGCCACCCTTCTCTCCCGCGAGCAACAATCAATAGCGTCCGTGCGTAAGCGCGCTCTAATAAGTGGACCAAACCAAACATGCCATACTGAAACGTACGAAACGTTAATACACCCACGTGTACCGTTACACCCCTAATATATATATATATATATTGCATATATATATATACATACATACATATATATATATATATATATATATATACATACATACATACATATATATATACATACATACATATATATATATATATATATATATATATATATATATATATATATATATACATACATATATATATATATATATATACATACATATATATATATACATACATACATATATATATATATATACATACATATATATATATATACATATATATATACATACATATATATATATATATATATACATATATATATATACATACATATATATACATACATATATATATACATACATATATATATACATGTATATATATATATATATATATATATATATATATATATATATATATATATATATGTATGTATATATATTAAAAGAGAAGGAAAGCCGTGGGTGTAAATCAATGCCTTCCCACCTCTCCAGCTGGTGCTCACATTTATTATTCACGCGTCTGCAACATAATAGAGTATGAGACGAGCTGATGTGCAGGTATGCGTGTACGCCTGCCAAAAATCTAGCTTGGGAGATCAAATGAAGAAAGAGAAGACACACAAACAATATACTCTGAAACTCAACCCAGCAGTACTTGGATACAAAATGATGCAATGTAAAGTATGTGTACAGTGTATCTAAGTGTGCATACGTACATGGTGAATATGGAAGCATTGACAATACGTGTATGTGTGTACGTGTAGCCATTATATGAAGTGAGGGGTTTGGTGGGTGGCTCTTCGTGTAGTCTGTGACTGCCCTCTAGAGGCGAAAAGCATGAAGAACAGAACTATGAAGTCTGAGTAAAACAGAAGCATCAATGGAGGCCCCTGATTTAATTTCAGAAACAGCATCAAGAGGCAGAAAAAAAGCACTTTTTGTTAATATGTCCGCTGCGATTAGTGTATCCTGCCACTTGGCATAAGTCAGCTGGCTTCAATCCACCCATGACCCAAAAAAGGACAAGCGCTACAGAAAATTGATGGATGGATGAAATTCAAGTCCTAATAAAACATGTCTTAAGTGTATGTTTGTTGGCTAAGTATGAAAAAAATACACCTACAACGCTCAATGTTACATAAAAATTTCACGCAACTTAGTGTATTTGGTGATCAACAATCCGAACAGGTTCTGATTTTCTCCAATGTGAACACTGCTTGCCTGCCTTTCACACAACCACTCACTCCATTCGCATCTGAATAAACTATTATGATTGGCCTCCTCATGTCATGAGAGATGTGACTGGTATGTGTCTCCCGCACGCATACATTACTACCCTAATGATCAGAAAAGACATGCATGCATACTTACCAGATTTTTTTTCCAACATTATTGGCAACTCAGACGAGCCAACAAAATGTATCACCCATGACATGAACTACAATTGATTTCTCATGTTCAAAGATGTGTTCTCACAACAAATCAGTCAAACCCAATGCATGCAAATCATGACAATAATAATATCTATATTGAAGTGGTACCCGCCGCGTGACCGAGATTGTCGTTACGATTATGCAAAAGCGTACTGAACTATTGCGAGAAACACAACAAATTCACAGCCGGCCATGATGGCAGCCTGAATTCGGTCGGAAAACGACAATTGCACGTCTTTCAGCCCAAGCAATTGACTGAATTGGTCCATTTCCTGTGAAAGCGAACGAAGTGAAGTCGTGAGCAAGCAATGGAAATGTTGACAAACAAGGAACACAGCCTATTGATAGCAATGGAACGGGAGTACGTGCGCAACACAGTCGTTCCTTCACGGCGAAGACATACAGCTCTATTCCCCATAGGTTAAACAAGAGCAGAAGAAGTGCCTTGTTGCTGCATATCAAAAAAAAAAAAAAAAACACGGCACCGCATGAGTCTTTGAATGAGCGCTTCAAAGAAAACAGTCTGTTTCCTGTCAAGGTGAACATCCTGAAATTATGAGCATTATTTACCGCGCTAACACGCCGCAGAGGGGAGCGAGGCGAGGAACAATAAGCACTTGAAGATTGCATCTAAAAGGTGAAATATATTGCGTGCTTGTGTGGAAATGTGGCGTGATTTTTCTGCTTGGTGCAAACTGCGCAAGAAAATTTGTTTTGGTGTGAGGAAACGAGGGGCGGGGAGAGTGCAACATTTGTGAGTGTGCAGTATATCCTACGAGAACACCTTTTCTGGCCGCCCTGGCTCTTAACACATGTTATATGGAAGGTCAGCTAGATGCTAGAGCTCTCTCTGTTCTGGTAAAAAGAAGAATCAGCTTATTAAAAAATGAGCTCGAGAGGAAGCATCGGCGCTCCACCTCCCCCTTTTACCAAGCTAATTAGATAGTTGGGCCAGTAGCCAGTGTCAATGGGGGGAAACAACATATTTCACCCTGTCAGCTTCTACCGCTGACCCCGGCTCAACTTTGCAGAGTCTGTGCCCTGAAATGCCAGAGTGAAATCAGCTTCTTATGAATAACTATGAGGCGGTGTCATCAATTAGCCTATGGGTTAGCTGATGATTCACAAAAAAAGGAAGCCATTTAGTTCCAGAAACGTGAATGTATAAGTTGAGTGTTGTATTGTAATACAATATATTCGGACATGCTAGTATTAATCGGGTAATTTATCACTCGGGGGATGGCTAAGGCCTGTTTTTTGGGGGGTTTTTTTTACCAAGAATGTTATATATCCTACTCAGTAAGAAGAGTTTGGGATCTAACCTAACCCTAATCTTAAACTAACCCAAGCCCCTAACAATAACCCCCGCTAACCATAACCATAATCCTGACACCACCATTTAACCTTCACCCATCCAGACAATTATTTATCCCATCATGAAACACTTTCTGTAAATATCGTAATTGAAGTTATCCTCTATCAATACTGAAAAAAATGCAATGCTGGTGATACATTTGTTACAGTCTTGTGACATCTTAACTGCAGGGTTGGTTTGTCTTTAAAAAAAAACACACAGGAGATGCAAAGCAGAGGTTAGTGAGTTCATTGTTGCTGTCTGAGGTCTTTTGAGACAGGATGAGATCTCATGATTTAAATGTATGATGAGACATATTTTGATTTTCTATCCAACAAATAGCATGGATGTCCAAATGTTGTTCTAATCCCAAACACAATAAAATCTTTATATTTCTGAGAGCAACAATATTTGACAACAGCCTGAATTGTTTTCATACATAACTACATGATTCATTCGGACTTTTGACTTCACATTGATGATATTGGATACAATCATTTAACATGAGATCAGCAATTACTGTTGATTCCTTTATATTGACATTTACCTTATATAGCCTTCCAGAGTCAGTCAAGCTGACGATCGCGCCTTCACTCCCATTAAAGTGGCAAACGCAGAGGGTCTCTATAACAGCCTTCAATCACCGATTGCCTTCTGGTACTGCATTTTTGACTCCCCCGTAATCACAAGTGTATGATTATGGTATTAGGGCGCATTTATCAGATCCGAATTTCAAATCAAGAAATTGGCATTAGGGATCGATACGGTGCAGCACCTCATCAGATGGCGGAGAGGGCAGCAGAGATGTAGTGCGGAAGGGAGAGGAGGAGGCTTAGGATCAATTAGGAAGCAACGGCCACATCCAGACGCTACATTTAATCTTCTAATGCATCGGCGCTAAAGCGTGGAGAGCGATGTTTGGCAGCATCAAGGAGGAATCGATCCTTTCCGCACATCTCCACACTGGCCTGTGCTGTGCCATTTCGACAGCATTCCCCACGAAATGAATGGAGAGCGCCGAGATCTGCTTGGTAAGTGAAGAAACTCTATTTGATGTCACGCTTTTGGGCGAGTGGGAAACATTTTAATCCTTTCAAATAGTTTTTAATACATCTCAATACCTGGTTAATCTCTCACATGAGCTATAGTCTATGAGTCGACAAGACTGCGCCAGACTTGACTTTTGTCATGTTGTTCCCTTGCACTGACATGTCGAACATTGCAAGCTTGACTAAATTTTTGACAAACTAATAGCGGTACCCACAAATCACAGCTCAGCTTGTGAACATCACATAACCGAACTCACTAAACGTGAGCCTTGACTCGTCGTGGTTGAGATGGATGAAAACGGGAGGATTTTGCTGCTTAATGTATATTCAACTAACACAATAATCAGAGTAGTGTGTTTAGAGTTAGACTAGCGGGGTTCCATACAGTGTTGTTTTCGTCAACGATGACAAAAATACCCTTTTTTTTTTCATGACGATAGCGAGACGATGATGAGCTAAACATGGCTCTTTGATGACGAAAACATGACGTGTCGTACATGAATTTTCGGTGACGAGACGAGACAGGACGAAATTGTTAGCGTGTGGTCCGTCAGACGTTCAAAATTTATGACATCCCTTCCTATTGTACACGTAATCTGTCTTTCAAAAAAATGCAATGCTGGTGCAACCTATCCTCGTTTGGGCACGCCCACTGCCGGGACAGCACGCGGGGGGCGCACGCGTCGCACACACCGTCGCACACACCGTCGCACACACCCGCACAACAAAACACGAACAGGTCTGTGGTCATTCACCTAGGCTCACGCACACTGACACGCTCTCCTTTGACGGACCATGGCGACAGTGACAGCAAATGGGCTTTGGTGGTCGGAAATTAAGGAAAGATATGGACATACTTTATGTACTACCCAACAAAAAGAACAACACGATGCATTGTAGACAGTGGTAACGGTGAATGTGGCCACAAACTAGATGGAAAGAATGACAAATCTCAAGCGACATCAGAGGGCTCACCACGCTGATGTTTTGTCCCAACTCGTCCTGTTAACATATACTGTATACATTTACTTGCACTCTGTTATTCAACAATTGGCCCGTGATCAATTTCATTGTGCTTAAAGTTTTCCACGTAACTCGTGGCGCAAATGGGCTGAGTTAAGGCATAAGTTATTTTGGTTGAGCTAACGTCAAGGCTAACGTCAATTCGCTTGTGTGTAAAGTAAAATATTAAAAGTAGATTAAGGCAGTGTTTCTCAACCATTTTTCTACCACAGACCGGTTGGTCCGCGTTAGTGTGTGTGCGCATGTGTGTGTGTGCGTCGGGTACAATAATAAAGCGAATCCACAGGTTTTTTTATTTCACCAATATTGAATTACCTTTTAGCCTTAGCTATTGGGTTAGCCGCCAAAGTACTTGACATTTTTCTCCCATCTTTCTCCTGTCCTGAGTGTCTCATGTATTATACTGTAATGTGGTTTTATACTAGCAACTAAGGGTAGCAAGAAAACAGAACACTACATTTAATTGGACTAAAAACAGAACACTACATTTACTTGGACTAATAATACTACAGCAAAGTTAACACAAGTCTTTGTATTTGTTCTTGTCATTTCTAGCCATACATTCCAATGATGAATTTGCTCAATCAAGGATTGACCAGCAGTACTTTCGATCAACGTTGTGATATTGGCTTGACATGCTTTGAAACCCAACTGACTACTTACTAGGAAATAGTACTCAATAGCAAGTAGCGTTAAGGCTAGCCAAGTAGGTATTTTGTTTAATTGTTGCATCCAAGTTGTGTGCCTTTTGACCAATGAATTGTGTCTTGTAGTTTGTTCCCGAAAACAGGTTACCAAAAACGTGTCTGTTATTTTGGTACCTCTCAGAACGTTTGTGAACAGCAGGAAAAAAATTGCACCATACCAAACCGCCACAACCTTTGCAGCGTTGTGCAAACATGGCCACAGTGCCTAAAAAGGAGTCCTTATCAGTGCCGTCCATGCGGACTGTGGGGCTCATTCAATTAATCAGGCATCACTTAAACCAGCAGGCTTGGTGACAGGGGACCAAATCACAGGCAGGAGAGGGGAAAAAAAGCCATTCCTGACATTCCCATTCTGCGTCTCTTGCACTAATGCACTGTGGCAACATTCTAACTATCCAATTCCAAGACCTCGACCCCCACAGCTTACACAGTCCCACTGCTTCTTCGCCAGCCATCATGTCTTAGCTTTCATTAGACCCCACACCTCTATCAAAGGGAAGAACAGAGCCGGCCGCCCCGTCTCATGTCAGAAACTCGCCTCTAAGGAACGGGCAAGAGAGCATAAACTGAGTGGGGAGAAAGAGAGAGAGTGTAATGAAAAAGAAAACACGCAAATATACACTGAATGTGTTTACAAAGAATGAGCAAAATTATTGAAATTGAGCTTCAAGGACATCTAATATGTCCCAAAGGTTAACAATCGAATACTCGCATATATACCTTGCCTTTTGATCACATGTAACAAGAATGGCAGCTAACCAGTCGACTGCCAGCTAGCAAGTGGTTAGCATGAGAAGCTAACATTACCATCTACACACCATCAATAATTTCCAGGATTCGTCATGATTGATGTGCGAAGGATGTTCATTTTCCTTTCATTTTTGCTTTTAATGGTAATTTTGTCAACTAAATTGCCTATTTGAGAACTTGACATACATAGATGCATACACACAAGCAAATACCATGGTACCCTGACTTATGAGGACTGAAACTTAGTTATTCAAGCTACAAACCATGGTTGATTTTTTTTTTTTTTTTTTGCTTTATGTTGCGAGACAAAATTTGTGTTACAAGGGGGCTGTGGATACGCAACCGCTTGACTGAATTAAAAAAAAAAAAAAAGTTGCAGATGCACATTCAGGTTTTTTATTAAAGATACGACAAAGTCAAGACAAAATGAAAACACTCGCAAGGAGCATAGATAGCAACAGCAACAACAGTCTGCAATTTTTTATTTTACTATAAACTGTTACGTTTCCTCAATGAAAACCTGCAGCCCCCAAAACACCAGACATTTTTAGAGTGTGGAATGCATTACTCCAATAACATTCATTTTAATGGGGGGAAATTAATGTAACATACAAATCAAACTGAGCTACAAGCTTGGTCAAATAACGAACAGAACTTGTAAGTCAAGGCTCCATTGTATACCACTGGAAATGCCACAAGTGAATTGAAGTCAACCTCAGGAACTAAATGACACCACAACAACGAGAGTAACTCCTCAAAAGGCTCAATGTACTCAATCGCCTCAATGGCAGTATTACTAAACTGCAAGCAATGCCGGTATTATATTTCCTCTGTGGGTTTGTGCAGCCATCGGTGAAAGGAAAACTGCATCCACTGACAGACTAAAAATGAGACCTGAGCAGTGAACCTGAAGAGCGACTGGCCGCGCACATGCGGAGTGATGGACAAGCTTGTAGGCGGGCCATGAGCTTGCCAACATCCTCTGCTTTCCGAATGGGTGTCAGGGACCAACATAGCTGTAAAAAAATACTGCTTGCTGCTGAGATGTTATAACCAATAGCTTGGAACCAACAACTCAGCGCCTGCACACACAGACGCACACACAGTTATGACTGTGTGCAATGTGATGATTAAAAAGATGAGAATGGAAAAGAAAAATGGGTGAAGCGTAAAGGAACAGGCAAATGATCAATGATACTGTGCAGGAGTCTCACTTTCTATGTATATATTTGGGAAACGTAATGCCCACAGCTTTAGCTTATGGTGTATACAGCCAACTGTGAAATAAGTCACCCAAAGAAGTAAAAATAGAAGAAAATATTAAGCTGTTTCCCATTTTACTGCTATAATAGACTTTTTTTTCTGTGTCTGTGTGTCAATTTTTGTCAGGTTGAACCAAAGAGCTGCTGGAGCTGCTCAAATCTCCATTCCAGTTCATCTCGAGGGCCTTGAATGGGCTTGAGAACAGGGCACTCAACAAATTCTTTCACGCCAGAGCATGCCGCTGTGAACACCGCTAGGCGAATGGAAAACAAACGGGCCTTCCCTAAACTATTCCCTTAGGTCAGAATACTAGCTTAGTGAGATGAAAAATTAAGCGAAGAGGTCCACTTAACCTAACCATAAATGGACGATAACTTCACCTACTTTTACACTGCCTGTAAAAAAAAACATGTTGTCTGCCTTATTTTCAGCACTGGATGAAGTATCAAGGCAATAACAGAGACGAGATGATGCCTGCATGTAAGTCAAATGTCGGGACGGGGTGTCAAGTTCAACACCTGACGCTCTTTTGTATTTAAAGCAATTTTCGCTGCCTGAAAACTGCTTTGTAAGGTCGCACCAGACCAGACGCTGTAACTGAAGTCATCTGACCCCCATGTATTTACGTATCCAAATATCAGCGCTGTCGGGCTGACTCCTCAGCTATCATTTTGAGGGAAGTTGAAAAAAAATAAATAAATGAACATAATGCTGCTGCGGTGCTACCATTCTATTCAGTCCAATTGACTGCTGTTGTAAATGGCCATCTAGCCAGCTATTTTCTAGCCTTTCTTTTCTTTTCTTCATTTTCCAGCCTATCCCAACTGGCTTTGGGAGAGTGTCAAAGTACGCCTTGGACTAATGAATGAGCATTCCCTGAGTATATACAAGCAAACAAACAAACAACAGGACTTGACATGGTAAAAATGTAAATCGGTCGCACTAGCGCATGTGCATGTTTCAGTGCTCCTGCCCGTACTTGGGAGGGGGGGGAAGTACAGCGAAGGCACTCCAACTCTGTGTCCGTCCGTCAGACTGTGTGCACAAGGTGGAAGACGGTCTTTGACGCGCGTTAAATCGTTCCTGTATAAGTTAATAAATAAATATATGTCCAAGTCTGGACAGTGCTACGTTAACGGCCATCTAACTGGCAGCCATCGCTATCTTAAAATGTGAAAACCGACTTATTGTGTGTGGGTGTGCATGTGTGTGAGCGTATGTGTGCAAGCGTGCGTGTGCGTGTGTATGCGTGTGTGCGTATAAGTGGGCTTATCACTTGGATCACTTGTGCCATGTAACAGGCAGATGCTTGTAATTACATATTTGTATTATTGTTTGTAATACACTCAAGCTTTGTGGTTAAAACTGATAGGGTCATAACGGGAACATGACATAAACATTGACACCTCTCACATCTGGCCAGACACCAGGTGCATTTAAATACAGTCGGACATTTCAAACTCAAACAGAAAAAAAGTCCCTCAATGCAGTAAATGTTAAAAGCTACAAATATCTAAATATTGTAGTCTTTCTACCAATCTATAAAGGCAGAGAGGAGAAGGGTGGGGGTGAAATCACATTGCTATTTTACTTAATTACAATCACTTATGTTACAATACCTAATCAAATCAAAAGGCTTCCATTCTTTGTTCTAGTGGTTGGGATGTCAAATGTTAAACATTTAATTGAGATGTTATACTCCCCAAAACCTTAAATAATAGATACCAAATCACAAATCAGCAAAAGACTTTTGTAAAGTCTTGGATATAAATAGAAATATCAGCAGTGTACTGTATTTAAATGTTAAATTTGAAGTTGTTTAGCTGTCAGCTATTATTTCACTGCTTTTTATTGATGGTGTAAGTTTTTGCTGTGGTTTTGTTTAATTTTTTTGGTCTACCTGTTTTGTCAGCTGGTGCTTGTTGCAAACAACGTTCTTGTTACAACAAAATATTTAGCAAACACATCTTGAGTCGCATTTGTGGAATGTGGGAGGAAGAGAACAAACATAAGCCAAGTTTCCAACCTGATACCTTTCCAACCTGATACCTTTCGGCCATAAGCTAGACATACTAACCACTACTAGTACTTATTTTTTAAATTATTTCTATTGGAAAACGCATGAACGGATGGATAGATGGATATTTTTTGTATTCTTGTGTGCTGCTTGTGTCCACTTTGCTGCTGCAAAATTGGAATTTCCCCAGGGGGCACTATTAAAGGCTTATTCTATTCTATTCTACTCTATTCTATTAAGAGATCTGCGACATGACTTATGTCCACATAGTTGTATTATGTGAAGTAATAAAAAGAAAAGTGAAAATAACAGCAATTTTTGGACTTTTTGACCACCTGAATGTGCAATATGCAACCTGCAGGTTTGCTGTGATTTTGATCCTCCAAGCAAACTTTGTTCTTTAGTTTCTTCCGACAGTTGGTGTCAGCAAATGTGCAATAAAAAGGAAAGACTAATTGAGCATACAAGCAGGAGTGATAATCAAAGTACAATACAATAAAAAACCCACATTGCTGGAAAAACAGCCATACATTGAATGTAATGCAATGCGTGGCATACTGTATGTATGATTTCCAACTAAACTATCAGGGGAACAGGTCACATGTAACATTCAAAATGCCGCTGGGCTGTGAGGTTGAGCTGGTATATAATGGGTGAAAAGTGTGAAATGAGGGATGTGCGGTGCGTGACTGTGTGTCCAAACGTCATTGTTAACTTGCAATTTGAGAGTGCAACGAGTAAGATACAAATACAGTCCCTGTGTGTCCAATCTCAACTCTGGCAACCCAATTAGAGGAGTAACAGGGCCAAAGACTTTCCTCTGGCAGACTGCGAGAAAGTAGTTTGCAGACCCCTATCTGAGAAGGACAGTGAAGGCGGCATATTGCTCAAATTTATATCGTAACTGCTACAGCAAAGTTGTGAGCATGAAATTTATGTTTTAACCGAAAATCATAATCACATTGGCTGATGTTATTGATATATACAGGCGGTCCTCGGGTTACAAACAAGTTCCGTTCCTACGCTGGCGATGTCACCCGAATTTCCACGCATGTCGGAATTAACGCTTTAACAACCCCTATATCTCTAAAATAATATCCGACGTTTGTCAGTGTCTCACCTTTCTCCGAACTTTTAATGATAACCACCTTCTTTGCCATCGAAATGGCTTTCTTCTTAGTTGGATCAGCAACGCTAGAAGATCCTGATTTCTTTATTCCACACACACTATGGAGCTGGAGAAGAAATGGCGTGCAAGTGGCAGGGGTGTTGTTTGAACAAACATGGAAATACTTCAGTTGTTGACAGATGCACTAACCTCTTGCTAAACGAGGATACGAGAGATACTGCGGCCATGCTGAGCGTGAGTTGGCTATTCTCGCGAAGCGATTACATATAAAGTCAATACAGTTTGCGTAGATGGAGCCAGATCTGTACAGCTACACCAGAACCAATGGCTTCAAGAATGCGCTTACTACGTTACATACACGGCAGGTAAAATGTGGACAAACAATGCAGGACAAAATAATAATTGTGGTGGATGACTGGCAATGTTCATGCATTTTTTTATCATTAATGTCAGACAAGGAGATGTTGTAAACATGTAAGCATTACATGTTATATTTAATATTTATTTGAAGATTATTTGGGGTTTAAATTTGTTTTTTTCAAATGCATTTTTGCTATGGCGGGGGTTGACTGCAGAGTAAATTGAGAAATTGTTTACATAGATATATTGCTCCATCTTCCGAATGAATCGGTGATCCAGTCTCATTTTTTTCAAACTCGCTCAACACTGATCGACCCCAAAAACCCTGATCTCGTAAAGGCTAATAGCAATTACTTAAAATATATTATTTTGTAGGAAAGCACTGGAGAAAAAAGAAGCACTCATTAAATTGCTAGCAGTGTTCATCCTTAAAAGCTAATGAAACAGTCACACATGGACTGTATAGCCGGTGGGCCCTCAGAAAGTTACCACTGATGAGAATCTTTTTTTTTTAAACAGACGTTAAAAGCTGTAGTGTTGCTTTTTCTAACTGCTGACTTCACAAAGAAAGAAAAAAATAATTCTGCAGCCATTATAAAAAAAAATGAGGGAAAAAATGCTTGAATGAATAGCATCTGTTTGGTTAAAGTAATTTAATTCAATTCTACCATATTAAATAGCCGGAAATTGAAATGTATGACTGTTGTGAAAGATAACAACAAAGATGTGTCATTAATCCAACCTGCATGAAAGACAATAGCACATCAATTTCATTTCAAAATAATCTCTCAGGTCTGCAACCTCGGAGTAATGGAAAAAAAAATCCACAGGTTTCGAGATAGCAGGTATTGTGAAAAATATGTCAGGTTTTAAAGGAGATGTGTCATGCTGAATCAACTGAATCAACTTTTTCAGCAGGTAGCCGTGTTAAAATGTCTTTCACCCAAAACACCCCAAAAGTGGTGTTTTCCTCCATTCACCCATCTTCGAGCATTCCTGCTCTTTCCTCCTCAACAAGCACCACCCCGCCGACCGAAGAAAATGACCGGATTCTGATAGTTACGTAACAATGCCCCATACCGAGTAAACACATGCTCACTTTCTCCAGAAGCCAGCAGTGGTCGGCCAAACGCGTACATTTTTGCACCAGAGTTGGGGTCTCTGGTGCTTCGTTCACTTTAAATTCATGGTCGGACTCTGGATCAAGAAGACTCCACAATACGCCCTTCCATCGAATCTCTACTATTTACTGTTTGGTGGGCAACGTCATGAAAGAGGCGTGGCAGTGTCGGTGTATTAAGCGTCTTATTTCTAGGTTAGAAAAAGAACCACAGAAATAACTCATCTTTCATAAGAAATTTGATCACTATGCTAAAGGTAATATATCATCATACATTTATATGCCTATAGTTAACTGTAGAAAGGTTAAAATAGCATGATACATCTTCTTTAGGATATTACAATATTAACAAGGTGGGGAAAAAAAGAGGATTTCAATCAATCACATCAATCACATTTTATTTATATAGCACTTTTCATACATAAAAATGCAACTGAAAGTGCTGTAAGACATCCAAAACACAACATAAAAAAAAGACCCGTAATCCCGCCCTCCCGCCCAACAAACCCGAATACATATTTCCACCAGTACATCAGAACTCACACACACACACACACACACACCCCCCCACACACACACACACACCCCACACACACAAAGCACACAACCTGATAAGGTGTGTTAGAAAGACATGACAAGGCACAGAGAAACCATATGAGGAAAGGCTACCCAAGGGGAGCTCATCCACGCTGAGGGGAATGACAGCCCAGGGCCACAGGGTTACCACCACCACAGAGACCCCGGATCAGCCGGGTGGACCCCAAGCAAAGTGTAGAGGCCCCCGGCCACCCGGACCCAAGGAGCCCCTGCGAAGACGGCCCCTGCGTGAAGGGCAGCCACCCCACCAACGCGGAGCACCCCCCCCCCATGAGAAAACGCTGGAGCTAAAAGCTAACAACAACAGAGAACAACAAACTAAAAGACAAAACAGTAATATAGTCTCAGAACTAAAATCAGTCAAAAGAAAAGATACACTACTTAAAATTAGTTAAAAGCCAAACTAAAAAGGTATGTCTTGAGCTTCCTCTTAAAAATATCAACAGTCTCTGCGGCCCTGATGTCCTCTGGCAGGCTATTCCAAAGGTGAGGACCAAAATGGCTGAATGCAGGATATGTGTTTACTGAAGGCCTGATATGTGTTCTCCATATTTAATTTTGGTTTCAAAACAACTACCCCAAACCCCCAAATGACTTTTAATTTAATCTAATCATCTGGAACCAGATAAGAGTAAATTAACAAAAGCTTTAAACTAGGGCTGCACAATATATTGAAAAAAATATCAATAACGTGATAATGGCCTATGCAACATGCTTCTTGCAAATACATAATTTTCTTGTGGAATTGTATGCTTTATCTGAATTTCACCAGTCAGATGCAAATTTAAATGTGCATCGCCACCCAATAGTTGGACATTTTTATTATGGGTCAGGCACTTATTCGAGTTCTAGGAGTTATTGGAGAAATCCTAAGTGTAACAGTAATAATGAATTGAACTCAATGTACAGGTATGTATGTAAGACCTAATTCAGTGTTTTTTCATTACTTAAAAATGTCTTCAACTATCACCATTATGAAGAAATATTGATGGGATTATTTGATCAAAACAGACTATGTTTTATAATTTTGATTATTCAAAGTAGGCATCCATTGCCCAGATTACAGCGTTACACATCTTAGTATTTTCTCAGACATGCTTCATGATATGTATGATGCTTTATGACCTGATTTTCACTTCACAGCTGTGCATCATCAAGAGTTAATAATAACTTGAGTTTTATGACCTCACAATGTGTTTGAGACTATTTGAATTCAAAGCTGTTTCCAAATTTTTGTATGGTCCTGGATACATATTACAACTTCCACCTGTTCGGGTATACTTGAGGTGTGGCGTTTATTCAATTGGAGGTCAAACCTCACGATTAATTGGGGACGAGGCATCTATTAGCACTATTTGATGAAATATGGTGACGTATGTCGTAGTGCTTGCATACATTGTTTGGAGGGGAAGTAGAATACGTTTTTTATGTTCCTTCCGCAATCAGTCTACAGTGTTAATGATTAAACCGGTTTTCCAATTGCCAAAGCCTATTCAATCATGCTGCTGCGATGTATAATTCAACGCGGGCTGCAAAGTCTCGACGTGTTCCTCCCGTTTTATTCGTGCCTGCGTGGTCTGTCTTTGTGACACTTTCCTCTCTGACTGAACCTGTCAACAGACACTCCCCGGGCCACCGCATAATTCATCACCGCCGCGTGTTAAATTGCGTACCCACTTCAAATTTCATCTGCAAATGGCAATTGGGCGTTTGCGTTGCTTCAAATGGCACGAAGGTGCGGGACGGGAGCGAGTGTCGCAAAAAAAGCCTGTTTGATCATCTTGCCTAATTAAGTGCGTACCAATAACCCAAGTTATTTTGCTGGGAATCAGAAGCATAATATGCAAATAGGCCCCACTGCCGTGCACTTGAATGCTGAAAGCCGGGCGGGAGGGTGAAAAAAAGAAAAGTTCAATGTGGTGCTTTCTTGTTTTGAATTTCAAAAAGAAAGTAATTCTCTTTATAACCCCAGGCATGAATTGTGCATATTACAATGAATTATAGAGATCTGAATAGCAGATTTATCTATGGAGAGAACATCTGGAGATGAGTACTTCAATGAGACTATTGTAGCAAAAAAAGGGGAGGGGGGCTTGACAGTGGAAATGAAAATTTCGCAAACGAAAGCAGAGTGTAAAGACACACAGGGTTAGGGTTGCTATTAGGACAGAGACGGCGGCGCGCAACTTCCTGATTGATGGCGCCGGGCATTCACAAACGCGCAGCTAACACAGGAGGATGGGCATCCATAAAGTACCACACACATACTGGGAGACAATAATAACGCCAGCATGGCCGCGCGCACACACAGACTTATATAAGCACACAAAACATCAACAAAGAACCGCTGAATCCCGCTCACTTTGCTAACTTTACTTTCCACACAAGTACAGAGACACACACCACCAAATTTAATAAGGAGAGTTACTCTTTGTCTCATTCTCTTCAATCCTCTTGGTCGCATCTTACGTTATATGAACCCTTCCAAGCAATGACTTATCACTTTTTCAAGTACTTGTGATACTCTGGAACATATGGGCGCATAGGAAAGGATCAGACGGCTGCATTTTGTTTTGATTTTATCCCGACTCTTTCTGCCCTTTCAGGCTTATCTGCATGTCGGCCCTCCCCTGGGGAACGTGCATCAGTGTGTGTTGCTATGGCTATACGGCGCTCAAGGCAAAAAGAGCAACTGACAAAGGCACTTTTATGTTGCCGCACTCGCTGTCTTGGTGAGCTTCTGTTCAATAATTCAATCGACAGACTCCAGGTGGCGGCCAGGTTAGCTTTGCCTCTTATCCATCTATGTAACTACACAGAGACGCAAACACGTTGCATTAAGTCAATCCTTTAACAGCCTCTGCCAAAGTCCAGGCTGAACCTTTTTTTTCCCCAAAAACACTAATCAGGAGTCCTGCTGGGTCTGCAGATACAAGCCCAGGCACAGCGACTCCCTTTCCCTTCGTGTTGACTCTCCGGGGGGCTGGTCGATGCACCGAAGTTGCCCAAGTTTACTCAGATGTGACGGAGTGCTTGTGGAATAAAATAGCAAGAGACTGGGAGGGAGTGGCGCTACTGGTAGAGCTCCCAAACATAAACAAGAACATCTGTCACTGCAGCTGCACTTTCAGGCCACCATCTGAAAAACTCCACTGTCTGCTACTACTGTAGTAGGTGCAGTTTGGAAAAAGTTTTTAACTTGACTCTGAAGTCCCATGGACAGTGCTTAGATGTACAGTACACTGCAAAATATTTGAAGCCTATCGAAGTGCCCACACTGTTATATGCAGGTCGATGCTCTTCAACGTATTACTAATGTCGAACTGATCCAAGTTGTTTTTCGACTCGGAAGGCGAAAACAATGCCAACAATGCGACTCGTTTCCCTTCTGATTTGTGCTTGCGTCAGTGTAGAAACTTTAACAGACACTACAAAATGATTCATAACATGACCACAATTTGGGAGGTGTAGGTGGCGGCATGGCTCAGTGGTTGAGTGGTCGTCTCCCAACCCAGAGGTTGTGGGTTTGATTCCCGGCCGATGTGACCGTGTTGAGGTATCCGTGAGAAAGCTACTGAACACCCAGTTGCTCCTGAGCTGTGTCATCAGTAGTTAAATGAGGTACAGTATGAAGCGCTTTGACTACTGTAAGTAGAGCAGCACTAGAGAAGTGACAGCCCGTTTACAGTATTTTGTCAAAATTCAATTCAATTGTGTGAGTCACGACAACCACGCCAGGAATTCATCCATTTGCCGTTCAACCGGCTCCTCATTCTTTAACTAACGAGTAACAACGAGATTTATTGGCAAATCAACCAACTCAAAACTGGGATTGAAGCAGACTTGGTTTGCATACCAAATATGTTACCAATAAAATTGAATGAATGGCAGGATGGCTGGATGGAATGATGTATGGATGGTCCGGAAGATATGGCATATCATTTGTCATGTACACTCATCGCAATGCCACTTTCAGATCATTATATGGTAAAGAGTAAGGTAAGTCCAACATTTTTGATAATGGGAGGAGCAAAACACAGCATGCATGTACAACCAGTGCAGGCTGCATGCAGGGAAAATGACGTAATTTCCCTTCAGTGAGCGATAGATTAGGGCTTACAAAATCAGTGCACAAGTACATAACCAAGACATTCTTTCACTCACACTAGCAGGAAAGCACAAAAGAGCACGCGCCACGCACGCGGGAAAAAAAAAACAACAAAAAAAACCGGCAGAGCCAGCTTGCCATCTCTCAGTGGACAGGAGGAACACTCCTGCCACATCATCTCAGAGTGCTTTTCATCTCCATGTGACAACATGTCAGCTCCAGTCCCTGTCACTACGCCACACTGCATTGATATTCACCAACTGTGCAGCAGCCTGGGACACAACACAGCCAGGCCAAAAATATGACACTGGAAGAAGAACTCTAGCTACTTTCTCCTTAACACATACGCATGCGCGCGCGCCCACATACTCGCACAATCAGTCGGCCCAAATAAATAAAGCACATGGACACACACTTGTACAGATGTGTGCATACAGAATGTGTCAGGTCTTACCTGTGTATGAACACACAGAGCAAATACTCACATGAAACATTTGCTACCAAGTGTGGGTATTCTGTAAGTGTTATACAGGGCAACACTTCTACGGGACGATGACAATTTTGCGTTCCCATCATTTCATATCTGCTCCCTACCAAGACAACAGGAAAACCTCCAAAGTTGGGAATTCTAACTATCATAAAAATATGCCTGTAAAGCAGGGGTGGGCAATTCCAGTCCTCGATGGCCTGTCTCATGGACGTTTTATATGTCTCCCTGCTTGGTGTGTTGGAGCAGGGAAACATATAAAGCATTCAGGATACCAGCCTTTGAGGATCTGAGTTGCCCACGTCTGCTGTAATGTCATTCAAAACTTCAGAGGTCTGAACAGAGAAGGGAAAGCTGGGTCCAGACCAGACCAGTCCAAGTAAAAACCCTGTTTGGCTTTAGCCACAGGTGCTGCCACTCAACAGTGGAGTAGAAGCACCTGTGGCTCAAGACAAACCGTGGCGGGGTTTTTACTTTCTGGACCTGAATTTCCCATCTCTGGGTCTCAATATTAGTTAGCATCCAAATGATCAACTCCAAAAACGTGTTTTGCCTCTTGGAGCCTTGTTTTGTGTTCCCACCAAAGAGCGCTGACTCGACAAAATATTTGATGATAATCAGAAATTGAACTTAATGCAAATGGATTTTACAACTGAGGTGCTAAACAAATAGCGTGTGGCTACAAGCAGAGTGCTTGATTAGTATGAAAATGACCCGAAACGCTCGCAACAAACAGAAAATTTACAAAATATTATTGCGACGAAAGAAAGTGGTACACATCTCCGTCGTGGCAGCTCCGTACAAAATATGGCAAAAGCAACAATTCAATATTAACAGAGACCATTTTCTTTTGCCACTTGCATAAGAATTTTTACAAAAACAATGTCTGAATATCTCTCTCCACCCATTCCTGAATGTGCAATGTGTTTTAGTTTATTTTAGATTATGCAATGTTTATATACTTTTATAGCGTATAGGACAGGTAAGAATGTTAAAATATGACTTAAAACAGTACCTATGGAGTTAAAGTTTTGACATACCCTATGAAGAATCATTGGTTCTTTTATCTCAGACAAGTTTTAAAAAAGTTTTAAAAACTTGTCTGAGATAAAAGAACCAACGATTTCAGTTATAAATAAGAGAATGAACTTTATTCAATCATGACCCATGAGCACTAACATGTTTTTACATTTAACATATTCACGATTAATGTATTTTTGCCAGTTAAGAATGTTAAATGTGACTGCTACAATCCCAATGTCTCAAATTCAATACTTGAACTGTTCTCTCATGGCGATGTGCATAACACGGTCCACCCAAAAAGCAAATAGGCTTTCATTGGAAGCCTGTTAGAACACACGTGTGAAATTAAATTTTTATTCCCCAGAAGGATGCACACACAGTGTGCTCCTTGCCGATGCATCGATAACGAGCAATGGATTGTTGCGGCTCAAATTTATTCCCCGGGGCAAAGAGTGTGATTCCAGAGCTAGATGTGTCTATGTGTATGTAACATGTCAGTTGCTGTATAAAACATTGCTGATATGCGGAGGCGCGATGAAACGGAATCGAGTGCACAGTCCAAGTCAACATATATTGGCCACGCTAGCCTGGCTGTCACGCCAACACAATACAAACTCCGCGTGGGGAGGATGCATCCAGTGGAGCAATTAAATGTCCCAGTGTGTCTGCATAGCGGACAAACAATCAGGCAGACTGCAGGAATGCTACTGAAGAGAAGAGGAAGTGTGGATTAATCCAGCCGAGTGTCAGGGCTGGACGGCCGCTGCAGCAGCCAGGACTTCGGGGCTTGTTAAAGTTGATTTATTAGACCACTGTTTACTCTGGCTTTCCCTGGCAAGGCAAGGTCAACAATAATGGTCTTCTGAATGTGAATAAATCTCAACCTGGCTACATGGCGCCCACTGTTGAAATCTGAACTAACCCTATCCACCTCTCATGAACATGCCGTCTTCCAGAGGAGGAAACACTTGGGAACACTCTGCAATTACGCTACCTTTTTTTCTTTTAGCTTATTACTTCCTTCTTCCCTTCACCCTCGCTTCTAGGAATACTTGATGTTACATCTGTTCAAGCATGTGGGAGTCAACAACCATTAAATCAATTAAAGCCTTCATTTTTTACGTAGCCCAAAGTAAGGAGTAGGGAGCAGCCTGATTATAGCAACACATTTGCTCGCTGAGAAAACACTGCATCGTTTCCACATTAAAAGTTGCCAAGATCGCTCCTCTCGCTCCCTCCAAATCACGATAGAAGCGGACTGGAAGACAAAGCCAACCTATATTGTGTTTCTTATTCCCCACTGTATCACCAGGGCATGTCTTCAAGTGAAGAAAAAATGGAATGCTTTTATCCTCACAATGTTTCGTGCAAAATGAAACAAATAGGAAATGAAACAGGTAGGTGACTGGTCAAGGTGCGCCTGCTTGGAACGCTGTCTAATTCCTTTTCAGCGAGACGTCAGCGCAAACCTCTCCCCGCAACTCCTCCTAGCTTTTATCATTAAAAAAGCAAGACGCAAAGTGAAGAAAGAAGTCTGAATATTTAAATGCTCGCTCCATGTCGTTAGTCAAGAAGACGGTGATGGTTACCAAGGAACTGCTGTGGAGTTGTTATAAGGTGGTCGTGCGTGCAACATTGCTGCAATGTTACAAACAAAATATCTGCAAAGAGCAACACTGAAACACAGGCAAAAGGCAATTTATTTGCACCAAAATACAAGAACAAGGGCGGGTCCAGATAATAAGCTGCCTGTCTTGAAAAGGTATCCCTTCCTAGTGCTAGCAATGCACATTGCCAGAGGAGGAATTATAATGGAGAATAAAGGTCATCATGTCAGCTTGTGTCACAGCTTCACATCGGATTTATCGCAACTGCATTTGCCTGAAACCAATGTTATTCGAAATCACGGATGGCTACAGAGCACAGGTGTGAAACTCAAAGCCCGTGGGCAATATCCCGCCCTCCATATCATTTTTTGTGGCCCAAGAAGAACGCTTGCAACTATTTTTCAAAACTAGCTATGAAAATGATCATAATGATCATATATAATATGTTAATAGCAGGCTAACTGGGTTTTACACGAGCACAGCAGTAAAGACGTAGTGAATCTGTAAAATGAATTGAGATTAGTTTCTAAACACGCTATACATCTTTGGATGATAAGATGAAAAAAGACTATGTACTACCGAATTGCGGAGATATAGCGTTAAAAAGTTTTTCACCATTTAAGTTTTTCTAATTATTTGGGTGTGGCTAAAACAGGACCCAGTGATGCACTTCGGGCAAGGGTCCCACTTCCTCGTTATACTGTATAAGAACTGAGCTCCTTAATTTGCATCAGTGGTTATCCAGCACAATAAAGTTACTTAGTTATAATTACTTGGCCCATTTCTACCACTTAGGCGTTCAGTTAGCTAGTTAGCTATGCCGATACTCCAAAAATGCCACAACCTACAGAACAGCTCGGTGTCATTATTTAAATTTGCATTATTCCGGTCACATTGATATGTTGGAATACAAAGCGTTGCTGGTGTATAACTGGCAGGGCGTGTGTACTTGGCCTGACTGGACGATAGAAATGGTTAACTTTCCCTGAAAGTGCCTCTATTATGTGGACCCATACACTCACAACACTAAGCAATGAGGAGACGCAGTGGACAAGCCCGCCGTCCAGCTTGTTAGCTGGCGGGCTAGCTTGTTCTAGCGCTTCTCATCGCAGAATGGAAAGCCGCGCAACCCAAAACATATTACAGATATATTTCCGCTAACTGACGTTTTGTGCAGGTATATTCTCGACTCAAAAATGTTAGGATGTGTAAGCATAAGTAGGATGCTAGCCAAAGTAGAATTTATTTTTCAGCAGGGTGCGGTTTCACACCTTAAGTGCACATAACCACAGCATTTGAGAGCAGAGAATTTGAAGCCCCATTATATACACGTGGCTTGTTTTAATCATTCTAATTTGTCCGAGTCATTAACAACAGTCTTCGTATGGTGTGTCAAATTTCAAAGACTCTATATTTTCACTTCACTTTAAAACACTTACTCAAAACAGTCAAACGTTTTATGATGGCTGCAGCATGATTTAGGGTCAGATTATTTCTATTATTTCCTTATATTTACAACATGACTTTTGTTGATAAATGAGTTGACTTCAAACCATATATTAGGAGTGAGTACGCTGTAAACATCAGACAAACATATTTCAGTCCTCACTTCAGTATCTATTTATAATAGTTCGACTGATCTAAGATGAATCTGCCAACGAAGATGTGTCTTTTGGGAGCACCGTCGTGGGTATGTGACTGTTGGCAACCTTTATAAAAAGTCAACCTGTATTTTGTATTATTTTTTAACCCTCTGCATTTGTCACTTTTACTGTAGCTAATGAAGCAGAAACATCACATATGAAAAGGAAAAATAAATCTGACAAATGTATCCGAGGTGATTTGTCAAGATTCTGACATGCCGGTGCAGAGCTCAGCGGCAAGCTCTTTGATATCGTCATTAAGCTCTCTGTGAGGTTGATAGCGGAAAACTTTAACTTCAGCACCGGAACAACCCCCAACCCCTTTTTCTCCATCACACAACAAAGTAATCCAGTTAATAACAAACACGCCAGCTACTTAATATTCCCCCCGCAAGTGCTGAAATTTGTCTGCAATGCCTCAGAGACATACGGGCGAGATTACCATAAACCTATGTACCAATATGCTTTGCTTAATTTTAAGAAATTAAGAGCTCCTGCCCGCAGCGTTCCTGCAAGCGCAAACGAATCGCACGTCGGTGCAATCTAATTCAACAGCCACCACTTGTGCTTCTATCTAAAAGCTTATTGTGTATTTAAATGCCCCTCAGAGGAGATGGCAAGCAAACGTAACATTTTTGCAATTATTTCACTTTCACCTGCTGAAACATTAATAAACTTGCGAGGGCTTTTCTATTTAAGTAAGGAACAACAGAAAAGTGGAAAAATAAGACTTATTTACAGACTACAGAATCGATTAAGAATTCTGTCAATCGAGTGAAATTGATGTGTGTTGATCAATCTTGTCTTAGAGCAAGTGAGGCAAAATGAAGTGCACTACTTGGCTGCAAGCAGTAGGAGTGCTGCTGACTCAGTCTGTACCATTTTGCCATCTAAAAATTCCAACGTGACATCAGATGTGGGAAATTGAGCTCTTGGGCTGGGTCATTATTCAAATTGTAATTGTGATTTTGGTTTCTCTCGATTTATAAAACATTAGAATACAAGAAAAACTAGAACGGCGCAGTGTATGTGCAAGTTCCGGATGTTGTGAAACTACCCTGAATGCACCATATTACTTGTGCAGCAACCATATGACCGTGTATGTGATTCTGCCCTCCCTCAGCATGCTTTTAAATGTTTAATGACACCACTGTTGGAGTTGACTATAAATCTAAACACAACAAAAATAATTACACTCATTATATATTTAAATACAAGATATGGTTCATTTTATATATATTGGCAGTACTAAAGTTAAAGTCAATGGAAAATTTGATTGACACGCTAAAGTGAGGTTAGCATCGACTTCTGCGTGTGATATTCTTTCAAATAATTAATATTCACACACAAAAGTTTTAAGAACGCATACAGTACTCAAAGGCACTTTTCTTCCTAATCTAAAAAACAAGTTATATTAATACCACACTGCACCACACTGCCCGGCACACACAGCAGGAACAGCCGGTATTTATTTTATTATGTATTTGTTTTTATTGCTATTATCTTATAGATATCATTGTTTTAATTTGTTTCTAATTTATTTTCTGTTTTTTCTTTCAAGTTAATTTAAAGTTGAGTTTACAAGAATTCAAAGAATTTGTATTGTTTTTATTAACACATATTTTTGTGACATGGCACAAAATATCATACCCGTGATATCAGGTTAGACCAGTATGTAACAAAACTTGTTAAAATAAAATTAGAACATCAAAACAAGATAAAATAAAAATGATAAAGAGATAAGGGAGATGGTTAATCATTTGATTCAATGCAGCAAAGGTGTGGATGCAGCAGGATAAAAATGCCAGAGGCTTGAATTTCACATCGCTTTTACAAGGTCATTTTGTACTTGACAAAAAGAACCGAGTGTTCAAGAATAAAGTGTTAAACATGCAGGGATGAATGACCATGAGCTAGTAGTTTAGGCTACTTGGGTTTTCGTAATTGAGCAAATACTAAGTTCTAAAATAAATGAATAATCATATTTTATTGAAAAGCTTGCGGACCTTCAATGAAGTGATGTCACTTAAATGAATACTTTCTGTTAACTTACCTGTTGATATTGTAGCCAGGGAAACAGACCTTTATTTTTATGTTTCCCTTGAATTCACCCTTGAGCAACAGTGGGCAACCAACATGTTTTTATTTGTGGGGGAAACCAGAGCTGGAATCACACGTAACACCTATTTTGCATAAGACAATGGCGTTGACCACTCTTCCGCCATGGCACGTTGAACTATTTTCAGCACTATTGTAATGCCAGTGCCTAATTGACTAGAATGCGTGATTATGGATGGAGCTCAATAGGGCTGGACAATTATGGAAACAATTAGAATCATTTTTACTTTGATTGAAATTGAAATCAAGGTTATACCATGATCCTTATGCTGGCCATCTACAGCCTAGTTGACCACATGTCTGTAGCACCCAGCAATTTCATCAACACATGTAAAAGTAAATTAATAGATGATTCATAGTTAAATCAAGCCTTTTTATTCTTCCAACTAAAGTGAAGTGTTAACTTCAACTTGAGAGTTTTCCGTGACCGAGATTGAGCATCATTGCGGTCATTTGATTGTGCTAAATCAAAACACTCCTGAAGCGAGTCACTTTAAGACGTCATCAAATGTGCCACTCGGTCTGCTGCCTTTGATGAAGCCTTTGCTATGCCTTCACTCCATTAGGCAGTCAAAGTGATTGCTTTTTATACGGAGACAGAAAATCAAGTTGACTAATGACAATCTCAAAGAAAGCCTTTAACAATCATTCTCGCACATGTAGCCCTATTATACATTTTACAGATGCGGTCAGAAGTTTGCGCACACACATCGTGGACATGAATGTAACATCAATTCAATTATTTTTCAAAAAGGGCTCAATGTTTCGACCAACACTCTGAACAAAGTGAAAGTCCAAGGAGCTCAGTTAAGATCTAAGAAGGAGAATTTTAATATTAACGTGCAATGTTGGAGTGGGAATTCCTTCAAGACCATTCACTTTTGTTTTTATCAAGTAAATATGTAAAATGAGAAGTTTATATGTGGATTTTATTTTTAATAAAAACACATTACATGTTAACAACACACCCAGGCCCCTACATTTTTGCTCTTTCTAAAGCAGTTTCGAGCTGAACTGAACAAATTTAATACATGCCAACTATGGGTGACATATCACATTAAATTTAAAAACATTGGGCAATGCGTTGCTGTTTTCCTCCCAATAAGTAATGGTTTCAGTTTGGCTACACCAAGAAAAGAGTAACGTCGCCAAAGAGTATCTTGCAATCGACAAGTCAGATAAGAATTGATGAACAAGACCTCCACTGGTATGCAGATGTACAGGAAATGAGCGAGGTGACACAAAAGAGGAATGTGATGAATAAGATAAAGACAATAGGAGAAGACAACACTAAAAAGCAACGGATTAAGCCCTCTACACACCAATCCGACGTCGGCCGTCATGGCCAACTGTCGCGTCGGCCGAGCAGTCGGCACGTCGGACCGGAAAATGACCGAAGAACACACTGCAAAAGCCGACAGAGACGCCAACACCTCCAGACCTTTTGCGCATGCGTGAGAAGTACTACATTTGCCCCTCCATGCCATTGAAGCTAGTATATTTAATCAACAATTACGAACGGTTTCTGTATGAAAATAAACTCAAGTATAAAAAGAAATCCTACCTGCTATAACCGGCTGTGTCTCAATAACTTCCCAGAGCTTGTCTTGCATCACTCGATGAGCGTAGCCTTTCACGGCAATGTCGAATAACGTCTGTCTTTTTTTATTTTTACACTCTTCTGTCCAGCCAGCCATTATGTCCATAGAGGAGATGTGAAAAATGAGCGAAGTTGATTTAGTTCTTGAGGAAAAGCTTAGATTTACACCGTTTGTCCGCATTCGTCACTTCCCGTTCTTGTCCAGTGCCTTGATTCGCTAGCTATCAGCCAATCACAGTGATCATTTGTCCCGACAGGCCGACCCAATCCTACCTGTTGAATCGGCCGAACATACCTGCCCAAGACGCCCCGACAACGGCTCCAACTTTATGACGTTGCGGGACACACCAAACAGACGGCTTGTACCGACTTTCCAAGGGCCGACGTCGGATTGGAGTGTCGAGGTCTTTAGGCTTACAATAAAAATGCATCTGGGGTGCTAAAAGATCCACAGAGGGACACATCACACATTAAAAAAGAATTACAATGAGGAGCCTAAATTTTCTCTTTTTTTTTCGGTGGGTTGAGAACGCAATAAGTAATTGAAATGATGTAATTGAAGCAGACAGCAAAGTATCTGTTAATCAGCTTTCCTCAATGGAGAGTTAGCTACCTGTGTTGATATGTGTAATAGGATTAGTTCTAAACTGCTTGACACATAACACTTCAAGTCTACTTTTCCCGCCCTCTGTGAATCGGCTTCTAAAAATCCTTTCCATACCAGCAACTTTTATGGTACAGCTTTTGCTTCATAATGACTGCCTGGATGACACGGGTTCAACTATTACAGCACAATTAATGTGCTGCCCCTTATACATTTTTACACTTCTTCCATCTGTTTTCACCAAGGATGAATGATTCAGTGGCCTCTTTTACACAAAGATCCCACACACACATATATATTACAGAAGTGACAAAACATGAAGCATTTATATGCATTTGACTTTTACAAAGAGATTTCCACGGAGATTTCCAATACGTGCACTTTGAGGTAATTTAATGGCGTTGCCTGGACTGTATGGTATACAATTCTGTTGTTATCTTTCACACAGTGTGAAAGGGGTAACACATGTCAGAATCAATAGCCTATTCCACACATAGATCCAGCAAAAAAAACGATGTCAGGAACGGTAATTTGTCACACATGTCAGACAATGAAATTTAGTTTCATCAGGGTGGGAGAAATGAATGTCTTAAATGTTAGTCTGAAAAACCTACAGCCTGGCTTTGCAGCATCCACATATGCATCCTCTGCCTCTGTTACAGGGGGTTTTGTAACATAAGGCAGGTGTTTTCATATACTTTTACAAGCATCAGTTGTGAATGTATGCCATTTTAGCTAGAAATCAAAATGTAAACTGCACCGATAATGAATTAATGTTTGTTTTTTCATTGTAGAACTTAAAAAGTTTGAAAAAAATATTTCTATTTATAATAGAATACAGTATAAAATTATCCAAAAAACGTCAAAACACATTTGTGTGCACTACAATTGTCTCAGGATCTCTTCCCATCGAACATTTACAAATAAAACTAGGTTGGGAATGATCCTAAAGCAAATAAACACTCCAGGTAATTAGTAGATTTTTCTGCCACACTGATTCCCATTTTATAACATGCTTAAAAACAAAGGAGGACATTTAGTCTTGAAACCATCTTTATAAAAAAAAAAAATCCTTATGATCTAATTAATCCTACCCATGCCCTGAGGTATTTTCAATTTGGTGAAAGACCATTAGAAGCTTGTGTTCTCCATATAAAACAGTCAGGTTATTTGCTCCAATGCGAGAAGGCAGAGTCAAACTTGAAGTGTACACATTGAAAAGGATATACCAGTATATTTAACCGAATTAATCCACTGTATTTTGCTACAAGAGGGGAAAAAAATACAAATGAATCTATCAAAGAGGGATTAAAGGTGCTCAAAATCTTGGTTTGTCAGCTACACAATTGCATGACAGTTTGAGGGAGGGAGAAAAATAAATGTGTTGTGAAGGCTTTAATTTAATAATGAGTTCAACTGCCGGGGTAAAATTCATGGATGTGACAGTGGCTGACAAGAGCACTCTCCTCCTGTATCGTGTTTCAAATGATGCCATTCAATATGCCTCGATTCTACAAAAAACTATTACTTGAACTACTTTGGATCTCATTTGTGAAAGGACCTATTAAATATAAAGTACCCATTGAATTGAATTTCCATAATGCAATAAAATGTAGCCAAGTTGCGAAGCAAACGCTTATGGCAAAGTTTAGGGAACAAAACCTTTTGTCTGTATACACAGTCATGCTGCCTCAAATATTCTTGACAACATACTCCAAACATTCATCATAGGCAAGAAGATGTAGCATCACGCAAGAAGTGAAAATAGTTGATCTTGAAAATTGATCTGCAGCTTTAATTATTTTCCCACCCTCAGTCGATAAGGAAAACTTGAAAAATGTCATTGGCACCACCATGATCATTTTTACGGCTAAGCGCCACTTTATGTAGTTAAAATGCTACGCGAGGACCATCGACTATCGATATTCCTTAGGCATCCCAAAAATGAGATAAATGCTTTCTAATAAAAGAGCCATGCTACAGCTCTGGTCAGGCTTGATGCCAAGGCATAACAACATCTTTTAAGAAACGGTTTATTCATCAATGTGCAAAACCTGTGGAGGACAAAACAAAAGAAAATGATCATAACTTCATTTGTGAAAAACGAAAACTCTCACTTGAGAGTTCACAATTCCTCTCAAATTAAGACTGATAACTACAAATTTATGTGAGAAACACATTGATTGGGTCAGCGGGTTCTGACTGTAGTACCAAGCACAGCTGGTTTGTATTACAAGTAAAATGTTAAGTACAATATGCAGCACCTCACCTTCATTATTCTTCCTCATGTTTATTCTCTCATTCAGTACATTTCACAGTGAATAGCGGTACAGGATGATGGACAGTGTGAAAGTGCCTAAGGATGCTCCCTGTGCCTGTTGAAATACAGTAATAGCGAAGTTACGCCTTGTTTCAACCACGCTATATGTTTTCTTCTGTTATTTTTAGCTCAGTGCAGTATTTGATTGTTTTTTCCATTAGTGCAGTGCCCAAAAATATCCAACCCAAACCTTCCAAATATTCAGCACCTCTTTTAAAGCGCTAAGCAAAATAGTATTGGTTGGTGCGTACAGTAGATATAAGTAAAGATAGAATTGTGTGTTGTCGTCTTTCTTGCGATCGCTTGACAGTAAAGCAAATTACGAGATGTCTCACTGTTACAGTCTGATGTCACCAAAGTTTTGTAGCTGATACATGCCAAGTGCACACTGTGACGAAATGAGCTGTAATGTACCATCTGGTGGCGAACTGTAATTCGTTGATTGGTCAACAGGAAAATGTTACCTAGATAATGCAAAGGGAATGGTAAGAACACAAAGTAAGAAGAGTCTAAATTTTGAACTTCAAAAAGGTTCAAATCTTCATGCTAGAAGAGATTATCTGAGGGCAAGCCAGAGGATTTGCAAGAAAGCCTGAAAAAAATTTAAGCCACGCTCTTAACATGAAAGAATCTGTTCTTGATTAAAGATAGGAAAGTAACTCCACACGACAGCGGCACAACTGACCGGCATATTAAAAAGCCTCATTTCGTGCTGGTGTACTTGAGAGGGGGGGGATTAACAAATCCACTTGCTAAAAATGGGATGTGTATTTCAAGTTAGCACATTATTTTAACCCTGTCTCGATCATTTCTTTTGAACTCCAGCAAGCTGAAATCCTGTTTTGTCTGTGTGCACAGTGATCTCAGCGTGGCATAAACTGGATTCCTTCAGCTTTATTAAGATGTGTGTGTATGTATGTGGGTGGGGGAAATGAAACCTATAAATCTAAAATGCATGCACTTCTTTCCTCGTACTGCGGATTAGGTCTCGGTGGGTGCTACGCTTATACATGAAGAGAAGATAATACCGTGAAAATGTTACCCAACTATGGCCTAACCATGTAGTAGGCTACAGAGCCACTAATGTCTATTTCATGTGCGTGGGTTAGAAACTGAGAGGATACTGATTCACCTTATCCTAATAAATATTAGATCACATGGTGATGACACAATGGATAATACCGGAAATACAGCAGATATTGCTGGGAGTACGATTGTGAAAGCCTCCACACTGCACAAACACCGTGCAGTCACCATATATCAAAAAGGTGAATATATTTTACGGTGCCGGAGACCACCTTCGGCAATGTGTAGGTAATGTGTTCTCTCTGAACCTGAGCCAAGCTGCATGCATGTGGGTGTCAACACACTTCAGAGTGGTAAAGTCTTCTAAGCAAGAAATAAATCACGGTTAAAGCACAGAGCTACAGAGTAAATTCTTAACAATGGTTATCCACGTATCATCCTCACAATACAACACGTCGACTATTATAAACCTGCACAACTTTGAGTGGATTTAGGGTGTTTTTATTTCAACTAACATAGCTTTCTGGCAACATATTTGGTCGTTACAGTGGTAAATATATTCACACAGGAGATGAACAGACCAATCACGTACATTGGAACTCCAGTAAGGCAAAGTTTTTCAAGTGGATGTGTGTGTATGAAGTAGGTAAGGGTTCAAGAAGCAAGTTCATGGTGAACTAATGTCCTTTAAACCAACGAAAGAGCACGGTGAGCAGATTTGTTTGGATATTAATATTAGCAACTTAAAGTGTAAGGGAGATGAAAAACAGTTGCCCTAAAAACATTTTTAACAAGGTGTACAAGTACATATAATGAGATTCCAATGATGACTTTGGTAAAAACGTAATGAAAAGGCCTCAAAAAAGATGCAGAAAATCTGTTTCATTGTTAGTAGTAGATCAGCTTGTTCATAGATTATCACGACAGCGTGAAACAACACAAAACTGTCCAAAGCGTTTTCTTTGTTACTTTAATATATACTGTATTTGGTTTATTTTTAGTCACTGATGGCGTCATGGTACACACGTCATGGGATCGGTTCCCACTCAGTGATGGTGTGGATGTGGGTGTGAATGGTTGTTGGTCTCTATATGTGCCCTGCAACACCAACTACAAACTGGAACTTGGTAAAAAAAAAACAAAGTCAATCCTATTTGCATGGTAATTTGGAGACAGTCTGCAAAGCTGATCTGGCCAAAGCAATTAGAGAAAGTTGGAGCATTATTGATGAAGGGTATCACTCATTAAGTCTCTGAGACTACGAGCTGTTTGTTGCTCAGAATTGAGTGATTCCATATATTTTTCCCTCTGCTTGGTCTGAACAAGTACCTGTTACTGACTAACACATGTTTTTTCTTGATTTAATTTTGTGTTTCTTAAGGCCAGGAAGTTGCCATTTGAAATGACTTTAGTTTTGTGTCATGTAGTATGTGATCTGCCTTTTTTCTATAAAATTAAACAACTGAATCAACATCCTCAGAGACTGCTGATTCCATAATTTTTGCAAGGCGTAGTACATTAACTCAGTCATTCAAAGCGAGGAAATCACAGGTTAATATGCTAATATGGAGGTTCTGAGAGGATTTTATAATTTCCACATGCACAACATATTCTCCAGGTGCTCATTTTACTGGTTCGCTAACCCACAGTGAAGAAAACTATTAACTAGGGATGTAAAAATGTATCAAAAATACGATATAAAATCGAGAGAAATGCTTAAAATATGCATCGATGTAAAAAAATAAAATAATCCATTCACAACGCCATGTTAACAAAAGCTTTCACGTCTTGTCTACTGCAGGGCACGTACGCAGTAGTGGTAATCCGGGTCATCCGTGATGTAAACAGAAGCATTGTGGGCAATGGTGTCATGGCTACCCAAGTTAAAGTTAACAACAGAATCCAAAACTCCGGACCTATTTCACAAAATTAATTAAAACGATGTAAATCTCCCTTTCATAGCAGCACGGCGGTGATGAACGAGCATCTAAAAAGGAAGCACATTGTGGCTGATGCCCGATTTCATTTACGGCATAGGGACAGTCGTTCTGGAAGCTAGCTAGTTAGCACACACAGGCTACCGTGTGTGTCTGAGTGAACACCGCATGCATGTCCTGTTGTGGTACGCTAACATTTTGTAGCCTCTACTACGAATTAAGGAGGCATTAGTCAGCAAAGTCACGTTTATTAAAAACCAAAACAGTTTTTGTAAACCCGCGGTTGACATCAAACAGCGAGAGGATATGCGCTGCCTCACGGTCACTATGACCATGTACCGAGTGTTGCATTTAAGAACCCGGAAATCCCACTACTCAAAGTTAACGCTACATGACCTATTTTCCACAAACCCTTAATGGCAATAAAACACATAACATAGCTAGATCGTTAGAATATGCAAATTTAGAGTGCTAAAAAAATTATGCTCCTCCTAATCAAGTTGTATTTTCCATTCCAAGTGCATACCACATTTTAAATGTGTAGATCAAACTGTGCATATTAGAGAAGCAAACCAATACAAGATTTTAGTTTGGTTTTATTTAGCACAGTGCTTTTTCCTAAGTGTTCTCATATGATTTCACTTTCTTCTACATCCAAAAAAACGGCTTGGTGCCCAAGAAAAGTGAAATGTGTTTACAAGTATTTCTTTTAGTACGTATAGGTCGTGTCCATAGTATTAGTGCAATTCAGCAGAGTGTATAGTTTTAGATTCCATTTTAAAATGCAGTAAACATTTACAGCTAAAAAAAATTCAGGCAACAATATCACCTTCAATTTCAATTACTCCATCTTTTATAAACATGTCAGGAATGTTGGTACAAGCTGCAAAGTTGAATAAAGTTAAATGTACTTTTGTCTTAATTGTCTTTATTATTCTTGTATGCATACCATAAAGAATTCTAGCTGTAAGATTCCGATGGTCATATAAGAGCCTGATGCGATTATGCCACGATTTACATATGATCCAATTAGTCAACTTGCAAAATAATAGTTTATGGCAGCCCTACTTCACATGCCTGCACCAAACATCATTGCGTATTGCGTTTGTGGATGGCTATAGCATCTCACTAGCACAAGCATAGCAGCGATTAAAAAAAAAAAAAAAATCTAATCGAAGTTCGGGAACTGAAAATTAAAATCGAATCGAATCGGGGCTTGAGTGAATCGTTACATCCCTATTAACACACCCTGCTTTGACACACAAAGGGAACACACACTGGTACAAACATTCCCATTCCCCCAGTTCAGTGGTTGCTTTACAGAATTCAGAACCATGGCTCCAGACTTGAAAGCCTCTCGGCTGCCTCAGATGTGACATCAGCTCGCTGCTGTTTCTTGCTCTCGCCCTCCTTCCCGTAACTTCCCTTCCTCTTTCCTTGTCTCTTTCATCATTCGGGCCCATCTTTTGACACTTCAGAAGGTGTTCCTCATATGCGTACTCGTCACCTCACCCCCTCCCCACCTCCATCACCGTTCTCGATCAAGAGCACCCGTCTTTCTGTCTGAAACTTATGTACTTTGTAGAGTTAACACTCAGGCGTTTGTATCACCTTGAAGTTGGTAAGTGGTACTGAGCGGTGAGACTGTTTAAAAAGGAAAGAGCTCTGAGAGATTCTGTTCGGGAAGCATCGAGCTGAAGCGAGGGGAGGGAAGCGGTAGATTCACCTTTGTATCTGCACTTTCTTACCACTTTGAACAAGAGGATGTGAAGAAGCCAGAGAATGGCTGGAGACTTCAGTTTTTCCTTTATTTGAAAAAAAAAAAAAAAAAGGAAGTTTTTACTGTGGTCAATGAGTTCACCACTTTATTCATTTCAAGAAGCAAGATGGCAAATAAAACCAAATCTAGGATCTAGGACAATTTGAATCAGGTTGGAGCCTTGTCATGGACCATTTTCCTCAACTTGCACCAAAGATTTTCAATTTTTGTCTTACTTTAAGGAATGTTTTCACAGTTTTTTTTCTATGACTAGATGCATTGTGATATTGAAAAATGATTTCATCATCCCCAAATGTCCTTTCAATTGATGGGATAAGAAGAGTGTCTAAAAAGGGGGTCGACAACCGGCTCTTTCACCTTTATTTTGCGGCTCAACGTGGGTTGGGAAAGTAAATTATTGGTGTCCGATTGAAGTGCATTGTAACGTCCAACCCAAAGACACAAGGTCAGATGTAGCTTAGTTTTCTCCCTTTTTATTATTCCAAAACGACTGTCTTTTTATTATCCCAACTACGGTGCAACAACAGTTTCGTCGTAAGTACACATGGATCTCTTCGTCCTTCTCACCGTCCGCTCATTCCTCACTCGCACACCCCTCCAATCCAGCGAGTTGCGTGATGCATTCAGGAACCTCGGAAACAACATAATTTAGCAAAACGCAAACGTCACCACAATACTGATAACCCAATTCGTTACAGTATGTTATTTGTCTCAAAAACATGCACCATGTCTTCTTAGTAAGTCAAAGTTTTTAACTTCTTTCTTCAGACCTTGTGCAATTTTCAGTGATCGGCATTCACCTTCTTCAGTGACTTTTGACAGCCCTTGACGACGTGCCAGCAGGCAGATGAGACTAAAACTGCACAATATCTGAACAAAGTATTTTAGTATTTTGTTTTTTCGTGTATTTAATTGTAGTTGTAAATTGTAACATTATTGGGACCCCGAAATATTAAAATAAAATTATATACCTGTAGTCACTGTCGAACGAAAATCTCGGAAGTCCAAATATGGTCAAATTCTTTTTTTTTTTTTAATCATAAATCGATTCTCATTGTCCATCCTTACTTCATCTGTAATTGTTATGCAATTCTAGCCAATTTAAAGTGGTAAATATAGCAAATAGTCGAATAAAGCACGATTTCAAGGCCGGAGGTGTGTACGTGTTCTCCGTCTGCTGAATGCAGCCTTGTTTTAGACAATAACGACTGAAAATAGGAAGGTTCGCTGGATTACGTAGGCTTGTTCAATATGGATTAATGAGATGCTTTGTTGCAAAAATACCCCCCTCTCGTGTGTCGTGAGGTAAGTCTCGTTTTCATTTAATATGCCCTTTGGTTGGGTCATTGTTTTTTTTTATGTATCACTCATGGTTTTAAATCTGAAAGATGGTGTTTTGTGAAGGCGTTGTAGCCAAAATGAAGATGTATTGTATTGTATTGTATTGGGCAGGTTTGTTTGCTGGTGTGACGTTTCAAAGCCTGGGGGCACGATGAGCGTAGACTTTGAGATACTTTGGTTTTATACTCTATAATCAATTCAAGCGTCAAATTACTGATTGAATGTATTTTGGAGGTAATGTTAAGTGGACGTGAGTGTGCACAAATTATAGCCTACAACTAGAACAAAGCGTTGCCTGGGAACTCAAACAAGCTGACGTTTTTCGGAGGTTAATGTCATTAAGTATTTGCGGCTCCCAGGGCTTTCTTTTATGTGGAAACCGTGTCAAAATGTCTCTGAGTGTAAAAGGTTGCCGACCTCTGATCTAAAATGCCAACGCAAACTTGTTTTTTTTTCTTATACTTATTCTTTCTTATTGAAGAAGCGCTGTAATGACAGTCATTTCCACAGTGCCTTTACCTAAGATGCAGCCAAATAATCATCAATGACCGGATTTGCATGATTTCTTCAGGCAGTCATCTTCAAATCTCACTGGTACGGCACCAAACAAAAGTTCCAGCATCATCACCTTGCCCAATGCAGATCCAGTCATCCACAGTATACAAATACGTTTTGTTAGCCTATGGTAACTTTTTTTTTTTTTTCCTGTTTACGTGTTGACGATGGCTTTCCTTTAGCTTTTCTCTAAGTAAATCCCATTTCCTTAGGGGGTTTCTTACTGTTCAGTCACTGACATTGACTCCAGGTCCCTCCCATTTGCTCCTCATTTGTTTTGCTGTACATGCTGTACAAGACATATTGCTTTAAGTTTTCTAACTTGATGTTTTAATGTCCTCCGTTGTCTACCAGTTTGCTTACCTTTAACAACCATCCCATGTTGTTTGTACTGGGTCCAGATTTTAGACACAGCTGACTGTGGTCAATTGACATCTTTTGGAACATTTCATAATGATTTACCTTCTATAAGAAGTTTTATAATCCTCTCATTTGTTTCGATTGATATCTCTCATGTTGGAGCCATGATTCATGTCAGTCCACTTGGTGCAACAGCTCCCCAAGGTATCAACGTTCCTGTTTAACTGCAACCTAACGAGCAGATCAAATCTAATGTAGGTGTCAAGTTTTGGGAATGGAAATGTACAGTTTTTTTCCTCAGAAATAAGTAATTCCATATTTTTCCCCCTCTGGTTGGTCTAAACAAATACTGTTACTGAATACCATGTTTTTCTTGATTTATTCAAGCCAGAAAGTTGGCATTTGAAATGACTTCAGTTTTGTGTCAAGTCGGTGATCTTGTCTTTTATTTTATTCTACCAAAATAACCAACTGAATGAACATGCTCTGAAACTGGTGATTCCATGTTTTTTGCCAGGGGTTGTAAACAGTATGATGACTGTGGCTGTAGCCTTCCTGGTGCAGAGGTTTTACCAGATATTTGCAGGTACAAAGAAGCATCATCCAAGATGTTGAGACCTTTTCAAATTTAGGATATCATTATTCACTACCTACATATTCACTTTTTAAGAAATGTTGTGATTACAGTGTATTTGTGATCAAACCCAAAAACTATTGGTGGCTCCACTCCGCTAAAATTGCCAAGCACTGATGATTGATTTTTGTCACCATAACTTTCCAAAGATTGTGGAGAAATTAAAACTACATTGCCAATTGGCAGCAGCACAGTCAGCTAGTGCACGTCTGCAGCAGTTCGGAGATTGGGGGTTCCAAAAAGTCAGCTGGTCCAAAAATATGCATGCTTGGTTCACTGAAGACTCAAAATTACTCATAAGTGTGAATTGGATAGATGAAAATGGTTCTGTGGTGACACAAACTAAACTGTAAAACTCCTAAATGTAAACAAAAAAGTAGATAATTCATTAGCACATTTCCTCCAAATGTATATAGTCTTTGATTAAAATAAGAAGATTGAATGATTACCTGATTCTACTTTATAGAGTTTATTATTGCAATGCCACTTGTTTTCAAATACATTTTACCCGGGAAGGACTACAGTACAATAAAAACTTGACAGAGAATAATTTTCCTGTTAAGTTTTGTGAATGCAGTCGTCATGGTCTGGAAGAAACTAGACGGTGTCTCAGCAGGGGCAGTGGGGAGGCTATAGGTGACGACAAAGCCTTGTCAATAGTGCTCTGTTTTCCATCAACTCTGTTCCTTAATCACCCCGGTCCTAATGCGCCTCTCTATCCGACAGGCCCACTCCAATTCCAATATATCAAGCCGGAGTTCGTCTTAAACAAACATCTACCTGTCTCTCTCTCATTTGCTCTCGCAGAGCAGCTCTCATCCATCTAAGCCAATAGCAAAGGTCTTCATTACAGAGTGAGTGGTGAAAGGGTTGGGGAAGTTTGTCTTTATTGATGGTGTCTCCATTGTCTTATCCTCATTGGAGAAAAAATGCCCACTTCTCAGTAATTACCTTTGCCTGCTTTGTGGTCAAACCGCATATTCGTATGTCATTGCAAAGGCAATCATCTTGATAAAAGTATTCGTCAGGTTTTCCTGGAGTCTATAATAGGAAATTATTATAACACCTATACAGAGTTATTACTATATTTGGAACAAAGTAATGTGTGGTCTTTTCCACTACATAATACTAGCTTGACTAAGCTTGCATTGGCGCGTTCCACCGTGAATAACAAAAATTAAGTCATATGGAATGCATATTTATAAATGAGAACAAGTTGACAAACAACAACAAGGGAAGAGAATGACGGTTTCTATACTTGTTTTTCAAGTACTTTTTGTACTCAAAACAAGGCTGAGGGCAGCAGAAAACTGGAGACTGGAGTTTCATACTGCAGCATCAAGGGCTAAGGCACAGCAATATGCTAAGCTAATATTAATGCGTGTGATGTTTTGTCACAAATCTGGTGGACCAGCAGCGGTTTACGTTGTCCATTTCGAATCGACTCAGAATTCTGACTGAGTTCTACAAATAGTACTTCCTCGTACTTGGGAAGTGGCAATAAACCAGTAGTGTCCAAACTTTTTGCAGAGCGGGCCAGATTTGGTGAGGTGAAAATGTGAGGGGGCCGACCATTCAGCTTCAACTTGCTTCAATTTTTCACGCCATTTGTTACCAGTCACCTTGTCGTAGTTTGCATGTTTCGTTTGGTAGTGACTTGATATTGAATTTCTTGAAAACAGCCACAGTGTCTTGTGCTGCAGTCACACCAACTGCGTTGGGAGCGTTTCTGGCGGCGCGTGTCAATTGGAGTCAATGTAGTTGGCGTGGGCGGGCGCTGTTGCGTGCGGGGCGGCGCGAATGATGCGTCCGGAGCGGTGGGACGCGGAGCGAAGCACAGAAAATCCGCCCACTCGCCCCATTCGTCGCGTATAAAACAAATGAACTTTTTTGCCATTTCGGTTCGCGGCAGCCAATCAACATCGGGCATACAAGGTCACACACAGCCACCTGTTCACTCGGCGTCTTTTCTTTTTTTTTTTACAGTTCTTGAAGTTTACCAAGACAGCAATATTGTTAGCATTAGCAGTGTGTCAGCCACTTGATTGCGATGTTGAAAAATGCTGTCGTCGTCTACAAGCTAGCGAAGCCCCTCCCCTCTCCGCATGAATGAACGGCTGCAGCTTCAGGTTTCCAATTTCCCACGGTCAAACCCGAGCGAATGAAGCGAAGCCGAACGCTTCATCCGCGTTTGGTGTGAACGTAGCATTAGTGAACTCAGCAAACATAGTTGTTTTGAATTTCTGTGAAAAAATATGACAATTTCCACTTGTCCTGGAAGCAACAGCACTCTCAGTCAACTTTATTTTTCTTCGCTGCAGTCTCTATTTCAGAAATGGGCTGGAAACGGCCACACAAAAGGTCAACCAGCAAGGTGTTCACTCTGACACCTATCACGACTTTGAGAGTGGTGTTTTCGGAGAGGTAGAGAGCGCTTGGAGCGTATTTCTGGAAGTACCCAAGAGGGCAGCCACAGGTCTGCTGCCATATGGTGGTGAAATGTAAAACAGCTTCTGTTATTTTTACATGTCTTTTTCGAACTGTGGTCAACACTACTGACCGGTCACTCATTATTTATTTTTATGCCCGTGGCTGCGGGTTGGTAGAAATTTGAACACGGGCCGCATTTGGCCACAGGGCCGGAATTTGGACATCCCTGCAATAGACAGTACCTTGATGCGGACAATCATTTAAACACGTTAATTTCCATTTCGCAGCTGTATTAGTTACAGGCAGACGACAAGAATCAGTGCCATTTTCAGGAGTTAATCATTCCCATCCCACACGACATCTCACCTAGTCTTTTACTCTGAGACATGTTTGATGGTATTGTAACATTGTGTACAATCCAAACTGGCATCTCGCCAGCTAAGCCAGCAAGCACACCTGAGTGGTGTCGAAGACAAGTGTGGCAGAAACCTCATCTTGGCTGAGTTAATTAGCACTACCACAGTCAGCATTCTCGGGTTGTGGTTTGGAGGACTTCAGGGAGAGCAGACTGTTGATTGGAGAAAATGGCTGCAATTCTCGATGAGCTTCTATCAGCTTTTAGAGCCTCCTGCTGTCGTGTCTCACTTCACGGTAATTATTTCAAAGGCAAGCGCTTGGCAAATGTCATTATTTAGGTTTGGAGGTGGATATGCGAATCCTACTGCAAATTACTGTTATGGGTGAAAGCAACTGACATCACCATCAACACGTTTTTCATGTATTTATAAATAAAAATGCATTTGCCATACAGAAGCTGCTCCCCAAATATTTAAGCCACACATCTGCTTCACAAATTACGCACCTCCTCAAGACTGTACACACCCTAGAGAAGTCTAAACAAAGCCCAAAGATATCATGTAACATGCAAAATCATCAAAACATAACCCACAAAACTAGATGATGTAGATTTTACGTCTAAAATGACATTTTGGGTACCATTTATGTTTTAATGGGGTTGGGTTTGAAATTTAGAATGCAATGGTAATGTGTACTGTATTTTCCGGACTATAAGACGCAACTTTTTTCCTCGGTTTTGAACCATGCACCTTATACAAATGTGCGGCTGTTCTGTGGATTTTTTTTCCACCGCTAGGGGCGGTCTAAGTGGAATTATAATACATTACAATACAATTGGCATTAACAGGATATGACTGCAGGTGGAGGAATTCAACAGGCGAAGGCGCTATGCACTAGCTTGTGAATTATGTGGTATGTAGAAGTAAATAAAGCCAGTAGAGATAAAAGGTGGACGTTAAAGGACAAACTGGAGTAGCAGCGGGCAGTGAAATTAAGATAAGTAATTTATTTTCCCTTGGTTCTGTTCAGTTTTAATCAGAAAAGTTGCTTTCGTGTTAAAGGGCACTGTTAGGAAGTAATCTGTTCTGGTACATACATGTACATTTACAGTTCAACATAATTCTGTAAATGTAGTAAATATCTAATTTTTCAACATAGGTGCGGCTATATCTGGATGCCATTAAATGATGATACTTTAGCACACAAAGAGGGTATCCCTGCCGTAAAAAAATTAAATGACCATTTAGGATGCTTGAGATATTTTTGGGCAAGAACCTGCTTCAATACATCACCGTTTAAGAAATCTCTGTTCATTCTGAGTGTGTATTCACACCAGAAAAGTCCTTTGGTCCGCTTGTTTGGTCCGGACCAAAAGCGGACTTCATTTTTTTGTTTTGTGCGGTTCATATTCACATTGTACTTTTTGCAAGTGATCTACATTATGTAAGCACATCAGCGGGTGATGATCGGCGCTCCAATTGGAGAGAAACAATGAGTGTGGCACACAGAAAACAACCCCAGAAATGGAGGAAACGCGGAATTCCTACATGCTGCATTCTTGCTCGGCACATTTTTACTGATATTAGAGCTGCAAAAACAATAGTGAGTGTCAAGAGCAACTCATTCAACAAACGTTTTGCAACGCCATGTTTCAAAATTTTGGAACAGCATCAGCAAATTCATGCAGTAAGTCATAGGAGTGTGTGCTCTGTGTGCTCTAAATCACAAAGTGCTGGCACTGGGGTGGCTAAACAGAAGATGAAGGATCAGGTATGATCAACATTTGCAATGGGCTAATATTTCCCATGATGCAAGCTACGGTGGCTTGTTCAGCCCCAATAGTTGCATGCATTGTACCCTGTGACAGTGGTTTGTATTCAGACCTGAAAGCCAACCGCATCGAGTCATTTTGGAAGCGCACCAAGACCACCTCCAAAAATGGGTCTCTCTCCGGTTGTTTGATCCGCACCAGGATTTGTTTGTGTGTATACACAACTGCACAAAAGGTACAGACCAGCATGGGATATTAAGTGCGGTCCATTTAAAGTGGACAAAACAATGCAGGTGTGATTACACCCTGGGACAAGGTACAACCTCCCAATTTGAAAACGAAAATCTTTGGCATGAAACTAACTCCTGTTACTCTCCTGATAATTATGAGTGTGCTGCAGGAATTACAGGTATGCTGCTTGCATCGATGCATACACACTGACTGTTCAATGTGTGGGATTCCACAAGTTTGAAGATGGAAATGTTTATAGGTTTTGCATGAGCCGTGAGGCTTAGCACTACAGGCAGATCACCAAACTGGGCACTGCTGGTTGGGCCCTGACACTCATTATTCGCCTAACTCCCTCCACGCCTCCAGATGAGGAACTAATCTAGACCGAGGCAGGGTAGGCCCTTTACCTGCCAATGAAGTACAAACTAAGAATAAGTGCAGTTTTGTGCACAAACACACTGACATAGAGGAAAAATACATAGTTCTCATTACAATCTTGTACGATTGCATACATCGCACTGGACTGGACAATTAGTTAGTTCAATAACGAAAGATCAAGATAAGTTACAAATTAAAGTATACGGTTTGGTTGAAGGGCAACCACAGGAAACAACAGTGCAAACCTCATGGAAGCCTGTAGAATGCTTTCCAGCCTTAACATAGCAATGGAGGTGATAGGAGTACAAATTAAATCCAAATTTAAGTGATCAAAGTGGTACAAGGAAAAGTACTCTGACATAAATATAGAGTGTCTTTCACACCTCGAGTGTGAGCATCATCTTTAAAAGAAGGGTAATTTATTGACTCCCGTTCACAAAAGCTGTAATATTCATGATCAAGCCTATCAAGCGTAAAATGCAATAAACCGCTCAAGTGTTTGGTGAACAAAAGGAAGGCCAACATGCCATTATGCTCCCTTCATGTGTCATTACATTAGATCCAAATGGGTTTTAGGTCAAGGAAGGAATGCTGCGTACAGCCAGGGTCATGGTACTGAATGTAAAATTATCATTACTTGACCTCATTCGACTATTTGAATTCACAGCAGTGCCATACTGCACTCGTTTTTTGGTGGAGGCTAAACTGGATCAATGCAGTATTTTAATGGTTTAGTTTGTGGGGAACAATGGTGGATTTACAATTGTCACTTAATGGGGGCTGACTAAGAAAATATAACCAAAACATTTGAGTTAAAAAAAAAAAAAAACATGGCATGAGCACTTCAAATGCCCCTAAAATCATCCACAGAAAAATAATTTAAAAAAAAAAAAACTGAGTTCTGAAGTACAGTATAAAACCTGTTCTACTGTCCACAATGGTCTTCTCACCTTAATGTTCCATTTGCGCTAGTTAAGTCAAGTTTTTTGGGGCAAGTGATGCCATTTAAGACGCTGCGGTAATTTTGACGTCACATTCTCACAATTACAGCCTGCACAAGAGATTGGTGGCTATTTTTATACCTGAAACATGTCAGTCAATCACAGAAGGGGTTCTCTTCTCTTCTCCTTCACGAAAAAAAAATAATTTCTGTGGAACCCAACATCTGATTTTCACAATTCTTGCTGCTCAGGTTAACCTGTCCTTTCCAAACAGACTTTGTATTTTGACAGACTATAATTTTTGCTAAATATCATCACATTGCTAATAACGCCAAATAAGTAAACAATAATAGATAATTAATAACAATATTAAGTGTGCGAGTGTGTGCGGTTGCATGTGCTTGTTATGCTGCCATGAAGCATATCCAAATTGAGCAACATGAGAAAAAAAAAATCTGAATTGAGCTAATCCAGCTGCAAATCGCCCAAAACCAGGACAGTCCACATTCGACTTTACCGAAAGCAGAAAGGTATCTTGTAGTGGATTGAAGGACAATGTCATCGCATTTCCCCTTCTTGTATTCACGTCTTATTGCTCTCTCAAAAGAGAGACAAATACTTGTCTATCAGGGTGAACAAAGCCACGTAATTGGCTGACTTCTCCCAACTGAGCCACGTGAAGCACAACGTTAATAACAAACTGATGAGAAATTCATTATGGCTCCAAATAAAAACAACCTCTCCTCGATAAGAGACCCATATATTTTAATGAGAGTGATGACTCTGTGTTTTCATTAGGCGGCCAAGCCTCAATACCTGAAGACACGACCTAAGAGAAGAATGCCATTAAGCCTGGGATATTAAACAAGTGGCAAAGCAATCAATAGGTTCCTACACAAGCAGGGAAGCTACCAGCCTGGCGTTTCGTATCACCTTGCTGTCTTGTAAAATTTAGTGGGAACTTTCCTTCCTTCCCATTTCGACAACATAACACTGCTATGGTACATTTGACAGGTTTGATATTTGCCTGAAAAGTTTCAATTCAATTCAAACAGAAGACTTAGTTGCCAAAATGATCTCTGTTCACACAGCGCTACAAAAACCATGTAATTGTATTCCAGGCAAAGTATGTGCACCAACTCTTTGTCCACTTAGAGGTCACCATAGGCTATGTTCACAACTGCAATTCAATTTTTTTGCCCAATTGCAACGCGTATCCGATTTTTTCATGCATTCAAAAATATCGGACTTGTACTGTTCACACAAACTGTAAACTTTTGAATCCGACCTTGGCCTCTTGACTGACTAGCATCCATGAATCTACAAAGTTGTCTTGAGTAACGGTGCTGTCTCTATATTGGACTTCAATCCCACTTGAAACATGAAACATACAGTTGACATATGTGGCGATAATAGTAATTCAGCCACGGTTCATTTATTACGCATGGCAATGACCAGACTTCATCTTCAGTAGACATCTCCAAAAAACGGCGTCAACTCATAACCCCAAAATATTTCTACCTCCTCCCGCCTCGCTTCTCTGGCGATATGAGATGATAAATAGATGAGCTTCTGTAAACACTGTGCCACGTGACGTCTTTTTTTTTTTTTTTGTGGACGTCACTCGACGTCATGCTTTGTCACATTACGGACGCGTTGCATTCACATTAGAAGTCGCATTTATTTTTCTAACATGAACGAGTACGTAAAGATATCAAAATTACCCAAAAATACAAATTGGGCATCACCCCTTGCAGTGTGAACGTAGCCATAGTGAATGCTGTGCTATATGTGCTATGCAGCACACCACTTTTGGGCCTCCTTTCATTGGTGTAGCAGCCTTACTGGCAACGTAGTCATGGAAAGGAGCTAGATGCACCCAATTTGCCAGAGAATCAGTACAAAAAATTGAATAGATTAGGAAGGAGAGAAAATAAAAATGCACTAATCTGCTCTGTACAGAAACCTTTTCACAAAAAGACCAGTCTGCAATTATATTCCATTACTGCTGGCCACAGCAGCCACAAGAAAACACAGTAAAACCACAAATACATGCTTAAGTGCACGTAATGTAAGTAAACACAATTCGAACACTGGTAAAATAAAAACCTTGGATAAAATCACTCTGAATGGGGATCAGATTTATTCATTCATTCATGCTCTTAAAGTGAATAAAACTAAAACCCGTGAATTTAGAGCCCATTGAACCACTTAAAAAGCCACTGATGCCAATAAAGAATTGGGTTTGTCAAGACTGAGCTGCAGTTCACTTTTAAATGACTTAGTGAGCAAACTGCTCGCGTCACACAAAATTAACCACTAACTAGTGAAAACGATTAAAACGGTCAACAACCGAACAGATGGATGGGTGAAAACTACCTTGGTTTGACCTCAGGGGAGAAAGGGAGAAAGTGGATCACACTAATGTAGACCAATAATCTTTCTCAGAGTCATTAGAATGATCAATGCCATTCTAATGAGATAACATCTGGAACAAAGAAAGCTAATAGCAGACAGCTGCTGGGCAATACAAGCTAATTAGAGAACATTCTGCAATGTTAAATAATGCTGCATTCATTTTTGGCCCAGGCTTTGGACGCCAAAATACAACATGCTGAATATTTTATACACTGTATATTGCAACTAATTATGGCACTGTGAAAGAGTTTGAAGGTGCCTTCACACTCACACCCTTTGCTCGCATCATTTTTAAACCGGATTAAGCAAGGAAAAAAGACAATCTGAAGCAATTAACCAATAAACTAATCAGGTTTGTTTTTGGATTAGCACATATGCAGTATTTCCTCTGGTCGCAGCATGGTTGTTTCTTTTCTTAGCCGCATAGAATGCTATTTGGATCATGAAGTGCCCTTAAATTTTCTGATGTTAATAATTATTAATGCTATGAACAAATCCCAATATGGGTTCGTATTATGTGTTTATTAGCGCTGTTTTTCACTCATTGCATACACCAAACTTTCCTCCAATGTGACAATAACTGAACACTTTCACATGGGTTTGTTCTGACACATTACATTGAAACTTCATTTAATTAAAACTGGCATAAAAAAACAAGTTACATCTAAACATATTTTCATATATTTATGGGGAAAATATGTTCCAAGGTTTCATTACATCAAACAAGCTAGTAACCAGTTTCATCAAACAAGCTAGTAATCAGTTTGCTGTGTAGTTTGAGAGGATTGCTTTTAATGCTTGAATGTATTCCAATACCACATTTCCTCTTGTCTTAATTCATAAACTGTTTTGTGAATGTAAGCCAATGGCAATGCAAGTGGCGCGCGACTGAATGACAGAAAGTAAGCGGGTCCATTTGCACAGAATTGTACAAAAAAAAGGTCTACCTCCAAATACGGACTGAGCACAGACTCATGATCCAATTAGTTCTGTGCTTAGAAAAAGAAAATAATGAAGAGCGACGTCAAAGAAAACTTCATAATAGTATTTGTACAAGTCTTTGGTGATCATTGGAAAATATAATTACGACGAACAAAGAACAGTGTGTGGTCCGACATAAAGCATTAGCAACATATAATGGGGGAGCGGACGGGATGAAAATCCTTTCAGAATTTCCAATCAGTGTCACTGCATGAATGAAATGCATATAAAGCTGTGTCCACTCGTCTTCATTAGGTGGTCTTTCTTTTAAATCTCTTTTATTTTCAATGTAAAAATAAATTGACTCAGAACACGGATGGAGCGGTGTTGCAAATGGTTTGTGGGTCTGCCTCACAGTGGAGAGATTCTGGGTTTGAATCTTAGCTCACCACTTTGTGGAGAGAGTTTGCATATTCTTGCGTGACTTTTCTCCGCATAGACCGGCTTCTTCCCACATTAGAATAACATGCAGGTGAGGCGATGATAATACTTTAAGTTGTCCGTAGGTGTCGATAGTTGTTTGTCAGTTGACTCTCAACCAGTCCATTGAGCCTCTTGCCAAAAGTCAGCAAGCCATGTCTAATATAAAACTATTGCTTTGTAGACATCTTGTGGCATTTTGATGCCAAGGAACTATGTTAAAGTGAGGGAAGGAGCTTCATTTAGGCAGACCGTTACCCTGTCTAATACAAAAGTAGTGCTTCTGCTGCGTTCTTGTGCTTCTGGAGGTAATAATCTTTTCAGGGGCAAACTTTCTCAGTGGATTGTAGAAAGACAACACTGGGTTTCTCACAGTATTTACAACAGCAATCTAAAAAATATATATAGCCACAACAGTTACTGACTTGGAAAAACTGACTGCACGGGGACTACATGCCACGAAATGCTTTTTCCTGTATTTAAAGGTAAATTCAAACAAAAGCAAAAGCATCTTATTGTGAAACACCAGGAAAGTGCATTAGTATGGATATTGAGGGAACGAGGAAGGAATACTATCAGCTTTGAGTGCAGTCTACACTGCAGCAGCACTACTCCTTGGAGAGCGCGACGACAACAACAACAACCAAAAGGCTCCCAACTAACAGTAATTTCTTTAAAATAATAGAATTCATTACGGTTATGGTGCTTGTTCAGAAATGCAAAGGGGAAGAAAATGATTCGCTAGAGAGATGGGGCTCAACTGCCTCACTAAAAAAAAACACAGGGAGATGAAAGGCATATTTCAGATGACAATTTTAGAAGCTTTAGTGCATTTTCATCAGGAGCTCACAAGATGTTGTTGGCATAATAACATCAAAATATATTTTTTTCTATTTCTTTTGTTCTTCTTTGAAGCAACTTTTACCCTTTCCCCCTCTCTTGATTTTTTTTCTCTGCTGGCAAATTCTTCCTGTTATACAGTACAGAGACATGTGAGGTAACACAAACAATCTACGCCTTGTTACACGTGGCGGTGACAACTGACTGAAAACTAACGTCTCTTATGTTGACAGGAAAAGAAAAAAACTCAAACGTCATCGAACTTCCTGCTTGTCCTATTAATTAAACAATACACAATCTGTAGTTCTGCCATTTTTTTTTTCGTTAATGTAGAGTGGACCCAACCCAAAGTTATTATAAGACCCCATATTAAAAAATACATCACAAACTATGATCCCAACACTAGGGAAGAAACGAGTCCAAGTAATTTGAGTACCTTGGATCAAAAAATGCTCAAGGCATTTGTCTGCCTCGAGTACCCGTTTATTTATTTATCGTCGCCCTTTTAAAATAATCGCTTAAGTATTTTTTTTTCTCTTTTTTCAGAAAACGCTTAAAACTGAACCACATTCTGATGATCTTATATGTAATAATAATTATATTCCAACCGTAAAATTGCCTGATCTGTTTAACTAAGGATGCAGCCGATTTTACCAGATAAAAATATATACGTTTTATATATTATATAATGTATATACGTATATACGCTTACCCGATTACTCGATTCCATAGAATTTTCAGTAGGATATCCAATGTTAAAGTTAATTAGCTTTACAATGGTTACCGGTTTGGTGTTTACTAACCCAAAACCGCTGGAACTGCGCAGTGACAATATGAAGTGACAGTCCGCTGAGGCGCTGGAACAAATTCTTGGGTTCGGAGAAACTATCATGGCCCAAAGCAGACATGGGTGACGCCATCTTATCTATCCACTATGGCTGCCAAGATTAGTTAACGAGTCACGACTAGCCATCGAGAGCTAACCTAATAGTTGATGTCATCATTATTTCTTTAGTGTAGTTTCTCCTCTCAAAACTTCCTCATCTCTTGCTTTTGAAAATTGCCTCACTGTGGGATCAATAAAGGCCTTCTTATCTTATCTTCTTTTACTGCTGGCCGAATGCCTGTCTGGGAAGCACATGTGCAGTAGTGGAAATTCAGGTCATCAGATGTAAACAGAAGCAGTATTCATCATGGCTAACCGCTTACAGAGTCCGAAAGCTGGCCCGCATTTCACCCAAAATACTTAATATGATGCAAACCTGCCCTTCATGGCAGCATTGAAAATGGAAGCACATTGGGGATGATGCCTCAATTTTTGACATAGCAACAGTCACGCCTGATTGATAGCCTTAACACAAACAGATCATAGTTTGTGTTTGGTGAAACGTTCTAACACTATGTCATGTTTGGCTACGCTAACATATTGTAATGTCTACTATGGATTACGGCGGCATTTGTCAGTTAGCTTAGGTTAATAACAAAAACACAGCTACTGTATGGCAATAGCTGACATCAAAACACAAACAGAACGCATGTGCTCCACTGCTGCTACATTTGGGATTTCGTGCAAATTTCGTGGCTGCCTACACTAAAGAACAACTCTCGCAGAACTAACTCATGTAATTGTTTGATGTCTCATTTAAAGAGATGCTACAATGCATACCATCATACTGTAAATACTGGTAGACAATATTTTGCAACAAAAAAAAAAGCAAATTGACTTTTTTTGCCATGTTAAAGAAAATCACAAATAAGCGACTTCTTACGCCAATAACTGTGAATTTTCCTTTTTTTTTTTTTATACTAATGGATGACTTTGCAATCGGCCAGAACATGATGGTCCACTGTATTATTATTCTTTTTTGGATTTGACGTCAACCAATGTCCAAATGTGTATGGTTCAAGGCCAATGTGTGTGTCTATCATCCAATCAGCATTAACAACATCAGCTCTCAAGACCACTCTGGACATAAAGAGACAGGCCGGCCATCTCAACATGATTGGATGTCACCTGGCATGCTGCGTCTCTGGCTATCATCAAGGGCATCACCATTTGGAGCACTATAGATCTGCCATCAAATCAACCTCTGCAATATCCTGTAATTGTCTACATTCTTTAAAAAAAAAAAAAAAAAAAAAAAAAAAGTACTTTGACCACCCATAGATAGGGCAAGCAAACATCGAAAACATAACCTTTCAGGAAAACAATTCCAGAGTTAGAAGGCAGTGGGCCAGAACATAGGTAAATAGTGTTCACCCCAAATAATCATCAGTTAATAAAGTGGACCCTCAGTTGCACTGACTATTGGTTTCAATTCGGATATTTTTCTAATATATAAGTGGTTCTCATAGTGTACATAACCTCTAGTGGTATGAGAAAGAATTAAATGCTCAATCTGTGAATAATGCTACAGTGGATTGGACAGTCTTTTATCCAGTACAGTGCATTTATTTAGTACAGTTCAGTTGTATTTAATTTTGAAGTTCAATGCGTTTGCATTTTATCTTTTATAATAGTGTTTTTTAACTTCTGTGTGAAATCCATTTGAATTAAATTATTGAAGATTTTTTTTTCCTGTATTTAAGCAATGTTAATGTTCAAGCTGTGAATAAACCGACAGTGTCTTATCAATAATAGCAAATCTTTGGGGACATCAATCTCTAACACATTTTTTGATGAACACTTAGGCCTAACATTGAAATGTTTTACTAAAATACAAGTGCAAAGGGAAGTTAACCAATGTATTCTAAAATTTAAGAAATAAGGAAATTTAAAAAATGACGCCTTTTTAGTTGAGCCTTTTCACATACTGAATACAGCGGACTTTGCGATGTACATCTCATTCTTCTTTTGTTATTCTACAGTGGGGATTATCAGCATTTTTTTTGAAGAATTATTTGGGTTTACCAAAAAAATGCTGGCCTGTTAAAATCCTCTGGCGCCGGCCTTTTAATTATTCCAAGGGTGAGGACCAAAACGCATGGTGAGGCTGCATTCAGCCATTTTGGTCCTCACCTTTGGAATAGCCTGCCAGAGGACGTCAGGTCCGCAGAGACTGTTGATATTTTTAAGCGGAAGCTCAAGACATACCTTTTTAGTTTGGCTTTTAACTAATTTTAAGTAATTTATATTTTCTTTTGACTGACAATTATTCTTTTCTTATCTACTGATTTTAGTTCTGAGACTATATTACTGTTTTGTTTTTTAGTTTTGTTGTTCTCTGTTGTTGTTAGCTTTTAGCTCCAGTGTTTTCTCCTGGGGGGGCCTCCGCGTTGGTGGGGTGGCTGCCCTTCACGCAGGGGCCGTCTTCGCAGGGGCTCCTTGGGTCCGGGTGGCCGGGGGCCTCTACACTTTGCTTGGGGTCCACCCGGCTGATCCGGGCCGGGGGTCTCTGTGGTAGTGGCACCCCTGTGGCCCTGGGCTGTCATTCCCCTCAGCGCGGATGAGCTCCCCTTGGGTAGCCTTTCCTCATATGGTTTCCCTGTGCCTTGTCATGTCTTTCTAACACACTTTATCAGGTTGTGTGCTTTGTGTGTGGGGGTGGGGGTGGGGGTGTGCGTGTGTGTGTGTAGGTGTGTGGGGGTGTGTAGGTGTGTGTGTGTGAGTGCTGATGTACTGGTGAAAATATGTTATCGGGTTTGTTGGGACGGAGGGCGGGAATGGGTCTTCTTTTTATGTTGTGTTTTGGATGTTTTACAGCACTTTGAGTTGCATTTTTATGTATGAAAAGTGCTGTATAAATAAAATGTGATTGTGCCTGGCGTGATGTCAAGCATGACAGCGTTTTCACCTCAGAGGTTTTGCGTGTTAATTGGCATAATTTCCAGAAAAGTTAGGTGGGACAAATTAGTAGTTAGGTCTACTTCCAAATCGAATGACCTGCACTTACAAAACTTCCACAGCATACTGATGTAATGTGTAAATAATGCAAAGTTGCATTTGTGGTTCAGCATACAGTAAGGCCAGAGCGAATACTGCCAATGGTCTCGTTATTTGAGCATAACGGATGCACTGTTAGCAAGGGATTATGTCTATTTATCTTTGTAGGTCACTCTAATAAATAATTCAAGTATGATTGCATAAAGGGGTGGTCAATAAGACAGGTTGTGTCGATAGCAGGTAAGGCAAACAAGAGTTTCCTTTCTGGCCCTGAAGCATTCCAAGGAAAATATCAAGTGGACCCAAAAGAGGTTGTCTGTCGAGCAACGTTGTGAATGTGACAGAGTAAACATGATTCATCTCTTCTTTAAACTTCCCATTCTGGTTGATGGCAGTGGGGAGAAAGTATTGATCAGACCAATCTGAATCATTGTGAATGCCATTGAGCCATTTTATAGTCAGTCTCCTCTTTAAAGGATGGAAATAAACGTGCAGGCGGCTGAGCAACACATACAGCCATGCGTTGGCAAGGAGAAACCCATTAGGTCAGTTCCATAGCAACAACTGGCTTTCAGCCTTTGTGAGCCCAGTGGTCAATTCAATGAGCATCTACTGCCACCAAGTGCTGGCCTTCAGTACTACAATACCAGCTGGAGAACAACATGGTGGAAAGACCATGATCATGGGTGACCGGCAAAGATTGATAGTGACTTTTTTTTCCCACACTGTACAGTAATTAGTTGGACTGTGGTGCCATATGAAGGTGGTGAAAAGCAAGTGGGCTAGAGCGCAAGGCAAACCGGAATGTATTTCCAATTAATTGTATAATGCATAAAGTGGGCGTCATGTCACACAAAAATATCTAAGAGGATTGTCTTAGTGCATTTCAGATTGATCATGCTTGTGTTTCAGGACATAAAGTGAACACAGACATGGGAGAAAACAGACGGTCACCACTTCTAACACTGAGTAAAAGGAGCAGCAGAGGACCAATGCTGCTGATTGAAAAATGTATATATTGGAAGACATTCTTCTCAGTGGTAAAAGCTACAAAGAGTTTGGCATCAATTGATCAAAAAAACAATGACTAAGGCAATGACTTTGGCAGTGAATTTTATCACTGGGTTTGTGCACAAACAACTCTCGCCATGCACTGAGGTGTTGAACAATATTGTGTGTATCCTTTTATGCGCTTCCAACCTCCCATACCCCCAAAAATATGCTTATAGGGATCGAAGTCAGTCACACACACACAGACACGCACACACACAAACACGCAAGGACAAGCGCAAACGCTATATTTTTTTAAATATACCGAATCACGTTTTGTGACAGTTAAGATGCAAGACTATAAAAAGCAGCAGGATCTAAGCATTATGCTGCGGCACAATGCTGCCTGCCCCATGTCAGAATGAATTGCACTTTACCATTATGTAGCAAGCGTTTGGCAAAACTACAGACTGAAATGTGCCCCATCAAGACCACCCACTGCCTGCATAGTCCGTGTAAATCTTGACATACTAGGAGGCATTTCATCGAGAGGACCTCGAGATGGAGCCGCAAACTTGATCAAGCACAGCAAATAATGTATTAAATATACCCAGATGCCGCGGGTGATATTAAAAAGCTAAAGAGGCAAATAAAGAATTTGAGAGGAGCCGTCAACCATAAAACATGGGGATACACAGAATTTCACAGCTGTGTGAACAGTTAAAGCAGATGCGATGGGATGTGATGGTGGGTGCATACAGAGAGGCGAGCTGTAAAAATATGCTATAAACTTTATGGAGCCTAATGCGGCCCTGCAGCACCCTCCTGCTGGGCTGCATGTCGACAGCCACGCCGACTGTGTAACAGAACTGTGGGGAGAGATGCGCAACTGAGAGCATAGCCGCTATTCGCAGCCTCCATCCGTGATATGTCGAAAACACATCCAATTCATATATAGCCTATGCTGGGAATCACATTTTTTCGTATCCCTCCTTTTCATAAGCCACTCTATCAAACACTCTCCCCTGCAATAGCCGAAGCCAAGATGTAACGGGCGCATCTGTTGGGCCTGCACGGAGGAAAAACAAATGAGACATATACACGCACACACACTCACAAGCACACACAGTCATTAGGCCGGGTGCACATGCACTGACACAAGCATAAACAGAATCTAAAGCATTGACAGAGACGTAGTTCAATCCGATATCGGTGCGCTGTGACCACTTCAGCTTTTTATGGTCCGCTCAACATCAACAGAGGCAGTTCAACTGATGGAAAAGCAGCAATTGTCTCTACAGTATGTTTGAAAAGATGTATGCTACACAGACAGACAGGCCCAGGGAAAGGACACAAAGGAAATGGGACACACAAAATTCCTGGTGAAGATGTCCATTTGATTCGCGCAGCCCGAATGTTGGTTTTTCGTCAGTGTTCATTAAAGGTTGCAAAGATGTTCGTGAACAGTTTTAACGATTGCCACCATTGTTTCTCGTCCCAAAGAAATTTTGAACATTTTCAAAATTTAATAGCAACAAGAAAAAACGTTAAAGCATTCAAACTTAGGTTTACGAACGTCTTTTGCTACATTTGCTACATTCGCTAACACTCGTAAGCCCTCGAGCAGTAATGGCGGACGCAGACGATCGCGTTAGCTCTGAAATAAGTGACGGTAGTGACATTGACGACGCGCTTGTGGACTTTGAACCGGTGGAAACAGTCAATCGTGATATATAGTTAAGACATTTTTTTGGAGACAATGACGATATCGCCGGCATTGAAACAGAACAGAGGATGTACTTACCACTTGTTTTGTTTTTTTTAATTAAAAGTAGTGCTTCTCTTACACTGACAATAAATTCAACAAACAAAAAGAGTCTGGTTGCCTTCATTCAATCTTTGCAAAGTACCAAGTCCTAGATGACTGAGAATCTACACAGACAGTAATTTAAAAAGAATAGCAAGTACAATGATATTTTTATTGACATTGTGGCAGTAAGTTAAAAATAATTTGGCCGATTACCCTATTAGACTCATGAAATGAGAGTATCTATGTAACACAGAGCCAAAAGCATAATAAAACGGCTAGTAGGAACCTAGTAATTGTTATTTTTACGTGTTTTTCAATTTTTCAAAATAAATTTAGTGTGTGTTTGAATGATACACTGTAGTGTTTTGGGATCATAGTCTGTGGTATCTTCAGTGTTTAAACTCTTATAGGCTCCAATAAAGATTTTACTTGTGACTTCGTGCTTTTCACATCGGAGCATGTAGTTTTGATATACCAGAGGTGGATTGTTTATTTGGGGATTCACCAATGGTGTGTTGCTTGGCTAGACGTAGGTAGATGTGTACATGTCAATGGCAGCCCTGTGTGGATGATTTATGCTTAAATTGAGAAGGTACAGGTTTACATCCCATTAGACCACTTGGAAGCAAAAATCTGGATTGTACCCATTGAACCGTGCATTTTAAAGCTCATTGTGGGTCAATTTGTAAACAAAGAGGCTAACTCGCTGTTTCCACATTCCATTACATACATTTCAACAACAGACTGGTCTGTTAAACTCAACAAATGCTGTTAGTACTATTAGATGAATTAAAGTCTGCTTTTAACCAAAGGAAACATTTCATACCCTTCCAAAACATGTTTCTTTGATCTTGATTTAAAATAGAATCTATGCGGCACACTGGCACAGGCCATGCAGTCACACAATTGATTCATTTTTCATTGAAGCTTTTTAAAAGGACCAAGGACACATGCAACATCAAATCTGATCAACCCCCAGCAACCCATTTAATAGCTTGCCTTAAAAAAAAGAGGTTTTAGCCTTGCCATCCATTCATTAAAAAAAAAGGTCCTTCATAATCTCACTTGGCTCATGAATAAGCATTTGATTGGAGTTAAGGAGGAGCCAGATGTTGACATGCCCTCAGTTATACATAACGTTTTCCCCCACCTCCCTCACTTCCTATCGGGGAAAAGTGCAATCCTTTGGTCTTTCTTGAACCCCTACAAATTGTGTTGAATATCTTCACTTTTCACAACTAACCAGGGATGTAATGATAATCCAAATGTCACGATCACGATATGAGCCTCACGATACGATAATTATCACAATATTGTGGGGAGGTTGGCGATATATAAAAAGCTCACAATACTGTATAAAAGCTCACAATATTGTAAAAAAAAGAAAAAGAGCTCATATCTTAAAAAACATCACAATATTCTGTTTTTGTACATAGTAAAAGCATTCACAAAGAAATAAGCTTGGCCAGTCATGCGCTCTATTGGCTCGGCAGCACAAAGTATTATGGTATATGTAGTTCACAATGCTGTGTTTGGCTGGAACATCATATCGTGATATGATCATATCGTCACATTTGGATATTGTTATATTCCTCATATATAGTATATACACACATATGCATAAATACATATATGATATACACACTGATATATATATATATATATATATATGAGACAGAGATTGTGTCTAGTCTTCTCTATTATTATTATTATTATTATTATTATTATTATTATTATTATTATTATTATTATTATTATTGTTATTATTATCAGTATTTTCAGCAATATTCAAGAAAGAACAATTGTAAAAATCATGGCAAGTAAATAGTTTTTATTAGTTCTGTATGCAGTCACAATTATGGGGATTCACATATGAGCTAATGTTTTGGCACTAATACAAACTTAAACATGGGGAAACACACATTTACATCGGAGAACAGATATTCGATATATAGTGGTGTATCGACTTTGTATTGGAGAAAAGGATAAATGTATAGTTTGTCCCACAATTAATTTGAACGACAGCTATAATTTCTGTCAATATTTATTGGGTGTGTCCATTTGTTAAGATTTGTTTTCCTACTGACACTGTCCAACATGTACATCAGGCAAAAGGATGCGTCATTACAACTCTTTTGGGATGTTGCTGCGTCTCACCAAACAGACAGAAGTGTGGCGACTGGTTATGACTGTGTTTTGGGTTGGGTCCTCGATGTTGTCAGTTGCTGTGGTCCTTATGTTTTCACCTGTATTGCGTCATATAGGATCAGGCATGACCTGATGTCTCTCAGTAATTAAGCTCGAGTTGCTCAGTGGCAGGTTGTGAGCGAACGTCAAGCTCCCGTGCCTTCTACATCCATCCTTTCTCTCTGATGTGACTTTGGGTTTTTGCATATAAAGACTGTGTTTTTCCACTCAAGTGTCCTGTCTGCTTCTGGGTCAAAATTCTGTGTTACGTGACCAACAAGCCTCCATTGTCTTCTCCTTCATGTGAATTGTGTAGCACTCATTTTGTATCAGCAGCGTGTCATCCGAGCCTGTCAATAGGAGCGCACAGAGGGGGAAGTCTGCTTCCACAGTAACGCCACAGGAGTTTGATGGACTGTTACCAGCTGGCCCTTGACGTGTGACGTAAATCAGGGCAATCTTTACAGGGACTAATGCTATAAAAGCATCAAAACAGTCAGCAGGTAGCTGTGATGCCGTGCAGAAGCAAAGGCATCTGGTTTGAACACCTGCAGATATGTTGTTCAAGATGAGCAGGTACTGTAGGTTCTACGTATTCCGCTCATCCGTCGCTCAATGTTGAGGTGGAAAGAGCATTTGAGACTTAGAAATGTTGCACATTTGCACGCTGGTCAAACTGGATTAGATCCAATTTACACCGTTCTCTATTCCTAGCTCATTCTCTAGTGGGAGAGCAGGCAATGTCAGAGAAATTTCATGCGTGAGACAGAGGAGTTACAGTTGCACGTTCCCGACAGACAATCCGAGCCAGCTTTCTCCCTCCAGCAGAAGTGAGAGCGCTCTATCCCAATGACACACGCTGACAGCGTGAAAATGGGAATCTGCCAGCAAAGCAGGGAGTTAGCTGTGACCAACCACCAACTAACCAGGCTAAAGACTCTCAGCTTCCTCCTGCTCTTGGGGGCCTATTATAGAATGACAACTCCAAGTTTTAACAAGAGCAATCTGGCGAGGCTTCAACATTTGTCACCTGCACAATCAATTGCTGAATGCGTAAGATGTGATAATGACATGTTGTTCCCTTGGATCCGGATAGAATTTCAGATGAAACTTCATCTCTCGCCAAGCAGTTTGATGCCTCACAAGTGTAACAAGCAACAAAACATTACCGCAATGAGATTTCATCGAGATTTTCTATGTTTCTTAATTTCATATTTAAGCAACTATAGCAGATCATAAAAATGGATGAACAAAGTACACAACGTAGTGCAGAGGTCGCATGTTAGTCGACTGGAATGCAAATTGTGCAATTCCAAATTTTGATTGAACAGATTTATGCTGCCTCCACGTAAAAACCTCATGTTAATACTGTGCAGTGAGATCATTTACAACTCGCAGTGAGACTTTACACTTCAATTCATCCGAGAGACTCTATTAGCCTTGTCCAGTACTGCTATTTTGGTGAGCAACCGAGTTCTGTGCTCAGTGGTTTCACAAAGTCAATGTGAACACCTACTTTAGACCAAATTTAGTCCAAAATATGACCACTGAGAGGATGATCCATATTTGTTTTCAAAACAAAAATATATTCAATTTCAATCACCCTGTACCTTGTACAAGTGGCTGAAATGTTAAAGTGGGTTTTACATGTTACATTCAAATATGACCAGTTCCGAAATACAAATCAGGTCTGGATGAAACACGGTTTGGCATTACGGCTTCTGAACCTAATATTAAGGTCAACACCAATGTGTTATGTTTAGTATGTTATATTTTCCCAAAAAATGTCATGGGAACATCAAAGAATGTTTGCCATATCTGCCTGGTTATAGAAAATCTGGTAAAATGCTTGATTATGCTTAAGAAATTAATTCAATCTTTAAATATATTACTTAATCTTTTCACCAGATAAATAAAGCACATCTTAGTTTCTACCTAAACTATCTTACATAAGTCCAAGAAAGTTCTTGATAAGGTCTTGATAAGTATGCCAATGCATTTCCAACAAACAGTCTGGATCCAAGCTGGGGCGATTATGTCATATTCTATTTACTGAACACATTGTGACCAGTGCCGTTGAGCGGAGAGAAACTTCGCCCACATCCATACAAGCGAAGCTAAGACCCCACTCTTCCCCCACGCAATAAACAAACACAAAAGAACAGTTGGACAAAGGATGGAGAAATTACAATCGATAAAAAATGTCCATGTGAAGTGGCTCAAAAGGGGAGTTGTGTCTGAGAGCATGGACAGAGCAAAGGCAGCGGGACCGTGCGCTGCTTTACCTTGCCTGTAGTCCTGTTAAGCACCAAATGCTTCACACCGCTAAAAAAGGCCAATGAAATGTCATAAGAATGCACGACTAGACATGTTATTGATGTTTCTTTCTAAAAGCACTAAAAAGAAAAACTTTCTCTAGCTCACAAAATATAAGCCAAAATGGTACCAAAGTGCAAGAATAAATATTTACATCTCAGGTGGGGAATTAAAGAACAATTCAATCAATAACAACAACAAGAACAGAAATGTAAAGCCACAAATACTTTTGCTAAATTAATGATAAGTTAATAAGCTATGTCTGTCTGTATATTAGGGATGGGCAATTGAATTTTGTTTTTTAATATTAATTTTAAAAGGGATGCAAGAATCTTTGAAAATGTTCAACCGCGTACGCCATCTTCCCGCATGCAGACATAACATTGTCCTTCTTTAGACAACAAATGAATTGAGATTGAATTAGCAGCATGCCCATCCCTAATGTAAAGAAATATGCAAAATGCAAATGCAGATGCAAAAATCAAATTTTATTATCTAAAAAAAAAAAAAAAAAGTATTTTCACAATATGCATGGTGTAAAGACAGAAATAGACACAGAAGCCAAATAAAAATATTGGACTACTTACCGCAACTTTGCTCCCAGTTATCTGCATGCAGCAATCAGCGGAGAAGGTTAATGTGCAAAAAGACACAAACAGCACAGTCATAAGTAGGCCAGACAATTACACGTTGAGGCATGAGCGTTAACTTGTGTGATATTACAAACTGTCCATCAAACACGATACAGCTAAGAATTGCTTTTTAATATTCGACAAGAGAACTCTTTTACTATTAGAAGCACATACTGAAGAAAATGTCTGCTTTGCAGCTCTAAATTTCCAGATGTTTCAGGTGTTAATAAAACAGGCAGGTGAAAAAAAAAGTGCATCATGCAAACCATTTCAGCTTCTCCCTGTTGTTAATTTATTCCTTAGAATGGATGTAAAGTAATTACATGGCAACAACTGTGGAAATGATGAAGTCATCTTTTTAGCTGATCTGTTCAAATGTAGCGATCCATTAACTAGAATGAAGGGTGGAGTGTGCTGCCGGCCCAACATCTATCAGGCTTCATTAGTGTTTGGCATTGGGTATCAAACTAGTGTGTTGCAGCTCTCTGGAGGATACAGTCACCAGGCAACACGTTCTCGCCATAATTTGGAAGTTAATTATACAAAATGTAAGCCACTACATTACAGTCACGACTTGAGTAACAGGGTACAAAACCAACATTAGGGAAGTTATGCCAAATTGTCACGTCTTATGGCCTAAGTCATATTTTGACACCCCCAAAAAAGGCCTTAACATCTCCTCAAAATCACATCAATCAATCAATCAATCACATTTTATTTATATAGCACTTTTCATACATAAAAATGCAACTCAAAGTGCTTTAAAACATTCAAAGCAAAACATACAAATACTGGTCACCTCTGCTAAAATCAGCAACATCCTTCGTTTAGCAGGTCATTCAATTCGAGCCCTGAAATTAAATTATTAATACATATAATAGCATCAGTATTTGGTTCACTTTTTCTTTTTTTCTTGAAAAAACAACTTAGGCCATTATTTTTTAAAGGGTCTTTACACGCTATCAGTTATGTAGCTGCAACCCAAAAAACTCAATTAACCTCATCACACCAGCGTAGTGCCATAATCATGTGACTTCAGTCTAGCGCCACTGATCACATGACACCCCCCCCCCTACACACACACACAAAGTAATACCAAAACTGTGTTTAAACTTGGGCAAATTTTATGTCCAACATGTTCTGTTATATTTCTTTTTGAGTTCAGCTACACATCCTGTAACATCAAGGTGTGCCATTCACACAATCCATTATTCTTCCCGAGTTCGTGCGGCAGCATTTTATGCCCGGTCTTGATTAAACAAGCACAAGCATTTCAGCGATATTTAAGAATGATTATCACCACGTTGGTACCATTACATTATTCATAATAAATGCCAAGCACTGCATTGGAAAATGTATCAGAAATGTATTTCTCTTTCAATTGTTGACTTTTATTCAGTCAGTTGTTACATCAATAAAATTAACAAACTGTCCTGAATGTTTGGGCTGAAATAGCCCCTAAAGAAACACAACATTTGCATTTTAAACTTTGAATTCAATATGTATTAAAATACAAGTTTTCTTCCTTATAGACTAGTCGACTAGTCGCAAATAAAATTTGCGACTAGTCGGCGGGCAAATTAGTCGAAATTGCCATCCCTACTGTCAATAATGCTGTTTGTGGCCCTGGTTTCGCAGCGGTGAGGGTGTCTTTCCACCAGTCATCTACATTCCAGTGAGGAGCTTCTCTTTATTGCATCTGAGGAAATGCATATCGATTACATATCATCAAGGAAAACGCTGCGTCTTTTGCCTTTTACCTTTTACCTCCATCTTTGCACCGTTCTCTTGCCCTTTTAATTTTTCTCTTACTCATGTCTCTTCTAATCTTTTTCCCATGTCTTTTAGTGAGACTCTTCCTGCCGGCTCCCAAAACGTTACAGGTGCCGCAAAGTTAATTTTACACGAGCCGCCACCTGGTGTGCGACACAGTGGTTTTTAATCAATCAGTCTTTGGATCCACCACTCTCCGGCATGAAACTAACACACCAGGAATGTTTTACGATGACTTAACATTCTGTACAGAATGCAGATCACAACCTTTTCCACAGTTGATGCCACACAAAATGTAGAAAAAATAGGAGTATCGTATGAAAGTAGCTCTTATACTAAACAGACACTGTTTTGAGACTGCACACACAACTGTGAGGGAGGAGCTTGAAGAGTAGAGTCCAACATGTATGTTCTGTTTGTGTGCACCACAGTACAGTATTTTAGGACTGAAGGATGGATTGGTACAATGGTCAAATAATCCATTCTTGAATGCTGGTGAATAATTGCTGGCTTGCAAGATGTCACAAATGACGGTGGTTTGATTTTCAAAGTTTGAATTTAGGAGACATTAGTGCCATATATTTTGTCTAAAATTTTGATCACAATTTCCTGCTAAACTGAGCTCTTTAGGAGATGTTCAAGGAATGTTGGTTTAATTTCAAAACGTATGACCTTAACGGCATTGCCAGGAAATGATTAAAAAAATGAGAGGAATTAACTGAGTCTTCCCTAAACTCAGTTTATAGGAGACACTGAGATCTCTCGCATGATGTCAGTTGGAAATTTCAAGTTTAATTTTGGGGGGAGAATTTTGGGTCGAATTCTGACATGGAATGACTGCAGCAACATCAAAGTCGAATCTGCAGAAAATTCCAATAATCCTACAATGCTTCTGATCTGAGCTCTTGTGAGATACTCTGGGGTCTCTCCAAACAGTTGTTGGAATGACAACATGTTCTTCAATGTTTTCCATCTCTCCCTGCTGTAAACACTTGATTCAAATGATCAATGTCGTTATCCGGCTTCTGCAGACCTTGCTGATTATCTGATCATTTGAATCAGGCTGTTGCAGGAGGCAGATATGTAAAACATTCAGGAAATTGTCCCTGGAGGAGCTGGACCGAAGACCCCTGCTTTGGAGGCATTACGCAGAAGGGCTTCAACTGAAAGTTAAAGAAAATGTGAAACATGGCTAAATTGATTATTTGAAGCTCGCTGAATTGAGCGAGTATGATATACTCTGTATGAAAATGTCAAACTCTAAAGTTTTGTGTGACTTTAGAGGCATGTTTTTTTTTTTTATGTTGGTTTAATTCCAAATTGTACAGCTTCAACCTCATAGGTGCCACTGTACGTTGAACAAAATGATATTTGAGCGCAAGCGCAATAAGAATGTTGGACATTTCTCTTAACAAGACCCTCCCATCACGCACCTCAAGCATCTGAGGTGCAGCAGAGTTTGAATCGTACATGAAATTTGACAGTAGACAGACACAATCTCAGAGAAATGCGTTAAGAATGTTAGAGGAGATGTGATGGTTTAAATGGGGTTGTGAACATTAAAATAGCAGGAAATAATGAAAGCAGGTGAAGAACAACGTGCTCATGCAAAGCTGATGGTCAAGGACGTCCGTAAGACACGCTGCTGAAAAGCAGAGCGAGGTTCTTTTCTGTGGAAACACGGCTCATATTCAAATGGGTCAATGTGCAAATTCTCCCGTGGAAAAAGCAATTCCTTTCGGTTGGTGGGTGTTATTTGCAAGACTCCTGCAGAGACGTGAGGAGTGTTTCTCAATCTTGCCTGGTGATAGAGAGGTAGCCATTCATGAGAGGGAGGAGAAAGGAAGAAATATTGCCTCTACTTTGAAAGACATTTTTACTTGAGTGAACAAAATCATCTGTCTTTCTCCAGTTTAGACTATGTTCAGACCACATTTGTGGACGTTATCTCAATCCCACACTGGACATTTTATACAGTGTTAAATTTGTATGCAGAAAACTTGTACAACTGAGAAAATCTGCATTCATTTTCTATCAGTAGACAGCCGTAAACCTCCCCCTCTATGCGTTTTACCTCTGTACACTCTGGGTGATTATTTGAAGCCAAATCGATGCCAAGGCAATATGAATAAAAGTTAAAAATTGACATGGGGAAAATATTATATGTACCTTTAGTTACAGCAATAAAAAAAAAAAAGAGGCAGATTCTATCCGGACTTTGGAAAACCATCAACAACTGAGAGGAAAATGCAAAGATAGAAAGGCCCAAACCCAAGCTGCAATCTCATGAGGCAAATAAAAACACCAAGCACCACAGCAAACCAACACACCAACATTCCTGCATTAATCATGTGGACTGCATTTCCACAAGCAATATGTGGCCCAAAATGCCTCGCGGAGTTTATTTGTTGTCATAGGATGTAAAACATTACTGCCATCAGACAGTTATTACGATATTTTCAAGTGATCTTGTGAGTTTTACTATTTTCAAGCATAATCATTTCAGTCACCATCTTGGTTTTGAAGTCAGAAACTGGCACATTTGAACAAAATTAAGAGTCCTATTTACATAATCAAGCACCTTTGGTGCATTTAAGGGCGCTAAATATAATTATGACCATCCCTACATAAAAGAGGTTTTCTTGATGTGGCGAGATGCCTTGTCCATTTTATTCAGACCAAAGCTATCATTTAGAAAATGCATATCAAGCCAACTTGAATAATTGCTGCAAACTTTGATTTTTGACACAAATTTGACCAAAACTAAAATTCTCCCACCGCAGCCACGGAAACCAATAGAGACTAAGGGCCCTTAACAAAGGCTACATGTTTCATTGTCGGAGGGTACCCCCCCCTGTAGCACTGAATGATATGTCAACACTGACATTCAACCATCCCCTTTTCTTCATGTCTTAATGAAAGTAAGTAACGGGGTGTTGAGAGACGTGCCGTTTTGTTCTCTTGTCTTTTGACTACACACATTATGTTAGTCATTTGAATAAAATATCATTGCTCACAAAGCATAATGGGCCCGGTGAGGAATTCAATCATCTCGGAAAAATCATCATTATCAATAATGCCGTTTAATTACCATAACAATGAGGAGGCAAACAAATGATGATGCTATGCAGGTTCGGGAAGCTGGCGAAGGGAGAATAAATACAATTATTCTTTCATAGATGATTGTTGATGACCCACTAAGATTATCCAGTTTGGGATTGCATAAAGTGAAACAAGTTTTGCACTAATAATGGCCAAGGCCATTTATATTTTCAACTACAGATGAGTGAGGCTTGAAAAAAATGTTAAACAATAATGAGCATTTTACAATTTACCACAAGTCAAATTGAAGTTTAAAACAAAATAAAACATACTTTGATGGAGAAATGCAATGAAAGGCGGACTATAAGGTGAACATAAACATGGACGCATGCATCACATGCCCGTGTCTAACAGTAATAGTTCATCTAAGTCTTGAAAGACGTTGTCTCCATGTCAAACAAGATCTTATGCAAGATGCTGTAAGACTTTATATGCTCATCTAAACATTGTTTAAGTGCTGTTTTAGTGAGCAAGAGAGTTTAAAAGGGTTAACCCATTAACTAATTAATGCCAAGGGTTATTATAGATTTGGGATTTTTCATTTTAGTTACTTTTTTATTTCATTTATACTATTTTTTTTTTAATTCAAGTAGTTTTAATTCATTTTTAGAGAAAGTATTTTTGTATTTCCTCTTGAAAGGGAATTGAGGGAGACCTGTAACGGTCTTAACTGGATGCACCTGGCAACTCCTTGGGCCACAGCAGTGATTAAAGGGATAACCAATGTAATGAAATACAATATCATCAGTATTATTGCATTTTTTTCTAATCCATCCATCCATCCATTATCTGTACCGCTTATCCTCACAAGGGTCGCGGGGCGTGCTGGAGCCTATCCCAGCTGTCTTTGGGCAGTGGGCGGGGGACACCCTGAATTGGTTGCCAGCCAATCGCAGGGCACACAAAGACAAACATCCGCACTCACAATCACACCTAGGGGCAATTTTAGAGTATCCAATCAACTTACCATGCATGTTTTTGGAATGTGGGAGGAAACCGGAGTACCCGGAGAAAACCCACGCAGGCACGGGGAGAACATGCAAACTCCACACAGGGAGGCCGGAGCTGGGATCGAACCCACGACCTCTGAACTGTGAGGCGGACATGCTAACCAGTCGACCACCGTGCCGCTTTTTTCTAATCATGTATTTAAAAACATTTAACATCATATCCGGCCAGCTGATGGTCAGCTGTCAGTTCAGACATCAACCTGAACTTAAGATCTGAGCCCATAACCATACCATAAAATGCTATACCGGGTCCTTCAAGTACAGCCGAAGTATGAAATAAAAACATACACTGTACAAGTAAATGGAAAAACGCACGGGTTCGGTTAGGTTTTACATGAAAGCTAATATTGTTACAAACTGCTTTGTGCTCACAGTTTTTGACAATGGTCTTTTTTAATGCAAGACCGGCGTTGGACCCACAAACTCCATTTGCACCCTTTTACCAAACAATAAATGAATGCGTCACCTCGAAACTTCCATGCAAGCTCATGACAACCCAAAAACCCCAAATCTTGCATGCGGGCAAACGGCTCGACAAGCACTGACCATCCAGCTAGCGTTGAGTGAGTGAGTTCCTACTATTACCCAGTGATGGTGGGTGCAGCATGATGGGAACAAAACGATGGGGGGGGATTGTAAAGTAGGGTAGGGGCGGATGGGTAAATCAGATGGCAATCAGAATATTCAGAGATGTGAAGCTTGGAAAGTGTAGAGCCAACAGAAGTGCAAGCAAGCAAGCCATACTGCAAAAGCCAAGGAATCAAGGTTGAACTCATTCTGGAGATTCGCAAGGAGAATCATCAACACACTTCAGCACGCCAACTACTGTCAGTGGGTAAGCACACTTCACTTTGTAAGAAAAAAAAAATGACTTGACTTGATTGACTTACAGATTTGGCAGTGGCTGAGATGTACTGTACTACCATCTCCCGTTTGGTGCTCAAGTCCTTCCCGCGTAGAGGCGCCTTTCGCTCTTCATTCAAATTCATGTCCTCCTAGACAGCAGATGAACAAGAAGACAGTGAGTGACATTTAACAAAATGGAGAAGACAGTCTATTAACAGATTAAAAGAGTCGTCTTTAAAGAGTACGTTGACAAGGAGCCTTTTCCTAAGTATTATCTTAGCTTTGTAACACAATATAGGCAAAGAATTAAATCATTCCTGACAGTCAATTTGATCTAATCCATCTATCCATTTTTAAATGGCAGGTGAGATGGAGCCTAGCCCATCGAAAGGAGCTCTGTCCTGTGTTGTTTAACACATTGTGATGTAACTTCCATGAAATAAAATCAGGACTTATAAACTTTTCTAGCATATTAATCAACCTGAAACCCAAATGTATTCAATATAGAACAAAACCAAAGTAATTGACCGTGAAGTTCCAATACTTTGGGGGGCGGGGGGACTATAAACAAACAATCATTCATACTTCTGGTTCACACCTATGGACAACTGAAAGTCTTAACCTAAAACGTATGTTTGGTGGTGCAGGAGAAAGTAAACCAATGGAAGTACTAAGTACTAAATATGCAAAATACACACAGGATGGGGCCAAGATTCAAACCCACAACCTCAGGGCTGGTAGACAGATATAATAACCACTAATCCACCGTGTTACCTTGAAGTACAATTCTAGATTTCAAACCCCAAATTCACACAAGGAGTTTTTTTCAGACCGAGTATGAGTACAAGTACTTACATTTGATTCAATTTATTTGAATCATATAATATCCAAAAGCATAAAACACAACCTACTCTTAAATGTGGCATAGGTTTTATTCAAATTAGACAACTTTTTCATTACTGACATTTTTACATGGAACTGCAGGTACTTTTAAACAGTCTTGCCATATTTTACATATTTCATTTAATATAGTGTGTAAGGACAACTTAAATGATACATAATGACAGCACTTACTTCTCTTTACTCTGGACTCTAGCGGAGGGCAGTTTGAAGAGTCGTATTAGCATCAGAATTGCCACAGTGAGCCAAGTAACGGCGGAACAATCAAAGGAACAATTGATTTAATGAGCCATTCACAGTTTCCCTCTACAAGTCTTTGTGTACTAAGTCTTGCATGGCTTAATACTATAATACACAGTTGATGTGCTACTGGAAAGATCAACCAGGTAGTCTCCAGGGCCCGTGGGGTGGAATTTATTTTCCATTTAGCAGAGCATATTTTGCACTTGGTTAAAAGTATTGTCATCCGTGTTTACATTAATTGTACCTCCACACAGCTGACATCCGCCTGCCTGTAAGGTAGGGCTGCTCGATTATGAAAAAAATATCACTCATGATTATTTTTTTAATAACTGAAATCACGATTATTCAAACGATCACTCATTTTTTTGGTACAAAACAAACATATTTTTAATTGTAAAAAATATAAACAATTAAATGTAAGTAAGTTCCTTTTGGATCAAACTGAATCTACAAAATTAGTTATATCATTCTTTAAAAAGGTGCATATGTATAAATTCAAGTATGATTTCCTTACATAGTGCGTAGGATAGAAACGGATATTGATAATTGTTTTTTACGATTATGCCAATTTTGTTGTTGTGGAGTTTAATAATCATAATTATAATAGAATTTCAATTAATTGCACAGCCCTGCCGTAACTTATATGTCAGGCAATGAAGTGGTATCGGAGTCGTAGTATCAGAGCATTTATAAGAGTATGAGTACAGACGTACAATATGCGCACCAATATCGATACTGGAATTCCTAGTAGTAGTATTAGAGCCACAACAGAGGAAGGGAGTGGCAGTAAGGTGGACCAAGGTCGGGTATGATGTTTAACAACAGACAATTGAAAAAAAATGTTGCCGTCTGAAAAGCTGAGCTGGGCATCGCCTAACCGTCACCACATTCCGTCCTGCATGTTTAATTGACCCACATGGTCCTGGTCCATCCCTCATCGGCGACAGCCAATCGGCGTCGAGAACGTAATCTTCACGTCACACGCAGGCGCCGCACGAGCTTACAAGGCGCCAAACAAAAAAAAATAAAAATATCAAAAACAAAAACATTTGACACACTAATGAAACAATATGAGGCACGTGTCATTGCGCCTGTGGGACCGCAAGGTACACAACGCTATATTACTTTACATTTTTTTCTTACTCGGCCGCATGTCAGGAGTGCGGCACCTGTGTGTGACGTGGTACAGGTTAAGTGCATTCTCGACGCCATTTGGCTGACTCGGACCGACTGGGAGCATGCGGTTTAAATATGCAGACGGGAACTCGGTGGCGGCTTGGCGATGCCCAGCCCTGCTGAAAAGCATTCGATATCATCTGATATCTGCGGGTCATTCAATTATACGAGACTCAGAGGTTGTGTAAAAAACACCCAGTTACATTGCAGCAATATTCAAAGTTTTCCTCGGTTCTACAGCAAAGGAAAAACTGACCTTTATTTACAACATTAATGCTGCATGTAGCTTTTAAAATGGGCAACTCAAATCTACTGTAGCCTTTTGTGAAAATTATGTCTGAGTACCATATGTATTTTGTTACCATATTATTCTTATGAACAAAGGTGAAAAAAATTGACCTCTTTCTAAACTATTATGTCACTTAGGACAATTTAAAGAATGTCACTTCTACTTTTACCATGATGCGTTCAATATAAATCTGCTTTAGCATCAATGTCACACGCGACCACTCTTGAATCAGATCATGTCCTTCCACAGGTGAATACTTTCATTTCTCGTAAATTTCTCTTTGTTCGAACCCCAAGGTAGAGCGAGGAGAGGACAAAATGGCAGTATTAATTATCCATCCATCCATCCATTATCTGTACCGCTTCTCCTCACAAGGGTCGCGGGGCGTGCTGGAGCCTATCCCAGCTGTCTTTGGGCAGTAGGCGGGGGACACCCTGAACTGGTTGCCAGCCAATCGCAGGGCACACAGAGACAAACATCCGCACTCACAATCACACCTAGGGGCAATTTAGAGTATCCAATCAACTTACCATGCATGTTTTTGGATTGTGGGAGGAAACCGGAGTGCCCGGAGAAAACCCACGCAGGCACGGGGAGAACATGCAAACTCCACACAGGGAGGCCGGAGCCGGGATCGAACCCACGACCTCTGAACTGTGAGGCGGACGTGCTAACCAGTCAACCACCGTGCCGCCCAGTATTAATTAGTCCCTGAATAAATGAATGTTGCAAGGCTATACCATCCGTACAAATTCAGGAAAAAAGGACAAACCACTCAAATTGAATGAGCCTTGATTGGCAGTATGTGCGCAGTACTGAGGGCACTATTTTTGTGCTACTTTCATACAGCATCACAAAAGACCTCTTTCATGTGAAAGGCATCAGCGGATGGAGCAAAGGCCGAACGGAGGACTAATGGCTACAGAATGACATGGTGATTAGAATGGAAGGGGATGTTCGGAAGAAGCAGTCTCTCTCAAAAATGAATGTCTTGGTAGCAGCAGAGAATAAAACACACACACGCACGCACACACACATCAAGCTCCCCATGAGAGCCAGGGCACATTTGCAGAGCCTTGCTGCCATCTACTGGTAAGTAAATGAACTGATTCATTTTTTGCATTTAGTTAATCTGATCTGAGATGACTAAATTTGCTTTGAATTCACATTATGAATCAGGAATGAGACAATATTACATTATGAATGGAATGGGTTTGTGAGGTTGTTGGTCGGTGTAAAAGGCATTCTCAAGTACTAATTGTGCTCATTTGTCAATTAAGGTCCATACTGTTTCTGAATTTAAAACACTTTAAAGTGCTTGCATCGTGAAGCCGAGCACAGTCAATGTTTTAGCTTCTTCTTTTGACATTCTCAAAGTTTCCAAATGATATTTTATCCAGAAACTATTTTACAGTCGAGTAGCTTACAGTGTTTCAGACATGTCAATATTTGATTTTGAATGCCATGGAAATTAAATAAATTCTAGTGAGAACCACCACAAAAATGGAAAAAAAAAAAATCACACGGTTAAAAGGAAATACTGCAACACAAAACTAATACATTGAAATAAATTTAGAAGGCAATACAAAAATTTGACTTAGTATGTTTTACTAACATTATTATTATTGTTATTATTATTATTATTATTATAATTACACTTTTTTTATGAATACATAATGAATGAGTAAATATTCGGGATGAAATAGGGGAAAGCCCAGACTATGAATTAAATACATTAAAACTACACTGGGGGGTAAGTAAATGCACACAATTGTCTGCGTAAGCATATTAAGCTCACCTATGCTTTTATTTGGTAAACATTTGCGAATGAATTTCACAACTATGCAACCATAATCAGCGCAATTAATGCAATTAAAAGCTGAGAGAGATTTGTTATTATATCAAACTGAAAATCATACTTTCGAGTACAATTAATCTGCAATGTCACCATTTGAGTCAGCAATTAATTTGATTTGGAAATGTCCTTTTTTCAAATCCCTAAAATTTTCAGCTCTCACAAATCAAGTTCCAACCTCAATTCACAGGTCTGATTCATATGCAGGTTTACATACAGGCACTCTCCAGTAGGTTGTTGTTAAAAAGTCCTGCTGCAGAGTATTACTGCAGAGGGATCACCTCGGATCTTATTAACTGGGAGTGTTCATTCTGACAAAGTGCATGGAGCGTCACATAAAAGCTCCATCTGGCCAGAGAATCTTTTTTTACTGGCCTTCTTGGTCACAAGAAACAAAAACATGCAACTCCTAACAAGCAGAAGACACTCGCAGGAAGCAAAATAAAATGATGTGGAATACTTCAGTAAAAAGACATGTTGTACGCTGAGAGGTTTAAAAAGCTGATAGATAAATGCAAATGTCTAAAAAAAAACAAGATGTAAGTATGTCTAATGGCTCCCATCAGCACATTGGACTTTTAAGAGGCTGCGTGCGGCAGATTTTGAAAGGAGTGACGCCAACTGGGACATGAGCTTCTCCTTGCCTACCATTGCTTATGATCCCGTTATGGACAATACAGGCTTGAACCAATGATGAAAGGTGTTTTAATATGTCAACCGTGTCATACCGGGTTTAGTGTGGTTGAAAAAGTGACTAGTCTGTTCAATTTGAAGGTGTATATAGGCAAAAAAAAAAAATACTCTAGATTTAAGTCCTAATCTTCTTGTTGATTAAAAGGTCACGCGTAAAGGATTATTTTTTTAATCAAAGTTGTTTTATTTTTTTAGGGTGGACTTCATACTCTGTGTAGTTCCAGGCTCATAATGCCTTTATGTATTTAAAAAAAATCCATCCATCCATTATCTATACCGCTTATCCTCAGACAGGCCCGATCCAATGTCACACTTTTATACCTTGCAATACTGGTACCCCTCTGTGATGAAATCTGTGTATAATTTGTTCTTTCAATTTCCATCAATCAAAAATCTCAATTGTTAAAAAGTCACAGATTCCAAAAAATTACAGCTTTTTCATATTCAATTTTCAGCCCAAATAAAAAATATGAAATGGAAAAACAGGACCACTGGACTGAATTTGATTTGAACATTAATTGGTCTGCTTTACATTACCTAGAAGTTGTAAGCGGCATGAATAAAGTCACGTAAGCTTGGTAGCCCTGACAACAATCAATCAGCGCTAATGTAATTAGCTTTACGTACTTATTTGGATTACATGTGACTCATAAGATATGCTTTCATCGCTGTTTGTCTGTCTGATCACAATGTTTTCAACTCATTCATGTGCACGTGAAAACCCACGTTGGATTCGTAGACTTGGTGGCAAATCACTTGAATAACCGTTCATTTCACTCTTCTTTCAACCATTGCGCAATGCTACACGAGGCGCCGCGTGTACGTGTCTTTGTCAGGGGGTGTGGCCATCACACAGCAGACAAAACAAACCTCCGTTCCTCCTCCTTTTAATGCTCACTGCGCTGATATCTCAGGTCATTTGAACTATTTTGTGGCAGATTCATCCCAGTAAGTTTCTGGTTGATTGTTTGACTTGTAAAGTTCTACAGTTTGTAACTTCTCTCCTAAACCTCTTGGACTGTTGTCAGCTCCATTTCTGACATCCAAGCTCAGTGAGATACATTTTCCAGAGAAGTTCAGTGGATTTAATGTTGTGCATATTGATGAGGGGTTGTGGCTTCCTGCTGTGTTCATCTCAGGAAAAAAACACAGTTTCAACACACATGACAATTTTTGGGAGGCAGTGGTGGGGTTGACGTTTAAACGTCTATTATATTTCTACTACCAAAACATCATTTCACCTCGAACAAACTTTGGATAGCTCCTCTATTTTCATATTTTCATTCATTTCCTAAGAACGCCTTCATGGCCTGTCAGTAATAAGCTTTAATTAAGGCCGGGTGCTATTTAGGCCTCAAGAACACACTGTGTGAGAGGCAAAGCACTTTCCCCAAAGGAAAAAATATTTTCACTTTCTCCAGGTCATTAGTGCACAGAAGGGGGTCTGACTAATATGGCACTCCACTTTGAGGCCTGCTGCGCTGCTAAGGCTGCAGCATGGCGAAACAAACAACAACAGAAAGGCTGTAAAAGATGGAAGCCAAATCAATTTGATGTTTGCATGACCATAAAGGGGATGGATCTGTTTAAAAGTTGATGCGGTGCAAAGGTTGAACAATTATGCATTCCGAGATGGTTTAGAAACTATTTGTCCAGTTGAAAATAATGATGTCTGAAATAATAACAATAACTTAGATTTATATCGGGTCAACATCATAAAACCTGTATTAACTGTTAGAAAAAAGAAAGAAAGCTAGAAACAACATTTATAAACACGTGCCAGACGTGTATAGTCTGCACATAAAGATAAAACGCAGATAATTTTTCTGCCGTACAGTCAAATATTTCTTTAATATTGCCAGGACATTTGAGGTCGAACTTCAATTTCTTCTTTAGGTTCTATGGTTATTTGTGGTTGCATCACAAAAAAACTGAAAAAGAAAAACAAAGACTGTTGGGCCTGATCTAGATGTTTATTTCTGCTAGGAAAGTGGAAATTTCACAGGATTTGCAGATGTCACAAGGGATTTGAGGATGAGATAAGTTAAAGTTTTGCGTAACTTTCTGGAGTCTGGCAGGAATTGCGGTAGTCTAACAAGATTTGCTAAATGAAGTCTTTTCAAAATTCTCCCACCCTATGTGAAATTGTCAAGGATTTAAGATTTACACGAGTCCCATGGGATTTTCACGAGAACCTGCAAGATTTGCGCTTGCTCACAGGATTTGGGTTTGTGGCAAGGATGAGGTCTCGCTAGATTTACAGAACTCTTCTTAGGATTGCAGAAGTCTCACGAGATTTATAAAAAGTCTCAGGGGATATGTGGACGTATCTCAAGATTTACTGAAGTCTGACTGATTTGCATGAGTCTTATGTAATTTACAGGAGTCTTGCAAGGCACTGTACTGTATGTCGAAGACTTGCAAGACTTGCATCTCGTGAGATTTGCGTTTGTCTAACAAGAGTTGTGGAAGTCTGGCAGGAATTGTAGAGTCTCATGAGTTTGGCTGATGTTTTATGATAAATGCGGAAGTCTCACAAGATCTTCGGAACTCTCTGAAGAGATGTGAAAGTATCAAAAGATCTACTTAAATCTTGCAAGGTTCACAGAAGTCCCGCTGGACTCGCTTGAGTCTTGTCCGATCTACGGGAGCCTCGTGGGATTGGTTGAAGTCTCTTAAAATGTGAATTTTAAAAAAATGAAAAACTCTGATTCTGTATTTTATATACTGTATGTGTGGCTGTATATTAACAGTAGTGAAAAGTGCTGTATAAATTAAAAAAGAAATACTTAAACTATGCTGAGCTCAAGCATGATGTCATGTACTGTGCTGTATGTTTTGTGTGACTTTTAGAAGGATATTTGTCATAAAATCGTGGTCAAATTACCAATTTAGAATTCATACATTTCTGAGAGTGAAGAGTGGTGGCTTGAAGAGTACACAAATGAATATCCCTCTTAGATTTGAATTCATTACTGTAATTGAACATGTTTGCTTGGAATTGTCAATGCCTGTCAAATGTCAGCCCCTGCCCAAACCTGCTTTCTGTGCCACCTGTCAGCAAGCAAATTTAAGATAGGGTTTAATGTCATGCCACCATGAACACAAACATTGTCACTGAGACGTGAACTGAGTGGCAGGGATGAGCAACCTGGCAAGAAAACACTCACACCGGAGACTGACTAAAAATGAGAAGCACTGATCATGTAGTGTATCGCCTGGCAATAAAGGCCATTGTGTGAGAGGGAGAAAAAAAACTGTTACAAAACACAATGAGGTATTATCCACAACACAACCTATGCAATGAAGCTGTAGGTAGTGTGTCTTTCCATGTAGAATGGTAGAGCTTTGAACCCACAGGGGAGTGTCAATGAATCGCTTTGCCCTAAAAGTAGACAGGAAAAAAGCCTGACATCTGCAAATGTATTCACATCCTAAATACAAATTAAGTCTATTTTGAGTAAAGAAGATGTATTGTGTGAAAGTGAAGTGTGTGTACGATAATTATGAGTTAGCAGGAATGTTATAGTTATGAGTGTAAGAGCAGTGTACAGATATAGATAAAAGCAACGTTAAACCAGGTAATTTTCTCACCGATAAAAACGCTCTCTTGTGATCAAAAACATTTCAAAGTTCTCAGTGACCAAGGCACTCTACTACAGTATGGGTGCACTGCTTCAGTCGATATACATATACATACATATATATATATATATATACATATATATATATATATATATATATATATATATATATATATATATATATATATATATATATATATATATATATATATACACACATACACACACACACACACACACACACACACAGAGTATATTAGGGCTGTCAATTTAGCGCATTATTAACCTTAATCATGCGATCAAAAAAATTGATCGCGTGATTAAGGTTTCCATAGCAACCAGCGGCTGCATTGATAAAGGCTGCTGGTCACGATGATATATACATGTATCTTGAAAAATAAAAAGCTTTAGAGTAGAGGAGGCATTACGTCGGCTTCAAAATATTGACGATGAAGATGAATTGCTCAGCTGACACATGCACGGCTGTGTCCCGCTTAGGGTTGGGCACCGAAACCCCGGATTCGAGTGGAATCAGGTCCAGCTAATATTTAGCTTAGATCATACGTAGCTGCAGCATATACATAAATACTGTACCTACATACAGATACATACTGTGGTTACATAGACTGCTTAGATTAGATAGACTTTCCTTGCTTGCCCTTAATATGTAGCGTTGTGTTTGTCATACATATTTTCTCTCTAAAGCAAGACAAGATTAGCCATTCAATTGGTGTTCAGTAGCATGCTTTCAGTAACAGCTGAAAGTGTATTTGTGTGTTTGAAAAGGGCTGAGGGGCTGTTTGCGTGAGTTAAATCCAATGCTTGTTTTTTCAATTGAAGAGAAAGTCAACCCAAACCTTTTTTTTTTTCAAGAATATGTTCTATGCCGGCCCCCTAGTTCAAACAAGGCATTCTGATTAATATTGTGTTTGTGGAATATGAGTTAAATTGTAAAATCCATCCATTTTTTACCATCTCAGGGGTAGGCCATTTAATTACTTCTGTCGACTGAAAATGACATCACAGATGCGCTGAGGGCTCAAATAACGACCAATCATGGCTCAGTTTCAGAAAACAGGTAAGCTGTGATTAGTCGTTACGTGAGCCCTGAGCATCTGTGATATCATTTTCAGTTGAAAGATGTGACAAAATGGCGGCCCCCAGTGATGACTAAAAACAGGTGGATTAACTCTTATTCCACAAATGCTATATTTATCAGAATGCCTTGTTTCAACTAGTGGGCTTGCATGGAGCATATTCTTAAAAAATAATATGTTTGGGTTGACTTCGCTTGAATAAAGTATTTGCATAAGAAATCAATCCTCTTATTTATGTTAAGGGTATTAAAATTCAAGAAAATGGGACAGAAAAATTAAGAGATTTTTTTACAATATATAAAATATGCGATTAACTACAAGTTAACGATGAAAAAATGCGATTAACTACAATTAAAATATGTAATCGCTTGACAGCACTAATATATATATATATATATATATATATATATATATATATATATATATATATATATATATATATACACACACACACACACAGGGGTGCACATAAGTGGAAAGCAGGTACACATGCGCAACAGAAATCACTGATGCATACCGTCATTTGCGTCACGACACGCATTTGCGTACCTGTACACACTAGTGGTAAAAAAAAAAAAAAAAAAAACACTAGTGGTGCAGTGGAACAAATCATCTTTGATTCGTAAGGATCAAGCATCGGTTCAGGGTGGGCACGATCCGCAGAATGGTAGGTGAAAAAAACTCTGCGTTCACAATCAGGCAACGTGACTAGTCCGCCGGGGGGGCGCGGCCGGAAGGGTACCCAGGTCAAGGGTGGAGGGTCGGGGCCGGACGGGCAAAAAAGGGTCAAGTGCCCAGCTCTGTATATATAACGTCTCCCAATTATCAGAAATTATTCATTTAAAAATCAATCTGGAAACAACTGTCTTGCCTTTGGTATTGTGCTCAGCATTAAGCAATAACCATTACATATTGGACTCATTATCTCAACAAAATCCGCATTGGGTTCCAGTTTCTTTCAGACCAAAAAGACATCCAGACATGTCTGCTTCTATGAACTACGGACAGCACCAAATATGACGTCAATATGTGCAGGGCCACAAAACAAACAATGGTAAAGGGAACCAAATTTACCATCATCTTCTCAAAGAGGTCAATGATCTCCTTTTCTGAGAGGTTCATGGAGCGGTCGTCAAAAAGCGGCTGAGGAACGGGCAGTTCGGTCTGGGCGGAGAGGGGGTCCGTCGGGTGCTGTATGAGGGGCTTCTCCTTCTTCATTCCTGTCTTTCGGAAACTGGTAATTCGGTCGCGCTGCAAGAAAACAACATTTCAGACACTCATCACTTGTAATAATACTGTTGTAGCAATCATGACTACCTTTAATCCATATTCACGGCATGATGTTATTTCACAGAACTTAGCTGTTTTGTATCATCCCATTACTGACCACTAAAATATAAAGATTTCTTTTTTTGATCTTTCCAATAAAATGAGATTGAGGTACATTGGTTGTGAAACATTGTAACAAAAACATTTTGCTACATTTTGCTAAAATTAGACACGACAATGAAACAGTCTACTATACAGAAAAGCAAATACAGTACTGTATGAACATCAAGAGACTTCACTTACAACCTTACCCAAAGGACCACCTGGTTGTTATAAAATAATGACGCTCAGTTGGCTTTCCATCATTACTGGAACTATTTATACTCCTCTATAGTGTGAACCAAAACGTAAAATAAAATCCTGACCCCCCCACATGCAACTAGTGTTAAGATTAGTATGAAATGGAATAGAGAGCACATGCTGAATTAAAGGACATACACAGTGGTTTTGGAAAGTAGTAATTTCATGCACATTTAATGTGTTGTTCAATTTGTGATTGAATGATTTATTTTAAACCAGTAACAAAGTTGGCAAAGTGAAAGTATGATTTGGGTCATTTAGAGCTTTTACTGTGGCAGCAATCTTGACAATCAATCTCCTTGATTTTATTTGAGTGTGTTGAAAACTTAGTCTCACAAAACTGTCATCTCAAAACCACAATATAAAGTTGAAAGTGTTAGGTGCGGTTAATTTTTATTGACTTTTTCAAAAATAATGACATTAAATAAGTTACAGAATTATATAGATGATTTATGTATATAGAAAACTGGATATAAAAATAATGTAAAAAAAAAAAGTTGAATATTGTTATCCCTCTTATTTTGATATTTTATTTTCACACTATTGGACTATGTAAGTACCTTACTTTATAAATAAATAAAGTGCAGTTCAGCCTTCCCTTATGTTGCATTTTCTGGACACATTACCTCTTATATATAGTCGTATTAATCATGATTATTTTAGTAATGACTGAAATCACGATTATTCAAACAATCACTCATTTTTTTTACAAAACAAAAAAAAATAATTGTAACAAATATAATGACAATTAAATGTAAGTAAGTTCCTTTTGGATCAAACTAAATCTACAAAATTAGTTCTAAAATTAAAAAAAAAAGGTGCATATCGTCGCTGTCATGTGAAAAACACTTATCTCAATTTTTTTCATTTTCTTATTTTTACCTGAATCATGTTTCCGTGTTACAGAAATCGCATTAAAGTGAACATTTAAAAAGTTTCCAAAATTGGAGATCGTTGTTTTTCACAGTACAGCAATGATATGGAACAAAGTGAGGACATAAACATAAATTGGAACTCCTAAAATCATAGTTTCACTTTGTCATCATGAGTTACTGACTGATAATTCAATGTTTTTTTTTCCCATCAAATCAAACAACACAATACCTTTACATATATAACAGACAAATGTGATATTAACATGCACGATGTACTTTCACTGAAATATTTCCAAATGGATAAAAAAAAACTAGAAGCTGTCACACTGGCAGAAACATGAAGCATCGTGACATATTTGGACAGAAGACTATTAGAAATCTGTTTCTCTGTTTGCTTCTAACGCATGTTCGATCCATCTGCTTATTTCAGTTCAGTCACATCCAATGCAGCCATAATGAACAGACGAGTATGATGCAAAATAACAAAAATAACAACAACAAAAATGAGCATGCCAAAGTAAAACCCAGCACCTTACCATATCATCAGCCAATGTTTTTATGTGTATGTTCTGTTGGAAGGGAGGGAGGGCACAATGTAAATGACAGGAAATGACCACACAACAACCAGAGATAAACAGAACCCCACATCTGTGTTGAACACACATGTACAGAGGTGTCATCCCTGCATCATGTCTCATTCTTAAGGTAGAATCCCAACAGGATGGAGGTGGGCTCCAAAATAAAGATAGTAACGTCACTAGTTGGTCCCCATCATCTACAGGTGTATCTCAATAAACTGGAATATCATGGAAAACCTAATTTATTTCAGTAGTTCAATTCAAAAACAGAAACTCTATTACACATATACAGTACATACAGTGGTACCTCTACTTATGAACGTCTCTTCATACGAAATTTTCAAGTTACGAAACGCCTCAACAGGAAAATATTGCTCCTTGTTGCGAAAGAAATTTCAGGATACGAAAGGTAAAAATATGGGCTGCTACTCGCAGTGTGGGCTGCTACTAGCAGTATGGACTGCTACTCGCAGCTCCAGTTTCGTGAACGCAACATACGCATACGTTTATTAGACACTCGAGCAGCGAGTAATAATCTTTTTAGTCGTTCTAAAACCAAGCGGAGCTTGAGCAACAAGTCGCCCGATTGTGTGTGTGGGTGTATGTGTGTGTGTTTGAAAGCGCTGGGGGGCTGTTTGCGTGAGTTGAATCCAATGCTTGTTTTTTCAAATGAAGGTCAAGTCAACCCAAACATATTTTTTTCCAGAATATGTTCAATGCAGGCCCCCTAGATAAAACAAGGCATTCTGATTAATATTTTGTTTGTGGAATATGAATTAAGTTATAAAAAATCCATCCATTTTTGACCATCTGAGGGTCGGCCATTTCATCACTTCTGTCGACTGAAAATGACATCACAGATGCGCTGAGGGCTCAAATAACGACCAATCATGGCTCAGTTTCAGAAAACAGGTGAGCTGTGATTAGTCGTTACCTGAGCCCTGAGCAACTGTGATATCATTTTCAGTTGAAAGACGTGACAAAATGGCCGCCCCCAGTGATGACTAAAAACAGGTGGATTAACTCTTATCCCACAAATGTAATATTTATCAGAATGCCTTGTTTCAACTAGTGGGATTGCATGGATCATTTTCTTAAAAAATAAAATGCTTGGGTTGACTTCGCTTTGATAAAGTATTTGCATAAGAAGATCAATCCTCTTATTCATGTTAAGGGTATTAAAATTCAAGAAAATAATGTCACAGAAAAATCAAGGGAAATTTTTACAATAAATAAAATATGCGATTAACTACAAGTTAACTATGAAAGAATGCGATTAACTACGATTAAATATTTTAATCGCTTGACACCACTAGTTGTTTTTTTTTACCGAAAACATACCGAACCGAAGTTTCCAAAAAAACGAACCGAACCGTTACACCCCTAGTATATACATGTATATATATATATATATATATATATATACATGTATATATATACATATATATATGTATGTATATATAAGTAAATAAGTATGTATATATATATATATATATATATATATATATATACATACATATACACATATATATATATATATATACATACATATACACACATATATATATATATATATATATATATATATACATACATATACACATATATATATACATACATATACACATATATATATATATACATATATATATATATACATACTTATTTATATACATACATACATACAAAATCCTCAAATTTACCATTGAGGTTCACTTTTTGAAATAAGATACTGGAATTAACCTTTCTATTTTAATTGAATGAGATGCACCTGTATATGATACTTAAAATGAGATTGTAGGTGCAGGGGATGAACAATACTGTACTTGTTTAAAGATTTCAGAACACATAGGTGAGTGTAAAGTTCATATTCCCCGGCATGCACACCTGAAAAATGGACACCGAACACACACCATAAGAAAATTAAAATGGATGACAAAATTGGCATTTCTAATGCCAATTTCCACAGATGAAATTGCAATTGCATGCAACCATACCTTTTGTGTTCATGTTATTTTGTCAGTGGTGGAATTAGAATCATGTCGACAAGTAAATAAGTCAACATACAGTACAGTAATGTTTGATGCAATTACAAAAAGTCAGTGGAACATGTAATTTGAAGTCACACCTTCAGTACAACCATCAGACACTATCAAAAGGTCAGCAGTTTTGTTTAATTTAGTTTTACTATATAGCTTCTAAGAAACAAGTGTGAAAAAAAACCAACTAAGAAATTCTCCCCCACTTGCACTTGCAATTCTCAGACACGTCACAAAAGGGTGAATAGTTTTTCAACTTTAGTTTTATTAAAGAAAATAAATCTAAGATATGAACAAATCTGGGGTTGTTGTTTTTAACCTCAGAAGCTCCAATGTTTGTCAAAAATAGGTCAACACTGAATTGTTAATAGATTATTACTCTTTCCATACTTTATTTTAAAAAAACATAACCAAGAACTTTCTTGAGCATGTTTTCATATTCCTGAAATGTGTGCACCATGATCACACCATTACTGTTTTAAAAGCCAACATTTCCTCCTAATAGGGGAACATTCAAAATGACCAAAGGGATGTTCCCCAACATCTTAATGTCTGTCCGGGACAATATGTGAGTGTCCAGTCATTTTTAAGACAGCAGTATCTGCACTGCTGTATGGGGTGAGGCACGGGGTTGTGAGGCACTAATGAATAGAGAGATGTGTGCTGCTAATGGCCATAAAGACTGCCGAGAGCCGTGGATTTCTCCACTACGGTAATCGGGAAATTAGTGGTGCTAGGGCGAGCAAACAGATTGGCTTTAACCTGGACCTCCCTATGTGCGCCTCAATCAGCTGTCGCTCGCGGCAACAGCTGAGCACTCACTCAAAACTTGAATCGCACACCAACAAAGTGTCTTCCTTCACATGTGGTCTGAATAGTTTTTAGAAGATAGGAGAACATGGACTGTGACTTTGGATAGACTCGATCCATTAATTGACAAAACTTTTTTTCTATTTAAATATGTTGAGCTCCGTTTTACTCTAATTTGAAGGTGTTTATTGGACAGACTTTCTATAGGTGATATCACAGAAAACCATTAACCAAAAACAACACAAATAACTAACTTTTGTCCAAAAGTGGCCATTCGAACCTGACTCAGTAATTTGAGAGACTGTCATTTCTGGGAAATCTTGTCATGTTGCTATTGTAGAATTTGAATGGCAATTTACAACTTTACTTTGACAGTTGACAACAGTTTGAAACACACTGTCAACACCGATGGGACGGAGGTGGAATAGCAAAAAGATCAACATACTGTGTGAGCACTTGTGTTGACTTTCTGTCACATGTAATTAACGAATTCAGTGAAAATCCAAGTGTTCTTCAAATCATATGTCGTAATTGTTGTCTGCCCAGCATGACTTCTTGATAAACGTGGCATGGGCAACAACTTTTACCATTGCTAAATCAGACCATTTATGTGTCATTAACCCCGGCATTCAATAGTACTCTAATACTTTGTGAAACGCAGGCTAAAATTTGAATGTCACACTTTAACATTTTCTAATCTATTTAACAACAATCAAACCACTGCTTGGCAAATTGCCTTGACTTGAGGGCTTCCTTGCCCCATTATCTTGGCAACATTGCAACAACGTAATTTAACAATCAAGCTTACATGTCTTCAGGGCCCCCTCAATTAATAAAGTAAACTTTTTCGTCATGATAAATGTTTATGAGAAAACACCATTATCCATTTTAAGGAAATAAGACAAATAAATTCTAGGTCTGCCCTGGATGAAATCATATTGAAAGTCAGTCTAGTGACACACGCCAAAGTATGCATATAAGGAACATTAAAGAGACGTATCTCTAATGGCTCTGTGACATGCGCATGTAAAAACAAAGCATTTATGTTTAAGATTGGCAACATTACACAGCATTTAGCGAAAGCAATAACTGTTATTCCCAACCAATTTAACTGGACCATCTGTATGATGTCATTTTAAGTCACCCACCGGAACGATCGCGATAAAGTCGGTGGCCGCGACGCCTCTTTTATACGAGTTTAGAAACAAATTAGCTTTAACTTTAATGACTTCTAATAATAACGGGGGATAACTGCCAATAGTTTGTGGCAACTTCATCAAAACGGCTTGGTCTCCCTCTACCGGCACATGCTCACCCTGGGAAAAATACCTTTACGAAATATACATACTGTGTGTCATTTCAGATAATTATACAAATCAAGGCCTCCACCTTCAAAGGTGCCCCTAGTTGAATACCCAACTACCTACATAATAATAATAATAATAATATTAATAATAATAGTAATAATAATAATAATTATTACTATTATTATTATTATTATTATTATGGTAGAATGTACATTGTTGCCAATATAATGGTCCACATAACAATTATTATTATTATTATTATTATTATCATTATTATTATCATTATTATTATTATCCATCAGATTAATGGTAGAATGTACATTGTTGCCAATATAATGGCCCACATTTTTGGACTCCTGGCATCAGAGAGCACCAAATACCAACGGAATTACCCAATTACCCTCCGTCTGAACAAATCTTTGTCAAAATTAATCAAGCCCCATATTTTTCATACTTTATGCAACAGCTGCCTTCGCAAACTCAGTAAGGTTTACATAGCAAAACCCATAATAAGTTGTAAGACATTGCTTATGATGAACACGTGAAAAATAACCTGCCTTTTAAGGCAATCAAATTTAGAGCATTATTTGTCATTTGTGTCATTTGAGCGTGTGTGTGTGTGCGCGCGAGTGGGTGTGCGCATGTGTACGTGCGTGTGGGTGTGTGCGCGTGCCCTTTTTGAAACAAAAAAATGGGGAAACAAAGACACAATTAAACCTGACACAAGGAACATAACATACTGTAATCCTTATTGTGTTCTATTCAAGGGGCAAATCACTTTTTCTGAATGGCTATTGTCAGTTAGCACCTCGCTGCATGTTTAAAGTCAAGTTAATTTTTCTATTTCTATTTCTAGATATGCAGCAATGCCACTTTTTTCAGACAAGTGCTTTACATTTACATTACATTTTCCAACATACTTGCCACAAAATGTACTTAAATGTAGCCGGTAACCAGCATTGCAGTTACTATAGATGTAGTGTCTCAGTCTGAACACAGAAGGGAAACATACAAAAGGAGTGCATACAATAGATGAGACTAAAAAGCACATAGTCTGATGTGTACAAGTAGGAATACAGATTTCAGGTAACCTCTGTATTAACTACAAAAATAAGAGATTAAAAGAAATACAACACTGCTACTTGAGAATAGCACACGTTATAAAATAAAACCATGGCAGGGTTGTGCTGCCCTGTTCAAGTGATACTTGATCACAACATTTCCGTCTTCTCTTAACTCGACATGCTGTCCTGCAGTATTTTATTTTTATTATTTATTATTGTTAAACTACAGACATTTACACCCGAAAAGATTTGTAGTACTGGAAGCATCACTAGAGAAGCAAATGGAAATAGAAAGACTGAAGTGTTTTTTTCTTTTATAACTGTCATTTTGGACATGTGGCAAAATAGCAACACATTACCATTATTGGAATCTTACGACAATCCGGTGGTACCGAATAAAGTAGATGCACTATCCGTGTGTGCCGCTGCAACTTACCATTATGAGTCAGTTTTCCAGTCTACATTCAAATCCAAAAAACACCCGACTCTTTTAGAAATACTTGTATTTGAATTTGAATTTTTATGTGTGTACATAGTCCAAACCTTAAATGATTTGTACAGTAAGTGAAGTCATTTGGAAACCCACAATGACAAAAGGGATGTGCGATGGTACAACAATGATCCATACAAAGCATTTCAACTGCAGGAACTCTACCCTGGAGCTAGGAATGTAGCGGTGAAAAAAGGAAGAGCATGCGGATGTTTACATTGTAGTGCGTCCGAAAGGTCCAGAAATATGTGGGGTATAGTGGAAGTTCCACTGTGGAACTGAGTGAATGTTACCAAGAACTCCCTGGAACTTAAAGTGGAAATGTGTGTACAGTTTACAAATGTTAATTAATGTCCAGAAAAAAAGAAGAACATAAAGATTCAGTTGCGGGTGAACGAACAGCTGAGAGTCTTACAGCTTGCGCTAGCGTGCCATAAAGCATCTATTTGGAAAAGCGCTTAGAAGGACAGGCTACAATCTAAGATGAAGGATTCTCATCAGTGCACCACGCAGTGTATATATATACTGTGTGGGGGGGGGCCAGCGGGGAAGACTTGGCACATGAATGTTGCAAGCTAGAATGCAAAGGCACACGGGATTAAAATTATTGGCACACTTTTCTCAGCTGACTTGGATGCTAAAAACGACACAATGAGCTATCTGCACCTAAAAATATCTTGGAGCAAAGTAATTGCCTTGAAAAATAAACATTGTCAATGTCTATCTGCTTTGCCTTTAAATGGGCATGAGTGAGTGGTGGAGCTATTCTATTATTCCGGGCAGGCACTGGGCCCGCTAGTAGTGTCCTAAAACAGAAACCATTTGAAAGGGGAAGCACACAAAAAGCAGCCCGGACAACGTTTGAATGGCTTTTCAGTGAGCGCTACGACCATGTGACTGCACAGTCAGGCCCTCGGGTTATCTCTGTCCCTGCAAATCTCTTGAACATTAATCCCGAAGGACTCGCATGACACTTAGCTATGATAAATGTAGACTATTTGTCTACTGATAACATTATTCAGCTAGGTCAGTCATGATGCTCACATTTAGTCAGGTTCAGAAGTAATTGGACACTGAGTTTTTGTGATTTTTGCCTTTACAAATTACAATCTGGATTTTGAAAAATGTCTTTAATTTAAGAAGTGGCATTTACCATTTATGAATTTGTCACTTGATGTAGTGTACCTCCAATTTTAGGGGGTCAAATGTATGTGGACATAAATGTCCTTTTAATAAAAAATCCTTTGCAGTCAATGATTGCCTGAAGTCCAGAACACACGGACATCAGGAAAATTTTGAGTTTCCTCCCTGGAGGTTCTTTGTCATACTTTTGAGCCCTGAGATTGCAGGTACATACTCTGTCTGCATAAAAGTAGATGTATTTCCTAAATGATCATGTTTTTAAATTAAACCTGAATGTCTACCTGTTAAGATCTATGAATTTCTATATCTTTTGTTCTCTGTCACTAGGTACATGTAGGCTAAAATTAATTCTTAGATGTCTTTACAATTTAGTTTTTAGGGATGCACCTGTAACAATACTACCAGATAGGGCTGCTCGATTTTGCCTAATAAGAAAATCCCGATTATTTTCTCTCAAATCCGATTTTACTATTACGATTACTATTTGTTTATAAAATAAAAATAATGAAAAATGAAGAATGAAGAATCTCTTTTATTTAAACTTAATTTTTCTTTCTTTGAACTCAAAATGCCAGTCAATTTTACTTAATTCACACAGAACAATCCATTGGGATTAACAGTATTTTACTTACACAATAGATTTCAGATCTGTTATTAATTAAACCAATAATCAAAGAACAAAGTGCATATACCATCTGAAACGAAATCATCAACATGAGAGAAGGTAGACAGTCCAGTCTGTAAACCAAACAGTCTGTCAGCAAGTCATTTTGCCAACCAGCTAGTGACTAGTCTTTCACCTTTCTCCCTGGTCTTACTTAAACAGAAATCAATGATTTGTACAAAACTGTCACTCAATAATACAATGCACTGTCAAGCTTAAGTACGGATGCATAGTGCAGCTGGACCAAATGTCCGTTGTAGAGGAGAAAAAAAAAAGGGACGACTTTCAGACGTTGAGTTACTTGCTCACGAGTTGTATTGTACATGCGGGGCACACACTACACTACAGATCTATTTTTGCCCGATTTATTAACTAAACGCTCACTTGCCTGAGCAAATAGCAGAATCGCCGCTAGCCATGGATGCTGTCGTTGTTTCGGACTGCGCGCTCGTGGGAGGAAGCGGAAATGCAGAGGAAACTACGGTGGCTTAGATACACCAAAAATAACAAAATCGAACGTGCCGATTTGAACATTTTTAACATCGTTTTATCCAGAAAATTTGGTTACGGTTCTAAATCGCTTAATCGAGCAGCCCTACTACTAGACATACATTTTCAGTCCTCATAAAAATGCACTGATACTTCAACACTTGGCACCACTTCCCCATGTACCTTTCGGGTAGGAGCCATGTTAGCTGGCGATACTTTGAAAATAAAGGTGACAACACTTTTAAGGGAAGTGCAAATTATTCTTAGCTAAATGGAATATAAACGCTGCTTGGACGGTGACGGAGGCGGCAGCCCCGCTAACTGCGGGGGTGGACCGGCAGGCGTTGGGTTTCGCAAGTCCAGAAGAGTTTATAATTAAGTGTTCATATTTAACGAGAGCATGAGCTGTGTTCAGGGACACCTTGTGAATAAAAATGAATATGTAATTCATTTTTTTCTGCATAGTCAATAACATAAAACTGATTAAAAGTCATTGGAATGTTAATTCATTTAACATTTGTACTTGAATGCTTTAACACACATTGAAAAAACTAAAAAAAAAACATCGGAATGGCTTTTGATTACAAAATAATAAAGAATGATGGCAAACCGAGGTGGTTTTAAATCTAAAATGGTGCATCGCCACTCTGCTTGGAAGCGCGTTTGTATTGAATTGTACTGTAATTCCGGTTAGAGCGCCCCGAGGGGTGGAATAAAAATCCACAGAATAGCCGCACCGGACTATAAGCCGCATGGTTCAAAACCGGTTTATAGTCCGGAAAATATGGTAATAGAAATTGAGGAGAGGTCCATATATAGTCGACTAAGTGAGTCTGACTGATGTCCTGCAAGACGGCATGAATGAGCCTGAGATGCAGACATTCATAAAGAGGGGGTTTCTTCCACTGTATTACTAAAGCATTCTTCACTGCTTCCTCTCGCTCCAACTTCCTGAATGCCATGGACACACTCACACGTGGTGCATTTCCTGCCTCACATGCCTGCTCAACACTGGCTACATTCAATCAACGCATTGTGGGAAAGGTACACAACAGCATCAGGAATATAGATCCGATTTTAAGTATCTGGCTGTTTGGATTAACCCTAAAGTCAACAAGACCTTCAGAAGCTTTAATACAGCTCATGTATCACAACGTCAAAAAGCTGCATGGGTCGTCTGGAAAAAAAAGTGAAGTGTCTAAATGTATATTCATAGTGAATAACGCATAAAAAAAAAAATCACACAAAATTTCAGAGCTCAAACATCACCCCTAGAATTTGTGTGTGCTTTGCTTTTTCTTTGAATTTGTGTAACATTTTTGCAACACTTATTTCAAAAGAACAGCAAGGGCTGTTCAAAGAAGAAAAATACACTGGAAGTTACATCAAGTAAGCAGACTACCATTTAAAGCAGTAAAGAATCCATCTTCCTGATATGAATTGCTTTATAATTGTTTTTTTTGTTT